>NC_053159.1:72506088-72866692 GCF_016835505.1 Polypterus senegalus | reverse complement strand
TCCAAAAGATTTTTTGGATTTGAGAGGTCTGCTGTTTAAACCCTGACACAGTTACTGTACCGTTTATTGCTTTTTCAAAATGCCTATATAGTTATCTGAGTAAGGGAAAAAAAATCTGTTTTGGTTACAGATCAGTGTTTATGAGGCCTAAACATAGCTAAGCCAAAAACTCAAATTAAATGTATGGTCAATTTCAAGGGGCTACTTTGACCAAACCAAATGTTTTAATTTCGTCACGTACCATACCAACTCGAACACCAGCGAACTTGTGAAATTTGATGAAAAAATTAGGCCGTATAAAATCAATACTCCCCTACCCTCGGTAAACTGGCTGTATCCAAGTATTGATCTTTGATTTAAAAAAAAAAAAAAAAATTACAGGGTCTGTCCTGACTAAAATGGGTACACCTGGTCATTTTTCCAGAATTTTTTGCAACCGAACTGTGTGTGTGTGTGACATTGGATGATTTGATATGGAATGATCCATATAAACTATATATAATATATGCTGTTTACTGAATCACTTAACGTAATAAACCGAAAGCTATGTTTATGCACGACGTCTCGTCGCCACTATGTAATGGACAACAGGATTTGACAGTGGACGAATATAAAGCAGTTTATGTGTCTTCGCACTTCACTGATTAGGCTGGGCTCTTTCCATGGACCAGCCTGTGAAACAAAGTTTAAAACGGATCAATCTTTTGACAACAGGTTATGATGACGATAAAGGTCAAGTAACTGTGTAATTACAACCGTCTCTGCACGCTGAAATCATAAATAAGAAGTTGCAGGACACTTTTTGAAAACAGAAAGACACATAGAAATGGCTTTCTTAAACAAACTATAAAACTCAGAGTCAAATTGAAAACGCATACTGGGAGAGCTTTAGACAGTAAATATAATTTAACTGCATATAGTGCAAGGCAAAGGGAAACAATGGAGCAAGGATTCGTCACCCTCACAGAATACAACAGGGGCATGAAATCAGGGCAACACATACAAATTAAATTTTTCACGCACGAGTATGAAGACCAAAAAGTCTGCGGACAAAATAAATGTCGATAAGAATGGCTAACGGGGATGCCTTAACATCAAAAAGAGTGCTCACCGATTCGATATCTGTGAGGTTAAGTTGAGAAGATGCTGACACCAGGCTGCGTGTATCCGGCGAGTCTGACATTTTCTTAATTGCACTGCCATAAAGTAAAAGCGATCCAGCCGGGGTTAATTCAAAGCAAAAAAGAGTGTTTACTTCCCATTACTCAGTACAAAACACATTCATTTTACCAGTTCCTGTTCCCCATCGGAAATGGCGTATAATAAACTTCCTCCAATCAGCAAGCGAAAACTTCAATCATCAATGCGTAACTTCCTTTTACCTGAGCGAAACGGAGTTACAGTTTAACATCAAAGCCCGAATTTATTTTCCCTAGGCAATCTGTGTTTTTCAAGTCGTGGCTCGTGAACGAGCATTCTGAAATTTAGATTTCAAGAAGCAACGCATTTTATAAAAGAAATAAACAGATTTATCAATTTGTTTTTCGTCGTCTAATATTATTAATATTATTAGATAGATAGATAGTACTTTATTAGTCCCCAATGGGAAATAGAGTTGAATAAATTCAGTTCTAAAAAGTGTCAAAAATCAAAGAACCGGTTATTAAATAGAACGGAACACTTGTGTATGTATATATATATATATATATATATATATATATATATATATATATATATATATATATATATATATATATATATGCAGAAAGTTCTAAAATCCTGTTTTTAGGAAATTGAGTGTTGTTTGATGTGGGGAACAAATGTATTTAAATGACCCACCTATCTATCCATTTTCAAACCTATTTATCCTGAACAGAGTCAGGAAAGCTGAATTTTACAACAAAATTAGGCTGTAACATAGCAAAAGGCGAAAACAGTTAAGGAATCTGAATACTTTCCAAATGCATTGTATTAAAAGTGCAATGCACTCTCTGGAAAAGTTCTTTTATTTGGCAGTCCTGGGTAATTTCTACTCACACACATACATGCATCTGAGGATAGGTGAGGAACAACAAACCACTCAAACATAAGAGGAAAATGGCAGTTAATGTGATTTGAATGCTGATATAACTTAATGAAACAAAAAACTGATACGGCACAGAAATACAGAACATCAATGTTTGAACAACAGTCTGGTCCAAAAGTCAAAACAGCAATATTGGTGAGTTTTGTTATCTGTTGATGGGGTTTTGGTTCTTTAGCAGTGTTCAAGTAATTTGATTCAAAAAGTTCTATAATCTGGCCAGCCTGATGAATTCCATCAATACTTCACTCAGATATTACACCATTATGACAGACAGAACTCCAGGGTGAGGTGGCTGTTCTTTTTTCTTCTTATTCAAATGTTGTTGACAAGTAAGTGTCCAATAAGCAGTGCAGATGCTATAAACATACCTTCTTGTTCCTGCTTCTATCTATAATTAGAAAACTCAAAGAAAGTTTTTGGATGTGTAAAAACCTTGTCCTTGACCACCAACCTAGTTTAGTTTTGGAATTTGTCTCTCAGTGATTAAATTGAATAAGGCTCTAACACATAAGGTGGAGGCTATGTATCCAAGACAAGGCATCTCTGTTTTCTTAGAAATGACCTTTACACTATTGACCCTCAAAGTGACACGACTGAAGTCCCAAGAGCCACTTGATTACTTGGGAGTTGGGCACCCAGATATCAGCCATCCAGCTCAGCACGACAATATCTGACACTAAAGTGACATTTCATGTTCAAGGCCTCCTGTTTCATGGTAGAACACCTTTGCTCAGGAGGTGATAGTTTCCAACTGAATTAGAAGATTGAATAGTTTGTACTGTTAATATTCTGGGACAGAACTGCCTCCTATCCTTTCTGTGAAGCATCTGTCTGGAAGATAAACAGCTGTGAAAAATCCCATGTCTTCAATTTGGGATTAAAGTATACTTCAATTAGAAAGTCTGTGACTTTATTTGTATATCCACACTACATAGCCCAAACATAGTAATTACCTTCCTGTAATCCAAATTTACATTTGATAGCTCTGCTTTTTGAAAGAATGTACCATTGTCTGCAGATACTGTATGTCTTCCTCAAAAATGGTCGAAAAGATAAGAACTATATTTATGTCCATTGCACTCTATACCTTTTGGGACTTAAGGAGTCTGGCTACCTGAACCTGGAATGTGGCCAGAATCCCATGAGGGCCAAATGCTGCAGTTTGAAACTGCCAATGGTCACCACTGGTACTGAAAAGCAGTTTCCTGTTTTGCTAAATGTTATTATGCAGACATACATTAACTTATAGTCTCTCTATATAATCATTCTGATAGATTATTGTCTCCAGATTTATCCTAAAAAATTTTATTGTTATATTATCATTTTATCTCTTCACCATTTTATTTAATGTGGGCCATGCCATTTTGTGGTTCAGTTATCAAGACACACTGCTTGATTGCTGGGGGCACGGTTTGCACAATTCATGTCATGTGACATCACCAGAATGACACTTTAAAAATCAGCAACATGTGCTTCACTGTGTCTTAAGACTATGGATTCTAATAAGGTCTCTCAATTAGATTTTAGTGCAGTTTAAAGCTTTGAAACTTAGTGATTTTTTCCTTGATTATGAGTACTGCATTATTGACATTGAGTATTGAATTAACAATTTGGTTTGGGTGACAGATAGAACAGATGGTCTTTCTGGTTTTGATCTTCACAATGTTTTTTTTTGTCTTATGATTCATCTAATGGTCCATATTTGTTTGGGCTGCCAATTTTTTTCAGTGGCAGTGCACTACAAGGTTAGGATTATTTGCCAGTAACCCTGTGGTATATCAGCTATTGCAAGGTAACAGGTCTTCTAAGGTTCTCAGTAAGTTTATATACTGCTGGCATGGGCAAGGCATCCAATTTAGAGACCTGATTGAGTTCTCTGAAGTCATTAGAGAAGTGCCATTAGCCATCTCCTCTTCTTAATAAACTTCACAGACTTGTCTTCTGTACCTCTTCTTCGAATTTGGCCTGTTTTTCCTCAGGTACTCTGTAGGGTTGCTCTCTCACCATTACACCTGCACATCATGTATAATGTGGTGTATCAAACCTGGCCTGTCACTCATGATATTAGTGAATTCATTCTGCAGTCCTAGCAATTTATGCCATGGGAGTTGCCCATGGTTATTTCCTGATCTATGAGAATGAACCCAGCAGCTTTTCCAGGTTATACATCACATGGGGTCCAAGATCATAAAATATTTACAAGATAAATCTTTTCTACTTTCCTTTTATTAAGATGTATAATAACTTACTCTACTGGCCCCTTTGGGTTGAAATTCCTTAAAATTAAGTCTGTGGCAATGTTGTTTTACAGCTACTTCTGCTTTATCAAGGCAGCTTCTAGACATGTTTGCATGAAAGGTTTCACTTTATCTAATCCCTCTGGTAATTGGGGAAAGATGACACTCTCCTCTGAGGTTGGTTGCTCTTCACAAACTTTCCGTACTGTGTCTAAAAGTGCCTTTGGCTGCCTACTATACAGCAACTCAAAAGGCAAAAATCAAATCCAGCCCTATTGGACCTCTCAATAGGCAAAAATAACAGGAGATGCAACAGCAAATCCTATTCCAGTATTTCCGATTAGATTGTACCACCTTGCACAACACCTCTTTAAGTGTTATGTGGTGCCTTTCATCTAGAGCATCCATCCGGGGATCGTCCACCAGTGTATGCAGGTGGTATATTGGTTAAAAGTGGTTATATTGGCTTTGTAATTCAAACCTTGAGGTTGTGGGTTTAAATCCTGTGTGACCATGACCTAGTCAACTAACTTTGCTACAATTGGAAAAAGAAAAAAGAAATGTAACCAATTGTGTCTCAAATGTTGTACATTTCCTAGTATAAAGGTGTTAACCAAGTAATAATAAAAATAGGTGTTGAATTTTCACTAATTCCCTAAATATTCAACTCCCAAAACATTCAGGATGAAAATGGTATGTTGTCATCAGACAGTGCTTCCTTATGTATTCAACTCAACAGACCAGATTATTGTTGTTAATGCTTGGGTGGTCACTATCCTTAATGGGTAGGTTTCTGTGTATTATGTTGCATCATTAATGACTGCCACGTACTGATGGCATCTTGCGGACTTTGCTAAACTCTGCAATATCTAGAGTAAACCATTCAAGGGAATATTGAATATAAGTAAAGGTACTAGGGGACTATGACTGATACATTGATACATTTCAGTCAGGCTTCAGAACAAATCACAGCACAGAAACTGCACTTGTTAAAGTAGTAAATGACTTGCGGGTAAATGCAGACAGAGGCCATTTATCTGTTCTCATCCTCTTAGATCTGAGTGCTGCATTTGACACCATTGATCACAATATTCTTAGAAATCACCTTAGTCAATGGGTGGGCCTCTCTGGCAGTGTCTTAAATTGGTTTGAATCCTACCTGGCAGGTAGAAAATTCTTTGTGAGTTGTGGTAATCAAATCTCAAAGACACATGATATCCGATATGGTGTTCCACAAGGCTCTATCCTGGGTCCGCTGCTGTTCTCAATCTACATGCTTCCGTTAGGTCAGATTATCTCAGGTTACAACGTGAGTTACCACAGCTATGCTGATGATACACAGCTGTACTTATCAATAGCACCTGATGGTGTAGATGCACAGTCTGGAAAAGCAACCAGATGGGATGCATTCCAGGTTTTTCCATCACTCAAAATGTATGTATGAGCACCCATTCTTATTGATAGTGACAGGGTTGCTGAACTTCTGGTGTCCTTTTGGAACATGCAGAGGATTTCTGACCCTCACTTTATCCGCTGTTTTGAAACTAGGCAAGCAAGCACCCCGTTTGGCATCAGTATAGACTTTCAATCTGTTCTGGTGTTGCTCAACTGTGGTACGGACATCACTGGCAGACTGTAAACCTGAAGAAGTAGGTGGTAGTAAGGTCAAGTTTGTGCGCATCTGTCGACCAAGAAGGAGTTCAAATGGAGAAATGCCAGTAGTTGCGTGTGGAGTAGCACGGTAGACATGCAAAAAGTCTGTAATGACAGCTTTCCAGGGACGGTGTTCTTGAATAGCTAGTTGAATTGTATGTTTCAGTAATCGATTGAATCGTTCTACAGCTCCATTAGCAGCAGGGTAATACAGTGAGGAGCAGTGATATTTAATCTGTCTTTCTTCCAGAAAAGCAGCAGAGGTATACTGAAACCCATTATCTGTCACCAGACTCGTGGGGTTACCATGGTGACTGAAAATAGAAGACAGGAATGTGAGTACATTAGCAGTAGTTATGGAAGGGGAGAAGGCTACTTCTGGCCACTTGCAATGGTAGTCAATCAGGGTCAAGGCATATATTCACAGTCTGATGCAACAGTGTCAAAGAGTCCTATAATGTCCAAAGCCACTATTTCCCATGGGCCATCTGGAAAAGGTGTAGGCTGAAACGGAGCGGGGTGTGGATGAGCTGTTTTGTCATTCATCTGGCATGTCTGACAAGAACTAATGGCAGTACAAACATCAGTGTCCATCTTTGGCCACCAGTAAAGTTCTCTGAGTCGTTGTTTGGTGCATACTACACCTTGGTGACTTTCATGTGTTATTGCAATTAATGATAAACGAAGGCTAGCTGGCACAATCAGACATGAACCACAAAACACAAAGTTGTCACTGACAAAGTTCCAGACAGAGCTTGTAGTATGGCAGCAGATCAGCATCCAAATCCTTTGGAGAAGGAGGCCAGCTCCACACAATCTGTGTACGTAGCTTAGTGAGGTCTGGACATTCAGCACAAGCAGACTCCAAATAGGCAGGAAACAATGTCTTACGTGCCACAGACAGGAGAGCAACAAACTCTGGTTCAGCATCATCAGCAGCTGCAGGAGCAACAGGTAAGGGCAGACGAGACAGTCAGTCAGCAGGAGCATTCTGAGAACCTTGGCAATATATTACATCATAGTTAAATGACAGAAGACGTGCAGAGCATCTTGCAATGCGCATCCCAGAACGACCAATCCCCATGATGGTCAACAGCGTTGTCAATGCCTGATGGTCCGTGCGCAGGGTGAAACGACGTCCCCACAGGTACGTTCGCCACTTCTCTAGAGCTTACACACAAGCTAGCACTTATTTCTCCACTATTGAATATTTACGCTCTGTAGTGGAAAGAGTCCATGAAGCAAATGCCACAGTTCTTTCTATGTTGTCAGAACCGAGTTGAGAAAGAATGGCTCTCAGACCGTAGTCAGGAGCATCAGTAGAAACTACAGTATGCAGTGTAGGGTCAAAAACTGCCAAAGCAGGGCTATCCACTAGCAACGTTTTTACCTGCTCAAAGCTCTTCTGTGCATCAGCCATCCACTGGAATGCACCTGCAGATTGTCTCAAACATGCGTGCATTGATTCAATGATAGTAGCATGGTTTGGTAGAAATTTAGAGTACCAAGACAGCAGCCCAAGGAAAGAACGCAAAGTAGCAGTATCTGTGGGTTTAGGAGCATTCATGATGGCTTGTACATGGGCCTTATCAGGAAGCAGGCCATCAACAGACACTATATGCCCAAGGAAGAGGAAGGCTGAACTGATAAAACTTGCACTTGTCATTGTTTAGCTACAGGCCAGCATCTTCCAGCCGGCATAACACAGAATGCAAGGTCTTGTCATGGGTAGTCAAATCAGGTCCATGTACTATTACATCATCCAAGTAATTCTCCATGCCAGGTAATCCAGCGAGATTAGCAGTCATCATTTTCTGGAAGGCGGAGGGTGTAGATGCCAACACATAAGGAACCCGACAAAACCTGAAGAGGGCCTCATGTGTAATGAAAGCAGTCAGGTCTCGACTGTCCTCATGCAGTGGTACTTGGTAGTAGGCACTGCCTAAGTCAATGGTAGAAAATACCATACTGTAGCTCTTCTGAGTGCAGAAAGTAGTTCATCCATATGTGGCAAGGGAAAAGAGTCTACAATAACTGCTTTATTGGGCTCACGCAGATCAATACACATGCGAATGTTACCAGATTTGCACTGAGTGACTACAATAGGTGAGACCCAAGCAGAAGCATCAATTCGTTCTATGACAAGTAAGCGATCAAGTTCTTCAGACACAGCATCTCTAACCGACAGAGGTAAGTGGCACAGCTTCTGTCGCACAGGAGGTACTGTCTCATTGATCTTAATGCGGTGGAGAAGTTTTTAACACAGCCAATGGACAGGGGCACAGCAGCGCACTGCAAGACTGGCACAGGCAAAGTGGAAGCTGCAGCATCAGAAGGCATAGCTTTATTGTTCACGATATGCACATGTAAAAGTGACATTAAGTCTCTACCCATTAGCGGGGTTCCATTTTCCACAATGAAAAATGTAGCCACAGTTGTACGGCCATGTAAACACACAGTTACAGATTGGCACCCAAGTATGAGATTTTGAATACGTCACAAGTCTCACTGTAGGTTTTGTCAGAGGAATGCTGTTGAAGTCACGGGTGTAAATACAGTGTGGTAATATTGAGACTGATAAGTCAGTGTCAACAATCAGTTCCGGTGAGCAGGAATGTGAGCCTGGAGCTGAGATTTCCACAGCACAAGAAATTTTAGCAAGTGTATGTATTGTATTTTCTGTATATAGTACAGTAACTTCTGGCAATTCAACCTCACGTACTTCCCGTGTACAGGGTTGGGCAGAGCGACACACTTTAGCAAAATGCCCAGTCTTTTTGCAATGCCTACAAGTTGCTTTTGCGGCAGGGCAGCTCACTGAGTTAGCCAGGTGTTACTGTGATCCACATCAGAAGCACGCTTTCCCCTTAGCAGGGTTAGCAGACATAGTAGTAGCAGGTGTCTGTCGCTGTCTGGGTTTATTCCTTTGCTTATGTAGCACTGTCTGTACTGGCATGACGCTGGAGTTCATAGAAATTATTTTAGCTTGATCTATAGCCGCTTCAATCTGCGTAGCAAGAGTTACTGCTTTATCCAACGTAAGGTCTGGCTCCAACAGCAATCTTTCACGGATGCGTGGGCTATATGCATGCTCAATCAATTGGTCACAAATCATTTCGTCCGCGCATTCGGCAAATACACTTGTTGTGACAAGCTCACGTAGTGCCGCCATGTAGGCCTATTGTAAAACGGTCTCTTGTGATCCCTGGGTCCTCTTACGAAATGCATGGCATTCAACGACCATGTTAGCTTTAGGTATAAAGTATACTTTCAAAGCTTCTACAGCAGTATCGAACGTTGTACCTGTGTTAGGCAGGGTGTAGAAAATTCACTGACTTTCGATCCCAAGACAGTGAAGTAGTACAGCTCTCTTCATAGCGTCAGGCCAAACATCCCCAGTAGTGTCAATTACAAGAAGATAGTTATTGAACATCTGAAACCACGTTGTGAAAGGCACCGCGGGCTCGCCCGGACTCAGAAGAAAAAACTTGGAAAAGGCACATTAGCAACAGCCATTTTCACTGCAAGTATGCACAATATAAAGAGGAGAATCTCGTCGTCAATTTTGTTATGTCCAGAGCTGGGTGAAATAATAAGCCACCCATTGATTACTCAGAACATTAACTCACTTTATTTTACAACAGGCACGCACGATCACCAATCAAGAAGACTTACTTTTATTCTAAACTCCTTTGCTATCCCATCAACAGGTAATATATTTTATAAGAACGGGGGAGAACGCTAGGGGGATAGCGTTCTGGCAGAAACTACAACTGAACACAACAGAGGAATATCAGTCTTTAGGCCTATCTGAAGGCCAACGCACAATTATCCATTAGAGTAACCTAGCCATACTTGATTCAAACCACTTATCTACCTAAGGGGTGCCTTGTGACACCCTGTTTAGTGGGAATTGGGGGACACCAGCCTACACTCTAGGTGTCTAGTATGCAGGACCGAGCGTGACAAGGATGGAGGTGTAAGACAGGGAGACACAGACACAAAAGGGTTGGGTTTCTGCAAAAAAAATAAAGTGAAAATTTATTTACAGGTGCAAATAAAGAAAAACAAAAATAACGTAGTGCGGAAAACATATCAATTTATAGTCCAATACCGCAAAGGACACACAAAACAGTTATAAAAACGGAGCCCAAAAATGAATTATTTACAGTGCTGACTGAAAGTCCCAAACAAAAAGAAAAATGCACACAAATTAATTAAAACCCATACATACTCAAAAATAAAGCTGTCTTCCTCCACAGTAGATACTGATGCTCTGTGTAAGAAAGGTCAGAGACAACTATACTTCCTTAGAAGGCTGGCATCCTTCAACATCTGCAATAAGATGCTGCAGATGTTCTACCAGACGGTTGTGGTGAGCCCTCTCTACGCTGGTGGTGTGCTGGGGAGGCAGCATAAAGAAGAAGGACGCCTCACACCTGGAAAAACTTGTGAGGAAGGCAGGCTCTATTGTAGGAATGCAGCTGGACAGTTTAACATCTGTGGCAGAGCGATGGGCACTGAGCAGGCTCCTGTCAATCATGGAGAATCCACTGCATCCACTGGACAGTGTCATTTCCAGGCAGAGGAGCAGCTTCAGCGACAGACTGCTATCACTGTCCTGCTCCATTGACAGACAGAGGAGTTCGTTCCTCCCCCACACTATGTGACTCTTCAATTCCACCCGGGGAGGTAAACGTTAACATTATTCATTATTCAAGTTATTGCCTGTTTTTACCTGCATTTTTACTATTTAATTTAATATTGTTTTTTGTATTAGTATGCAGCTGCTGGATTATGTGAATTTCTCCTTGGGGATGAATAAAGTATCTATGTATATATCTATCTATCAGTAATCCAAGTCAGGAAGATGCTCCTCCAAACAGTGTATAATTTAGGGTTTACTAAGAAAAATACTCAAAATAAAGAAAAAGAAAAAGAAAAAGTGTATATACAAAAAATAAACAGTGCACCATTAACCACAACCCAATAAATACCTCATCCAAAGCTAATCCAGAGATATTTATAGAAGAAAACAAATATTTACAATAATCAAGGCACATGCCGCAGTGCTTGGTAAACTCAAGACAATGTTCTACCAAGTACTATTCTTTCTCTCTCTCTCTCTCTGCACGATCTAGCCAGAAGACCCCCTCGCGAGGCCGGAAATTCTCTTTTGTATTCGGCGCCCTCACGCCGACCAATTAACTTGCTAAACGTCATCCCTCCATGAGCACGCGATGACGTGAACGCGTCTACGAAGAGAGCCGTCCACTGCCCCGCAAAATTCCTAGAAAACTGCGAGCCGCCGGGGCGTGCGCGAGCGAATAGCTATGCCGGCATTTCAGACATTGTACTGCGCTTCTCCCAAACTGAAAGTAAGCACTTTTCTTTCCTTCCCCGAGCTACTGCCCAGGCAACTGCCGATACGGGATCTCTTTTCTAAACCGCGGCAAACCGATACTAAGACACTTCGCACTTTCTCTTCTTGCAGCGCTATGAGGAAGACAGACAACGCCATCCCGGCCTGTCAGTTCCCTCAATAATATCCACTTGCAGAGCCACAGCTAATCACCGCAGTTGTAGACATAGACATAGAATTACTAGACACCGCATGACCAGCCGCATCGTACGTCAACGTCGCCGCCATATTGCGAGTGGCACTGCCGAGGCGTGAAGTAGTGGATAAAGATACCTCAACGCATGTGCTGCTTGGGATTGTACAAACCGCTGTACGCTCCAAACCAGATCCCGGGGAATTACATTTCATCGGTAAGGCTGAACAATTGTTTTGGTTATATTTGGCCATTAGAAAATCCCGTTTCATGATCTTAGCACTCAAAGTCACTTTACAAGAAAATTAAACAACATTAGTTGTTTAATTAAAACAAGAGAATGATAAATCAAAAAGCAATAATTAGCAAACAGAGATAACTGTCAGTAACAGTGCAAAATTCACAATTGGTATGCCAGTTTGAAAAGATAAGTTTTGAGGGCAGTTTTAAAATATGTTATTGAATCGAGCTGATGAGAGGGAAGAGAATTCCAGAGTTGAGGAGCACTATGAGAGACGCTTGAGCTCCCGTAGCACTGAGTTTGATGTGTAGTACAGAAAGTAGAGCTGCAGATGAGGATCCGAGTGAGCGAGAGGAGCGTAAGTCTGTAGGAGATCAGTGAGGTATGGGGAGCTTTAAATGTTAAGAGCGGTATTTTGTATTGTATTCTATAGTGAACAGGTAGCCAGTGAAGTTGAGAGAGAATAGGTGTAATATGTTCAGTGGATTTAAAACAGCAGGTTATTATCCTGTTAGGAGAATTTTGAATAAGTTGTAAGCGATGGATACATTTTTGTGGGATGCCAGATAGAATAGCATTACAGTAATCTATACGTGAGGTGACTCGGGCATTAACCAATACTTCAGTACTGTGTTGCGTAAGAATAGGACGAAGTCTAGAAATGTTTCGGCGATGGAAGAAGGCAGTCCGAGAAATGTTTCTTATATGGGAGGAATTATTTAATAATAATAATAATTATTATTATTTAATAATTGTCATTATTAGTGTATAAATGGATATAAATAATTGTATATAAATGATTCGCCAAAATCTGTTGTATGTAAATGATACTGTTTTAAATGTCATTGTTTTTTCATCGGAAAACCCAGTTTCCATGTCTACCTGTATTAGCTTAAATGGCACTTTTGCCACTTGCAATAGGGTGGACATGCTGACGTATATTATCGACTGGGCAACACAGTGAATGCGGCGTCTACCCATATATGCACATATGCATATATGCACCGCTCTTGACATTTAAAGGTCTCCACAACCTCACTGATCTTCTCCAGACTGTCACTCCTCTTGCTCACTCAGATCCTCATCTGCAGCTCTACTTTCTGTACCATACATCAGACTCAGTGCTATGGGAGCTCAAGCATCTCTCATTGTGCTCCTGAACTCTGGAATTCTCTTCCCTCTCATCAGCTCGATTCAATAACACACTTTAAAACTGCCCTCAAAGCTAATCTTTTCAAATTGTGAAATTTGCACTGTTACTGCCAGTTATCTTTGTTTGTTTGCTAATTATTGCTTTTTGATTTATCTTTCTCTTGTTTTAATTTTACTAATGTTGTTTAATTTTCTTGTAAGGTGACCTTGAATACTAAGAAAGGCGCCTATTAAATAAAATGCATTATTATTATTATTAATATTAATTATTGAGATGAAAACTTGACCAATATCTGAAAGTCAAAATAGTAAGACTGCAACTGACAGTATGGTCTTTCTTTTAACAGTGAAATGATACACTCAATGACAAAAATAAACAATTTTATTGTATACAAAATGGCTTAATAATTTCTGAAAACATTTCACTCATTCCTCTCTCAATCTCTCTCACACACACACACACACACACACACACACACACACACACACAATGTGGTTACTTAAATATATACAGGATAGGATCTAAAATCTGTCTTACATAGTTTTTTCCATGTGTTGATACTCAGTAATTTGAGAGTATTCAGTCTGGCAATATGGTGCAGCTGTAGTTAGTGGAAGACAGACACAACTAAAGACATAAGCATAAAATGATGGTAGTCAATTTCAAACTGTGTTTCCTCAATGTGCTGCTTGAGAAAAAACACATTATCTGAACCAATCTCAGCTCGAACAAACTGATTAATCAAAGATACACTGACAGCTTGCCCTAATGTCGACTGTCGGATAACACGGTCAGCTACTTTGACCACCATGACAGCACCCTCAGAAGGAATCATCAAACCTCCTTTGTTTTTTAATGTGAGCAAGTGGTAGCTTTGATCATATGATGCCCGTACAGCATCTGTTACCAAACTAGCACGGCACACATCACAGGACAGCTTTGTCAAAATCCCGTCTAAGGGCTACCTCCCACTGCTTCCTGAGGTGGATTCCTTTGGAAGACCTTCAGAGTTTGAGAAATGTTAACAGCTAACAACAATCTACATAGTTAGTGACTAAATACGTTTAGCCAAAACATTGTCTGGAGGCTCACTTGAGCACAAAAATGAATAGCTTTGCTAGCTTAGCCTGGCATAGCTAAAGTTAAGATTATAAAACAGGATTTTCTAATGGCCAAATATAACCAAAACAGTTGTTCAGCCTTACCTATGAAATGTAATCCCCCGGGATCTGGTTTGGAGCGTACAGCGGTTTGTACAATCCCAAGCACCACATGCGTGAGGCATCTTTATCCATTACTTCACTCCGCAGCAGTGCCACTTGTAATATGGCAGCAATGTTGACGTATGATGTGACAGGTCATGCGGCATCTAGTAATTCTATGTCTATGTCTACAACTGTGGTGACGTATGGTGCTGTGGCTCTGCAAGTGGATACTACTCGGTCAGTTAATGGTAGCGCCGCCTTTCCACTCTACACGAGACCCCTCGCGACGCTCCCCAGAAGGCGCTCCTATCGTCAACGAAGACATCCCTCTGCACTTTGTAAATGAACAGAAAGGCAAGCTTTTATTCTTTATGCTTTTTGTCCCTTTTTCCTAAAACTACTGCCACTCTTCACACTGCAGAGGACACAAAACTAATTTTTGTTTTTTTGCTGGTAATGCCAGTGAGGCACGTTACCACATGCCTCTCACATTCTGCTTAACCCTGTGAGAAACATAGTGTCTCTCTCCTCATACTAGGTACCTTGTATTTACTTTATAACTTCGGTTACTCTGGATATAAAAACAAAAGCAAAATATTATATTATATTATTATAATAAAATAATATCAGTAAAAGAAAATATATCTAAGTCTGGATATTCATAATCTTAGAAAGCTTACAGAAAATGAATAGGAGTGTCAGTAGAGGACATTGTCCTGGGAAGCTTTTAGATTTAGAAGTAGGGTTGATGAATAAGTTGCATTCTCTGATATCTAGGTAAAAATTGTATCTTTTTCTCTGACATCTCTGTGTCTGTGATATCTTTTGTTGGCCCTTTGGACGGGCCGTAATTCGTATCAAAAATTCACATGGGCTTCTGGACCCTGCAGGCATATGATGGGCTAGCTAATGGATGATGGAGCAATGGGTGGCTCTGCCTTAAAGCTTTGATCGTTCTACTCCTCTGTGTAATTTCTTGCTGTCTCCAAATCCTTTACTATTAAGTTATATATTGTCTGATCACTTTAAATTAAGAGTACCATAAATTAATTACATAACAAGAAAGGAAAAATGAGCAGATGCATTAAATTCATAAATTATTGTTTACAAGAAAAAAAAGAATGCACCATTATTGGTACAAAAAAAGAAAGAATGCAAATATAGTTAGGTAAATTGTTTTCAAGAGTCCTGTAAGATACTTTTGTAAATTGCAAGTTGTCTTTAATATTTTATTGCAGTCTGTTAGAGCAAGCTAAAAACTTATAAAGGAAGAATTAAGCTTGTTATTGTTTATTTAATATTGTCTGTAGTTCCAAAATGATGCCCCATGCCCTTTGTCATGGCTCATCAGTATTAGTGTGTCAGAAAAAAAATACCACCATCCACTTACTCATCAGTGGCCTATTGTCTTTCCATTTAATATTATCATCCCTAAGTGATGCCAGTTTGAAAACATTTAAATATTCAGGCAACTGACCACAATGAGTGGTACTTTACACACCAGTTTCTCTCCTAAATCAACAGTGAGCAGCCACAATCCCAGCCCTGACCAGACTTTCTTCTACTTTTCCAACTCCAGAATGGAAAAGGATGGAAACAGGAGTGTTGCATGTAATACCCAATAAAATCTCTATACAGTGACAAAAGCAGATTAACAGGACAGGCTCCCGCTGCAATAAAACCCTATACATAATAAACAGAGCAAATGCTTTGTGACAAATAGTCTGGATTCATTTACCCTGCAAAATATATGGGTTGGAAATCATTAATAATGTTATTTGAATAAATGCACTAAATAGGTTAAAGCTTCATCTCATTGAAAAATATAATTAAATAAAGTATAGTTACTCACAAAAATTAAATATAGCACCTATCCCAGAAAAAAGTAAAGGTTGTATGAATTTTAATGTCTCATTCTTCCCCCACTTCCACCCAGTGGTAGTGATCCATCACGGTTTTTTATGAAGGCAGATTTCTCAGAGATCACATACAGGTATAATAACTGTGGCTGATGATATTTAGCCTAATTAAAATACAACTTCTGGTGAGTTATTTTTGTAACTTGTAAATGCTGCTTTCATACTAACCAACTTGCATTAACTCAGTCTTATCAGTTGCTGTCCAAATAGCCCAGATCTCCAATAACTCAACATTCTCTTTTACCTTCAAACTTTTCTTAATTTCTCTCTGCTACTGAACCAACCTTCCTATTCCCTTTTCAACTTCAAAGTCAGGCCCCTATTATGGGTGGTTTCTTTTGGAGTCCAGAGATGAGAGCAAACCTAAATTACTTTACATTTCCTGACAATTCTCCCTTGAAATTAAAGTAGGTATTAAGCAGGTGCAAAAGTATTCAGTTCTATGACTAATTCTTTAATTTCACTGAGAGAATTTCAAAGTAGGATTTACCTGTAAGACTTAAACTAAACTGCTAAAATAAACAAGTCCACAAATCAAGAAATGAGACTGGAAAAAGCATTTACACAGCACAGGATTTCAAGAATAGCTGGACTACACAAGCAAAAAGCAGCATTTGCCTCAGCACTCATGCCAAGGACACTCCGTTTATTTAAAGAACTGAGAGGTCCCCTCAGCTGCAGTGTCATGCATCCCATCTCCTTAAGCTCAAAAAATAAGAAACATGAAACATAAACTGAACAAACGTATTTGAAATTCTTAACTAATAGTGCAGGGGTTGGTGTGTATCAAATGATCTTAGGAGCTATGTTGTCTGAGGAAATTGCACTTGGTAGGGTCATCCGAGGGAAATTGGTCCTAAGTGAGGGACCAGACAAGATATGTTTCATATGCCTATTTTGGGAATAATAAAAAGTATTCAGGGCGGGAAAAAGAAACAAAAGCTAGTTCAGGAGGTAATTAGATACCATCTAGGTATAGTCAGGCTCACCTCAATGCACAACATGGGCTCTGGAAGCAAACTCCGATAGAGGGGCTGAATCCTTTTCCATTATGGAGTTGCCCAGGGTGAGAGATCTTGGGCAGTTTAAGCTTACTTGTAGCCCACAGGCATGGAGCATGTACTTTGGAGTTTACCCCAGTAGACGAGTGGGACACTGTGACTTTGAGATTGAGGAAAGTTCTCCAACTCTTGTCTGTACTTATGTGTTATCAATTGGGTCATGGTATTTGGCCTACTTGGAGAACTTTGGATGGAGTGCTGGAAGGTGCTCCCACAGTGCATTCTTGTCATTTAGCTGGGGGACGTCAATGCTCACATGGGAAATGACAGTGAAATCTGGAAGGATCTGACTGGGAGAAACAGCCTATCTGAGCTGAACCTAAGTGGTGCGTTGTTATTGGACTTCTGTGCTAGTCACAGTTTGTCTATAATGAACACCATTTTTCAGCATAAAGATTTTCATAAGTGAACTCGACAATAGAATGCTCTATGCCACAAGTTGATTACCAATTTCATAGTCGTGTCATCATACAGTTATATGTCCTGGACACATTTAGGTGAAGAGAGGAACTGTGTTGTCAACTTATCACTAAACTTGTGATTTAGATCATATGGCGGGGGAAAATGTCAGACAGACCAGGCTAACCCAAATATATACTGAGGGTGCGCTGGGATCATAGGTGCTTCCATCGGGGAGATTTTCAGCTCGCACCTCAGGATGAATTTCTCTTACAGTCTAAGGGAAGCTGTGGACATTGAGTTAAAAAGAGCGATGTTCCATGGCTCTATGGTTGAGGTGGCTACTCAGAGCTGCGGCCATAAGGGCAGCAGTTATCCATGAAGCAGGGGGTGGAAGCCAGCAGTAAGGGGATCCATCAACTGAATAAGGGAGGCCTTTACAGCTTGGGACTCCAAAGGCAGTTGATGGGTACTGACAGGCTAACCAAGGACAAACATGGCAATGGCAGTTGCAGAAACAAAATTTGGGTGTGGGAGGAGTTCAGTTATGCCATGGAAAATGACTTTTGGTCTGTCTTAAAGCAATTCTGGTAATCTGTCATGCGTCTCAGGTGTAAAAAGTAGTGCTTTGCCCATGTAGTTTATAGCAGGGATGGAGTGCTTTTGACCTCACCTGGGGATATAGTCAGGTGGTTAGTCATCTGATTAGGATTAAAATCCCTGGGGAAGGATTTTCGGAAATATCCAGGAGATCTCGGATAGACCCAGGATATGCTGGAGAAATTCTATCTGGAAACACCTTGGTACCCAACTCAACCGAGCAGAGATGTCTGGGCTTCTTTGCTTAGATAGTTGCCCCCGCATCCCAGATTAGCAGCAGAAAATTGGTGGATGGAGCGATATTATTCATAAACAATCCTCTTCTTAGAATAATAAAATACAAAGAAAGAAAACAAAAACATGTAGAAACATAAAGGAGATTTTGAGATAGGAGTTAGACAGTCAGAGAATGATTTTATAAAAAAATTGTATTCACACTTAGAATAACAGCCAGAGAGCAAGCAAACAGTGTTGGAAAACCTGAGAAAAATCTGAGAATAAACATGAGTGTTTGATTCAGAGATGAGATCATAAATACAGAATAAGCAAAATAAAATGATTATTAAAGATTACACATGAAGGAATCTCAGATTGGTGCTATGAGCCAAGCAGTCTTTAAGTGGTAGCCGAGTAATTTTCATTGGCAAATTAATCATGAAAGGAACCAAGAAAACAAGTCCAAGTCTAAGGAGAATGTTGATGACTGATCAAAACACAGTAGTTGTCTTTGACAGAAGATCTTTTCCACAAGGTTCCCCAATACTGTGTGTGGATTCCAACCAGGCAGTACTAGTGTTGTGTGGTATACTAGTCATGAAAAAGTACCAAAAAACCCCTGTTTTTAAGGCAATATCAGCATTATGGTGATTCAGCTACCAGAATACACCTACCCTGCTTCCTCGTTATGAAAAGCATAGTGCGACAAAGATGACCTGTGTGTATGTTTGTGTCAGGGAGATCAATCAATTAGGAGATGAAGAACGGGAATGGGAAGTTATCGGTTATTTGTTTTGGTATTGTTTTGGTTCTGTTATTGAGGTGTGAAAGCTAGTTATTTGTATTAAAATAATCATTTTAGTATAGATTCAACAATAGACAGTAATGTTCAAATTTGCAAGCTTCTAATTTTGACTTCACTCAAATTTTACTTAGGTTGATGGTGATATCCCAGCAGAGACTGAATCCAACACATACAGTAGCTGAAGTTGTACAGTCTCAATGGAAGTCTGCACCATCTCCGAGGTGCCTCTGAGCAAATGTAAATGTCTGTAGTGGAACAGAAAGTAACATGCGAGCAGTGGATTACAGTGTATTGAATGAGCTAAGACTTGAGGGGAGTTTTGTTGATGTGGTAATCAAAATTAATGGAGTGAGGTTTCCAGCTCATAAAAATGTCCTTTGTTGCTGCAGCCCATACTTCAGGTGAGTAGAACAGTTAGGTTGGATTGTTTGTGTGAAAGTGCTTGTAAAGTTAACACTCAATAGAATGTACAGGATAGATAGATAGATACATACATACATACATACATAGATAGATCTTTATTAGTCCCCAGTGGGAAATAAAGTTTAACAAAGTCATTTATGAAAAGTGTCAAAATCAAAGAACCGGTTATGAAATAGGACATGAAATTTCAGGTTGGTGACATACATACGTACTTGTATTATCATAGTATTTCCCTCTACTTACCCTTTACTTGTTTTCCTTCAAGGGTAAATGTTCTCGTCAAGTTCGTTATCGGGTTGGTCTACTGTTGCACTTTAAGATGAACACACACATACATAGATATAATAGATATATGCATACACACAGACCCTAACCACAACAGTGCCCCATGAATGACACACACACACGCTGATTAACCTCTAGCACTTTAAAGCACACAAGTGCTTTAAGAAAACACAGCCTGTCATTCAGCATTTCAAGAGACTTAATTTTTGTTGGCCCGAACAACATACAATGTTTTAATGATATCTCAGACCTAAATTTGGTCTACAATAATACATTTAAACATACAAAGACTCGGCACTCTTGACTATAGGCCATTTATCAACCAAGAATACCTTCTTTATGTACTGTTCTTACTATTGAGTTGAGCTCTCACTCTCAGCCAAAATAAACCTCATGGCACAGAGGTAATGGCAAAACTCTGGCTGCTCTAGGTGCTCAAAGAAATGTAACTTATTACTTTAATCACTATAGACCAGGGGTGCCCAATGCATAGATCGCGATCGACCAGTAGATCGCAAAGGTAGTGCAGGTAGATCGTGTTGCATTCAAAATTGTTTGGGGAGGGGAGGGTATGGGCTGGATGTGGAATTGGAAGAGGATTTTTTTTCTCACAATGTCACAATTGAAGTGCGTTTGTCTGATCTGTCAATCTATCATTGCTATTCCAAAGAAGGAAAATGTGGAAAGGCACTTTTGAACTGTTCATAAAAACTATGAAACTGACTTTCTTCCGAAAAGCGATCTGAGAAAGAGAAAGGAGAGGGAATTAAAATCGCAGTTAATCGGACAGCCGTCATTTTTCACTCGGCTGAATTCAAAAGCTCCTTGACTGCATTATTCGGCTCTACTTATTTATGCAATTGTGGACAGAGACAACTTTTTTCTAATTTTGGTTCTGTACATTACCACAATGAATTTTAAATGAAACAACTCAGATGCAGTTGAAGTGCAGACTTTCAGCTTTAATTCAGTGGGTTGAACAAAAAGATTGCATAAAAATGTGAGGCAACTAAGCATTTTCTTAACACAATCCCTTTATTTCAGAGGCTCAAAAGTAATTGGACAAATTAAATAACTGGAAATAAAATGTTCATTTCTAATACTTGGTTGAAAACCCTTTGCTGGCAATGACAGCCTGAAGTCTTGAACTCATGGACATCACCAGATACTGGGTTTCCTCCTTTTTAATGCTCTGCCAGGCCTTTACTGCAGCAGCTTTCAGTTGCTGTTTGTTTGTGGGCCTTTCTTTCCAAAGTTTAGTCTTCAACAAGTGAAATGCATGCTCAATTGGGTAATGGTCAGGTGACTGACTTGGCCATTCAAGAATTTTCCACTTCTTTGCTTTAATAAACTCCTGGGTTTCTTTGGCTGTATATTTTGGGTCATTGTCTATCTGTATCATGAAACGCTGCCAAATCAATTTGACTGCATTTAGCTGGATTTGAGCAGACAGTATGTCTCTGAACACCTCAGAATTCATTCGGCTGCTTCTGTCCTGTGTCACATCATCAATAAACACTAGTGTCCCAGTGCCACTGGCAGCCATGCACGCCCAAGCCATCACACAGCCTCTACCGTGTTTTACAGATGATGTGGTATGCTTTGGATAATGAGCTGTTCCACGCCTTCTCCATATTTTTTTCTTGCCATAATTCTGGTAGAGGTTGATCTTGGTTTCATCTATCCAAAGAATATTTTTCCAGAACTGTGCTGGCTTTTTTAGATGTTCTTTAGCAAAGTCCAATCTAGCCTTTCTATTCTTGAGACTTATGAGTGGTTTGCACCTTGCAGTGCACCCTCTGTATTTACTTTCATGCAGTCTTCTTTTTATGGTAAACTTGGATATCAATACGCCTACCCCCTGGAGAGTGTTGTTCACTTGGTTGGCTGTTGTAAAGGAGTTTTTCTTCACCATGGAAATGATTCTGCGATCATCCACCACTGTTGTCTTCCATGGACGTCCAGGTCTTTTGGCATTGCTGAGTTCACCAGTGCTTGCTTTCTTTCTCAGAATGTACCAAACTGCAGATTTTGCTAATATTGTAGCAATTTTTCAGATGGGGTTTTTTCTGTTTTCGCAGCTTAAGGATGGCTTCTTTCACCTGCATGGAGAGCTCCTTTGAACGCATGTTGTCTGTTCACAGCAAAATCTTCCACATGCAAGCACCACACCTCAAATCAACTACAGGCCTTTTATCTGCTTAATTGATAATGACATAACAACGGACTTGCCCACACCTGCCCATGAAATAGCCTTTGAGTCAATTGTCCAATTACTTTTGAGCCCCTGAAATGAAGGGATTGTGTTAAAAAAAAAAATGCTTGTGCCTCCTCCAGACCGCGAGGGGGCGTCCGTCCTGGTTATGTTGGAAGCCCAACCCTGTAGGGGCCCGTGGCCACTGCCAGGCGGCCCAGGTGCCTGAGGAACTTTTAGCCCAGCACTTCCGCCACACCAGGAAGTGCTGGGGGGAAGACGACAGCGGCGAGAGCACTCAGCACCTGTTCCAAAGGCGAACACATAGAGACAGACGGTGGTGGGCTTACCTGTCCATCAGCCCCACTCCCCGCCTGTCTCCTGTGGGCCAGCCCCTCTGGCCCAATCGGGTTTCTCGTAGGCACGAGACTGGCATTCCTTGGTCCCGCCTCCATCCAATCCTCGGTGAGCACGCAAGACACACCGGCCAATCCCGTGCCTGTCAGCGGGTGGGACATCTGGCCCGTGGCCATCTTGGTTTTTCGAGCTGCAGCGGCTCCGACCTCGCAGCCTCCGCTGCTGCCACCATCGCGCTGCCGACAGCCCCTGGACCGGCGCGGATCCGGACCATCCCTGCCTGCGGAAAATAAGGTACAGTCTACCCCGAAGAACCGATTACTGCAGGGCAGGGCACTCACCTCGCGGATCCCGTCATGCCGAGGCCCTTGCCTCGGTGTGGCCTCCCGTGTTGCAACGCCGGCTGGGCCGCCCTTCATGACAGCGCGGCTCTCGGAGCCCGCTGCACTCTGGCGACGTCTGGTTTTCTTTCCCCGCACCCGGGGATGGCCAAACTGCGGACCGGCGGCGGTCCCCTGGGCGAACCGCTCCCGCGGGGTTGTGTGTGGGGTCCGCTGCTGTGCCGGGCCGTTCACAGACATTTGTTTTTGCAAAGCAGGTCCCCGTCTTGAACCAGACGGATCATCCGCACGACTACGCCACTGTGAACGCTGGCCCGGACATAATTTCACCACACACCGTTTATTTTACAACTACTATGTACAAAGTCTGCTGTGCAGTCACACCCCAGTGCCTCCAGCACCGATCCCCCAAAGTCCAGGCCACACTCTTCCAGTCTTGGTGCCTTTCTCCTGGCCGCCTCCCGTCCTCGCTCTAGCTCCGTCTTCCTTCCTCCCGACTCTCGCCACGACTGCTGGAGGCAGCCCCTTTTATGGGAACCGGGATAGGCTCCAGCTGCTTCCCGGCACTCCTCCGCAGACACGCCCTTGTGTGGCGGAAGTGCCGGCTGCGCACCCGGAAGCCGTCCGGGTGTCCCCTGTCGTCTTCCCCCAAGCACCTCATGGTCTGGTGGAGGTACAGACCCTCCTCCGGTCCTCCTGGGCGTCCCGGCCGGGCTCCTGCATTGGCCGGATGTGGCAGATGATGGTCTGGAAGTGGGGCGCCGCCTGGCGGTGACCACGGGCCCCTACAAGGCTGGGCTTCCTTGCCCTCTACCCGAGGCCACCAGCGTAACCAGGACGGACGCCCCCTCACGGTCTGGAGGAGGTACAAGCCCTCCTCTGGTCCTCCTGGGTGTCCGGCCAGGTGCCACAATATATACAGTGGTGTGAAAAACTATTTGCCCCCTTCCAGATTTCTTATTCTTTTGCATGTTTGTCACACAAAATGTTTCTGATCATCAAACACATTTAACCATTAGTCAAATATAACACAAGTAAACACAAAATGCAGTTTTTAAATGATGGTTTTAGGGAGGGGCCATGTAGGTTTGGATTTTTTTTTCTCCCTAAATAATAAAAACCATCATTTAAAAACTGCATTTTGTGTTTACTTGTGTTATATTTGACTAATGGTTAAATGTGTTTGATGATCAGAAACATTTTGTGTGACAAACATGCAAAGGAATAAGAAATCAGGAAAGAGGCAAATAGTTTTTCACACCACTGTATATATATATATATATATATATATATATATATATATATATATATATATATCCTCTTTAATAAAACCCCTGTGTGCGTCCAGGTGTCCGTGTGTGTGTTCCTTCCTATGGAGGAAATTACTTTGGTTCACGACCAAATCGGGTTACACCCAGAGTTTTGGAACGAATTATGGTCGTGAACCGAGGTTCCAAATTACAGGCATTTTACGGAAATACAAACCAGTATTACTGAGAGAAAAAACTAAAGGCACACAATACAGTGACGCATATTACAGCCATGTACACGGTCCCTTGCCATTTAATATAGACTGTTCCTACTAATGTTTATGCACTACTGTTCTAGCGCCCGTTATTGTAATGGGCTTAATGTCTAGTGTATATATATATATATATATACATATATATAAATAAGACAAAGCATAGAAAGTTAAAAGCAGCATGGTATTTTTTACAAGAATAATAATAATACCACTGGAACAAAGAATACTATAAAATAGGTACTGATAGAAAAGTCTGAATATATATAGTCTTTAGAAAATCTTAAGACAAAGTTACAGATGTCAAAGATGAATGTCCCAGAGCGGCGTCTGATTTAGCATTCGACGTTCATGAAAATGCTGTTAACTGACGATTTGATAAAAACTGGTCACACATGTCTTTGTTGTCTCCTCTGACGTCGTTCTTCCTTCGTCGCTGTTTCTCTTCTTCTGACATTATTTTCAAATGAGGCATATTTATTATGAAATGTCATGCAGTGGCTTCACAACACATGCACCTGATTTGCTGGCTGTCATGAATTTTGCTCAAACTCTTTAATCTATCTTTTCCCAGATAATAAAGTTTTTTCATGTTGCTTAAAATATCACCATGTCCGTCTTTCCCAGGCTGTAAACCAAATTGTTGTCCCAGATGTCCATCCATAAAGTAATCAACAGCCTAAGGTATTAGCTCAGCATCCTTTCCCAGGCAGTACAACCATTTTAGCTCTATGCTATGAACAACTGTTATAAAAGTGATGTGTTAGGGAATAGGATATGCCTTTATTTGTCCTAAATGTAGTTCATCTGTTGTCTTGTCTTGAACAAAATATAATGGAAAATTAAACCAAAATGTATGGATTTTATACACCATACCAGTACTATACATACATACTACTCATTGTTCTCTTTAGTTGAGCGCCTGGCTTTGCCGCAGATCTATAGGCAGAGGCAGATCTAATGATCTGCAGAGATAGCAAGGGACGAGTGGGCAAATATTTTAGAAGCAGGATCGCATATGGCGAGGGGAGAGGCGCGGGGTGGTATGTTGCCAATAACTCAATGTTGAACAAGCTAATAGCGGGGGCGAGGCGGAGTTCACAAGCAAAGAGTATGGGGAGGTGGGCTTTCGAGAGGGGGCTGTACATGGTAATAGCGGGGGCAAAGCAGCTTAATACAGTAGCAAGGAGTATGGAGAGGTGGGCGGGTGAGAAGAGGACTGATAAAATAAAAAAAAGACTAGTGGAACCAGCCAGTCAGATATCAGAAAAAGGGTGCAGGAAGTGATGTCTCTGCTCTTTTCTTGTTCAGTACATAGCAAACCAATATATAAATATATATATATATATATAGTTGTTTAAGCATTAGGTGTGTTCTGTGTGCAAAAAAAATCCTTGTAGCACTCATTGTGGTTCCCGTTAAAGTGACTCCCTCTACTGTTTTTATATTTGCTGATACTGAGGGTTTAGTTCAAATGACCCCATCTGCTGGTCTTATATTTGCTCATATTTGGACCTGCGTCCATATTGCAAAAAGTGTGCAGAAACCTTTGCAGCACACACTGTGTCCTGAGCAAATGTATTGTCACCGAATTACTGATGGTTTTGTTAAAGTGACTCATCTGTCATTCCTTTTTTTGTTCATATCTTGCCCTGCCGTAGTGCAAGTGTGCATTGAATATCCATGAGGCTCCCACTTTCCCACTCAAAAGTCTTTTTCATAGGTACTTTTAATTGTTTCCAAATGTTTTACCAATATGAGTAAAAATAAGTGTTTAGAAAACAACAATGTTCAGTTTTTTCTGAAAAGAGACGTCACAAACTAATGAAGGTGCAGCATCAACTCCTGATGTGGCAATTTCAGACAAAGACCGCAGAGGCGGATCCATCAGGGGAAATCTCTTCCGCACACACTCTGCCAATTAATAAATCTAAGCACCGCTTATACAGCATAGATAAACAATGGTTTAAAGATTTTGATTGGCTAATGGTCAAAGAAAATGGTATGTTGTGCTTATTGTGCATGAAATATTCAAACAAACACCCCCCAAGGAGGGAGTTACCTTGGGTAAACGTGCCCTGCACAAGAATTCGAAAAGAAAGCCTGCTGGACCATGAAAAAAGTAAAACGCACATTGAGTCTTTTGCTGACCTTTTAGGAAAGTGTGTACTAGAGCAAACTGGAATTGGTCAAATTGAAAGATCTGTATCTGTGTTGAATAACTTACAGAGAGATGCCTTTGTGGGAGCTTTAAGATCCATGTATTGGTTTGCAAAAAATGAGTTGCCACATACAATGTTGTTTGAAAAGCTGCTGGAACACTGTAAAGAAATGGGTTCTTCCTTTTTACAACATCTCAATGTAGGTAAAAATGCACATTACACCTCTGAAAGAATAATGCAAGAGCTGCTGGATGTCTTAGCATCTATACTAATAAAAGGCAAAGCCCTCACTGATTCACTCACTCATCACTAATTTTCCAACTTCCCGTGTAGGTAGAAGGCTGAAATTTGACAGGCTTATTCCTTACAGCTTACTTACAAAAGTTAAGCAGGTTTCATTTCGAAATTCTACACATAACACTCATAACGGTCGGCAACGTCCACCATGTTGAACTTTTTTTTTTTGGTCTCGTCCGATGCGAGAGATGGATGTCTGAAGTGGAGCTCCGCTAGCAGCGGTGTTATTTTTCATATTATTTGCTTATTATCCTGAGATATCTTGTATTTATTCAACCTGAGAGGGACTGCTACAGTATATGTAAGCACATATAAACATGGCCAACAAGAAGGGGGGTCCGAAAGAATCGAAGACTAAAGCTACATCCAAGCTACGATCAGCAAGCCCTAGCTCGAGATACGGCCTCTCAGAGACAGACCTGGATCAGATGGGCGAAAGTACAGACTCCTCGGGACCACGGTCCGCTACATCGCCCGGCTGAGAGCGAAAAGGGGAGCGAGGGTACAATCGTGAGTGCAGATCTGGATAGCTCGCCGATCGGAGATCATCACCTGAAGCTGGAAAGGGCCTTGAAGTCCGCGGCTTCAATTACGCAACTACGCAAGCCGGGAGCAGCAGGGACACCGGCTTCAGCAGAGCCTGCTGCTTCATCTTCGGTACAAAAAAGCACAATTGAACTATCTGAACTGAAGGTGCTGCTTGCTGAGCTCACGCAAGATATAAAGAAAAGCGAGAAGGCTAATGAGAAAGCAACGGCAAAGGCACTTGAGAGACTGAAACAGGATTTGAAACAGGAGATGGAAAGGCTGCGTCAAGAGGTGCAACTTGAGCGACAGGTGCTGGGTAAAATTGAAGAGCGCATTCAGGAAAACTCGGTTAAACTGAGCACGCTTACTGATCAATTGGAGGATCTCAAGGAGACATTCACGTATCGGATTGAAATGGCCGAAAAGGCAGCTGCCTGTGCCGAGAAAAAGCAGTTAATGTCAGCTCCGAATGCAAAAAACTCGGAGACAGACTGGCTGCTTTGGAAGATGGGAGTAGAAGGTATAATGTCAGAATTGAAGGTCTGCCTGAGAATCGAGAAAGTTCAAACCCTGTGAAATTCGCAGCTGAACTTTTTTCCAAAATAATCGGGGGCGACTTTAAAGCAGAATCTGAGATAGCAGCGCTTACCGCATACGTGGATCAAACACCGTTAGACCCCGACCAAGATCTTTTATAGTTCGTTTTGAACGATTATCATTTAAGCTAGAGGTGATGGCACTCCTCAGAAAAAAGGAAGATATTACATATGAAAATAACCACATTCGTATCTTCCCTGACTTCTCTCCAGCAACAGCTACTAAACGCGCAGCCTTCTATAACATTAAACAGCGGTTACGGCAAGCCAGCAAATACAGCCTCTTGTATCCGGCAAAACTGAAAGTGGAATGGCAGGGTCAATTCTATGTCTTCGCTAGCAAGGAAGAAGCAGAAAAGAATTAAGAAAGCTGATCCCGGACTATTCTGATACATAATAGTGAGTCATGGCGTTAATGATATAGCAATGATTAATAATCTACTGTCTGATCTATTTGTTTTAAAATACGGGTTTTATCAGCATATATTCTCATTATTACTTAGTATTACTAGGGCTATCTGTTTATGTTTTATTGTGCTTAATTACTTTTTTTTTTTTTTTCTTTTCTAATTATTTATCTTACCCTAAACGAGACTGTTCAATATCATACCCTTGGTTTATTGTTATTGCTATTACTGCATTAAGACTTGTTATGCTTATTCTGGACACATTTTAACACCATCCCGGGTTTATTATCTGGGTGTATCATCTTAATGCACTAAAATTGCTGAAGACTATATATATATTTTAAGTGCAAAATTCTTTTTTTTTTTTCTTCTTTTTTAAAGACTATATTGGTAACAGATATCTCTATCTTTTAACCCTAAAGCGCCGCTGCATGGGGCTTTTTGCTTTGGACGTGCTCTGTCTCTGGGTATGTCAGAGGACTGGGACTGTGAAGTGGGTTTTAGCCTCACTTGGGGAGGCAAAAGGGAGGGTGGGGGTTAAGGGGAGAGAAAGAGAGCAGGCTTGATCTATACCTAATCTATCCTCAAATCTTTATAATTATAACTACCAACGTAATAATAAGCTGCATGGCAACAACTCTAGGGGAAATAGGAAATTAAGACCAAAATGTCTCACTTCCAGTTATGACTATAAAATGACATCAAAAACTCAGAATCAGTGTCTCCATGATGGGACAGTTAACTTCGTAAGCTGGAATGTTAAAGGCCTGAATCACGAATTAAAGAGAAAGAAAGTACTTCTCACCTAACAGGTCTAAATGCTAAAATAGTATTTTTACAGGAAACCCACTTACTAAGCAAGGATCAGTTCCGCTGCAAAAGACTGGACTGGCCAAATGTTCCATTCTAGTTTTACAAAGAAAACTAGAGGTGTGGGAATTCTCATACATAGAACAGTACCATTTGTAGCATCAGATGTAGTATTGGATCCTGAAGGGAGATATGTAATGGTCATGGGAGACTTATCTAACTGTAAAATGATTTTGATAAATGTTTATGCACCTAATGTTGATGATAAGGAATTTATACAAAATTTATTTGCATCCATTCCCAATCTGAACACTCATAAAGTTATAATGGCTGGGGACTTTAATTGTGTTTAAATCCACTTTTAGATAGGACTTCCTCCACAGGGGAACAATCTAACACTGCAAAGATAATTACAAAGTTTATAACTGATCACAACTTATCAGATCCCTGGAGGTTTTTAAACCCAAATTCAAGAACATATTCTTTCTACTCACCAGTACATCATTGCTACTCAAGGATTGATTACTTCTTTATAGACAATAACTTCTTGCCTAAGATTAAATCTTGCAAATACGATGCTATTGTTATTTCTGACCATGCACCTATGATCTTGGAGCTAAAATTACTAAGCCCCATACACTCACCCCAGATGGCCTCAACCCGCTTCTATTAGCTGACGAGAATTGTACTGAATTTATATCCAAACAAATCAAATTCTTTCTAGAGACAAATACATCCCCGAGATCTCTGCAGGAATACTCTGGGAAACTCTTAAGGCCTTCTTAAGAGGACAGATTATCTCATATCTTTCCCACAGAAATAAATCCAAGCCAAGAAAGTAGCAGAGATAAAAAGCGAAATTACTAAAATAGATGAAGAACATGCCAGACTACCAAGCGAGACTCTACATAGGAGGAGGCAGGCTCTACATTCAGAATTAAACCTCTTGACAACTAAAGAAACTGAACAACTAATTTACAAATCCAGACATCATTACTATGAACATGGAGAGAAAGCTAATAAGCTTTTAGCTCAACAAATTCACAAGCAAGAAGTACGCAATGCAATCTCGGTAATTACTAACACAAATGGAGATAAAATCATCGAACATAAAAATATAATGCACACTTTCAGAGACTACTATAAATCCCTATATACTACTGAGTTTAAAGAAGACAATACACAATCTAATGCATTTCTGGATACATTACAGATACCACAAATAGACGCTTTTAGTGTGGAGGAACTTGATAAACCTCTGGCATTATCAGAATTACTAGATGCTATAAAGTCACTCCAAGGTGGAAAAGCAGCAGGCCCTGATGGCTACCCTGCAGAGTTTTACAAGAAATTCTCCGCTCAGCTAGCTCCCTCCTATTAGCAACATTTACAGAAGCCAGAGATAACCAATCTCTTCCACAAACCTTTCGCCAAGCACTAATCACTGTCTTTCCAAAACAAAATAAGGACTTATTACAATGTGCATCATACAGACCAATTTCACTTCTGAATAACGACGTTAAAATACTCTCTAAAATCATAGCTAGAAGGATGGAGAAAGTGCTCCCTCGTAATATCACAAGACCAAACTGGATTTATTAGGGGCCGACACTTATCTTCAAATCTTCGACGCCTGTTTAATGTAATATACTCACCAACTAAATCAAACACCCCAGAAATATTATTATCATTGGATGCAGAAAAGCATTCGACATGATTGAATGGAAATACCTTTTACTACATTGGAGAAGTTTGGGTTTGGCCCAACATTTGTGCATGGATTAAATTACTGTATACTAACCCAGAAGCTTCAGTTTGCATCAATAACATTTGCTCAGACTACTTTAAACTAGAACGTGGCACTAGACAAGGATGCCCTTGTCACCACTGCTGTTTGCATTGCCATTGAACCACTGGCAATACATTGTCGAAATACTGATCAGATAAAGGGGATTGGCAGAGAAGGACTGGAACAGAAAATCTCATTATATGCAGATGACATGGTACTGTATATATCGGACCCAGAAAATTCTGTGCCTGCAGTCTTAGCAGCACTCACAGAATTTCAAAAGATCTCTGGTCTCAGAATTAATCTGAATAAAAGTGTACTCTTTCCAGTGAATTCTCAAGCATATAATATTAGATTAGACACCCTACCTTTTATCATTGCAGAACAGTTTAAATACCTCGGGTAAACATCACAAGTAAACATAAAGCTCTTTATCAACAAAATTTCGTCTGCATGGAAAAAATTAAACAAGACTTGCATAGATGGTCAACCCTTCATCTCACACTAGCTGGAAGAATTAACACTGTTAAGATGAATATTCTTCCTAAGCTCCTTTTTATTTCAAAACATCCCAATATACATTAATAAATCATTCTTTAAGCAATTAGATTCAACAATAACCTCATTTATTTGGAATTCAAAACATCCACGCATCAAAAGAGCGACCCTACAAAGACAAAAGGCAGAAGGTGGCATGGCTCTACCTAACTTCCAGTTTTATTACTGGGCAGCAAATATACAGGCGATAAGAACCTGGACACAAATAGAAGAACATACACAGGCTTGGACCGCAATAGAAGTAAAATCCTGCAGTACTTCTTTGTATTCCTTGCTCTGTGCTCCAATAAACACACGCTATCGGCAATACACTAATAACCCAATTGTGCTCCACTCACTTAGAATCTGGAACCAATGTAGAAAGCATTTTAAGACGGAGAAGCTTCTATCTGTGGCACCTCTGCAAGAGAACCACCTCTTTCAACCTTCACAAACATATGCAGTTTTAATATCTGGAAAAAATTTGGAATTAACTTGCTTAGAGATCTTTATATAGACAACGTCTTTGCATCCTATGAACAATTACATTCCAAATTTAACATTCCAGCTACACATTTCTTTCACTATCTTCAAATCAGGAACTTTGTTAAACAGAACCTTCCAGATTTTCCTCATCTTGCACCCTCATCCATGCTGGAAAAATATTGCTCAATTTCAAGGAGTTAGACTCCATCTCTACAATATATAAAATCATTTTACAATCCCTCCCTTTCAAAGATCCAAGAGGACACTGGGAAAAGATCTCTCAATTAATATATCAGAAAAGGAGTGGAAAGTAGCAATGCAGAGAATTCACTCAAGTTCTATATGTGCAAAGCATACAATTATACAACTCAAAATTATATATCGAGCACATCTGTCTCGACTAAAACTCTCCAAAATGTTTCCAGGGCATGATCCAACCTGCGAACGTTGCAACCAAGTCCCAGCCTCACTAGGTCACATGTTCTGGGCCTGCACCAAATTAACATTATTCTGGACAAAAAATTTTAATTACCTTCAGACAGCCTTGGACTCACAATCCCTCCTAACCCATTAACAGCTGTGTTTGGGGTTCTTCCAGAGGGGTTTAAAGTGGAGAAAGACAAACAAATTGTGATTGCATTCACTACACTGTTGGCACGCAGACTTATTCTGATAAACTGGAAGAACCCAAACTCTCCTCTTTTAAGTCAGTGGGAAACCGATGTGTTATATTATTTGAAATTGGAAAAAATCAAATACTCAGTTAGAGGATCTGTACAGACTTTTTCAAAACATGGCAGGATCTAATCAGTAATATTTTAAAATAAGTTCATAAAGCACAGAGAATTTTTTAATTTAGGTATGTTTACAAGCCTTAAATTTAACGTTTTTGGCTTGCTCTCTCTCTCAGGGTGGGGATCGATTTGTTCTTAACTCAATTTTTCTTTTTGTAAATCTTGATTGCTTTGTATGGATTGTAATAAAATTAATAAAAAAAAAAAAAAAAAAAAAAGAACTTTCTTATTTATAGCCCCATTTTCACGAAATTTGGTTGGTGGCTTCCCTGCGCTAACCGAAACCGATGTACGTACTTATTTCGATGGTATGACGCCACTGTTGGCCGCCATATTGAACTTTCCAACGTCACTAATTCTCCAATTTCCCGTGTAGGTAGAAGGCTGGAATTTGGCAGGCTCATTACTTATAGCTTACTTACAAAAGTTAAGCAGGTTTCATTTCGAAATTCTACGCATAACGGTCATAACGGTCGACAACGTCCACCATGTTGAACGCCCCTTCTTCACGAAACGTCCACCATGTTGAACTTTCTTATTTATAGCCCCTTCTTCACGAAATTTGGTAGGCGGCTTCCCGCGCTAACCTTATTTATAGCCCCTTCTTCACGAACCGATGTACCCGAAACCGATGTATTTACTTATTTCGATGGTATGACGCCACTGTTGGCCGCCATATTGAACTTTCCAATGTCACTAATTCTCCAACTTCCCATGTAGATAGAAGGGTGAAATTTGGCAGGCTCATTCCTTACAGCTTACTTACAGAAGTTAAGCAGGTTTCAATTCGAAATTATACGCATAACGGTCATAACGGTCGACAACGTCCACCATGTTGAACTTTCTTATTTATAGCCCCATCTTCACAAGCTTTGGTAGGCGGCTTCCCTGCGCTAACCGAAACCGATGTACGTACTTATTTCGATGGTATGACGCCACTGTTGGCCGCCATATTGAACTTTCCAATGTCACTAATTCTCCAAATTCCCGTGTAGGTAGAAGGCTGAAATTTGGCAGGCTCATTACTTATAGTTTACTTACAAAAGTTAAGCAGGTTTCATTTCGAAATTCTACGCATAACGGTCATAATGGTCGACAACGTACGCCATGTTGAACTTTCTTATTTACAGCCCCATCTTCACGAAATTTGGTAGGCGGCTTCCCTGCGCTAACCGAAACCAATGTACGTACTTATTTTGGTGGTATGATGCCACTGTTGGTCGCCATATTGAACTTTTCAACGGTCTTTGTTACTTATGGGCCCATCTTCAAGAAATTTAGTACGCGGGTTCCCAACGCTAACTGAATCCTACTTTCGTACATATATACGTCCATAGCCTGCAGCTCGGTCATCGGGTGAGGCGGCGTTGGGTCCCCCATCCCAACGCCTCCCACGTTGTTAGCTGCCTGCCTATATAAGGCCGTCCATCGCTCCAGTCTCTACATTCCCTTCCTTGCTTCTATGATTGGGAAAGAGAAAGGTGTGGCAAAACTTCTTAAAGATAAAACATCTGGACTTTTGGTCAACTGCTACTGTGCATACCACCGATTGGCCTTTGCAAGTGCCCAAGCAGCAGCTGTTGTATCTTATTTAACAAAACTAAGGCAGCTGTTCTGTTTCTTCCAAACTTTTTCAGTTAGGATGGCTGGTTTACCGGAAATTCAAAATATTCTGAACATTCCCCAGATTAAGCTGAAAATGGCCAGTGACACTAGATGGCTGTCTCATGACTTTGCAGTACAGTCACTATGACAGTGTATGATGAGTGTCATAGTTGCGCTGGAAAGAGAGGCCACTGAACGAAATGACATCACAGGTGAAGCAGGTGTATTAAAACGTACAATTTTCCTTCCTCTCTGATGATGCTTTCAGACGTATTACCTTTGTTGTCCAACTTATCTAAGACTTGGCAAAAGCAAGATGTCAATCTTACCGAAATTGAGTCAATTTTGCTTGCCACAAAATTGTCCATCATGGAGTTGAAAGACACTCCTGGGAGATATTTTCAAAGCCTTCATCATTGTCTGGCAGAAGAATGGTCAGATCTCTACATTGTTTATACACAGAGTGATGTAATGTCATTCAGAACTGCAATATACAGTATGATAAATACCTAGAGACAGTTGTCAAGCACCTAGATGCAAGATTCCCTGACATGCCAATTATTTCCAGCTTTTCAAACGTTTTCAATGCCGAGTCTTACGTTTCAAGTCTGCTGAAATTCTTTTCAATCATTACTCCAAAATGGTAGCCCTCCAATTTTAAAATATGAAAGTAGCAGGCAAGAATGGACAGTTGCATCACAAATGATCAGAAGTCAATCATACAAAGATTTCAGTCCAAAACAGATTTTACTAAAAATGGCAACAACATCAGAGCTCAAATAGTCATTTCCAAGTTTAGCCAAACTAGCTCATATTGGGCTAGTGATCCCAGTGAGCTCAACTGAATGTGAAAAGGGGTTTTCTACACTTCAAGTGTACTCCTACACTACAGGTTCAAGACATGTTCGAGAAATCGCATGAATCAAAGCATGCTAAATAATCTCATGCTGATCTCCTTGGAGGGCCCATATCCTGGGCACTTTGATTATGGGAAAGCTGCTGACAACTGGGCCTCTAGTAAGAAAAGAAGAATAAGTATTTAACTGAATACACCTTCTGCATATGCAAGTTGGCTTTGTAGAATATTTTTAAATTTTTCTTCATTAGGTTTCCCATACTTTTTTTTCATTGTTTTCACTTTTCTTCCCGATAGCGACAATACTTGTGCCTCTTGGTTTATGTCATAACAACTGTTATTTAAAATTTTTGTTAGGGTTGCAGGATCCTGAATTGGATACTTCTTAAATTTAATAAAAATATTCTGGCACAAGTGTCCAACCTTAAAAAAGGAAGTCATATTGAGCATTGAAAAATAATTAATTATAATTAACTAATAAAAATAGTGCACATTTAATTTTCCCCACGACCAAATTTCCCCGTCCTGCCCCACCCGGCTACTTTTTCATGCCACCCGGCTGGAAAAAATTTCTGGGAATAACACTGCTACTGTTAAGGTGAACTTGGCAGTTGTCTACAGTGGCAAAATTTGTTAGGCAACATGTTTTATATTAGTTTCTTTTACTGGTGATGTTATTATTGCTAGTTATATTTAATTCATTATTTATAAATATATGATTAATTATATATAAATATATAATATATAGTTAACATGATAATTCACATGACATTGCCCTGTTACCATATACAAAGCATGGCAGCATATTTAAGATGAATAATTGAAGTAAGAAATTACATTACAGAAAACAAGTGACTGTGAATTTTGCAACTCGTAATGATTCTTCATTCATGAATCAAATGAACAAAAATATGTAAAATGATTCAAAGGTACAGACTCATTCACAAATCAAATGAATTTGAATCAGACTGATTCTCGAGTAGTGACTCGTTCATAAATCAAATAAATTGTGATTCATGAGCCAGGCGGTTCGTGCACATGTGCTATCCTATCCACCAGCGGACAGTGGCAGTGAAAGGGCTGATGATGATGATATCACACAGAACGTGCATGCACTTTAGTACAAATTCTGTTGCGCTCCATTGAACAGATTTATTCGTGCTCACTTAACAGAGTTGTACAAAAAGAACAAATCATTAAAAAATCAACTTTACCTAGTCCTCGGTTCACTTCTTCTTTAAATACGTACATGTACAATATTACTGTCATCTGCAACATAGATGTTCTAATGTATTTGATACTCTTATCCTGTTATGCAGTTGCCCATCTGGGCCTTGCTCTTCTTTTTCTATCCTGGTTTTATCCAGTTTGCCCAACTCCCTCAAGACATCAACAGACACCTTTTTATGAAATCTGCAGTTTCTTGGCTATGTGTCACATGGAAAATCCATCATTCTGGAAAAAACAACAAAACAAGAGACTGACATGTTTCATAAGAAAGCTTTTTTATTTTGTCCATTTTTGAACCCAGAACTGAACTTTAGGAATGCCAATGCTTCTCAACTCTAGTGAACAGAGTAACAGGTTTCACTGGTGCCAATACAATTACTAAGGTTTCTCTTATAACCAGTTAGCATGTAAACGTGATTAATTATAAAGAATAAGATAATGTGAGTTTACCATTAGGACATTGAAGGAATGGCTACTGAAAGTGAAACTTGCAGCCATATGTGTAAATTAAAAATCAGTAACTGAAAAGAGTAATAGTCCTTGGAAGGAGCACTAATGCTTTGGCTAACCAGTTTAATGGTATCTTGATAACAAAAGGTATTAATTCCTATCAAAAACATGAAAATATCTGGATGATCCCAAACGTTTGAATACTGGTGTATGTACAAGTCTGGCAATAATGATTCCTCTCAAAGTAAAGGGTGTGGTGGGTCACTATTTATAGCCTGAGCCAGATGATCCATGTTTATCTGTAGAACAGATGACTAGTGGGATCCACTAAAGTATGTAGTTGGTAAAAAAAGGACCCAAAGGATATGGCAGTGTTTAACATTTGTAGCAGATGCACAAAAATGTGACATTTGGAAATGTACATTTTTGTGTAGACTGAGGGCACTTTACTACAAATGGTCACTTGTCTGAGCAAATGAGAGCAAAAAACTAGCCTAAATGCCGTGGCATATCTATTGCATTTAATGGTGGGTCAACAGTGACCTGAAAGACATGGCAAATTTAACAATTTTTAGAAGCAGTACAAATTGCAGGATTTTATTTTTTAAAATTTAGACAATGGGAACATTAACAAAGTTTCATCCTGAACAAATGACATTTAGGGTGCTTTTACTGATTTTAAACTTAAAACTGGGTTTTGAGCAAATTTGACCAAAGGACATTGTAAGTTAAGAAACCCCAAATACCAATTCATGCAGCCTTAAATTATTACTGCCCACAAATGTAACATGAAAGGATTCAGCCATGTTCCATTGTCCTCCTTGAGCTGTCTGCCTCATAGAGCAGCATGACCTACAGCAGATCATATGAGTATTATACTGTATGTTGCTTTTCCCATTATCTTTTTGATGATTCAATAGAGCTTCTATCCCCTCACCCCCTTCAGGGAATCAGACTACCCTATAATCCTTAACCTTTGGTTCAGGTTTAGCTCGGATGGATCAGGTTATGCTATGTGAGGGTGGTGTTGTATCGTTAAGTTTTATTTTTCTTTATGGCTATATTCTACCTTTTATTTTATGCTGTTATTCTGATTTTGATTTAATACTAAATTAATAACAACAAGAAAAGATAGTATGGGCTTCTTATTCATTGATTCACCATACTCCAATAAAAGCAAGTACCTGTACACTGGAAGTGTGTTTGGTAAAAAAAAAAAGGCATTAATTACAAAAACACCATAAATTTAGACATTAAAAGCTCAAAGGAAAGTTTAGTGTTAGTAGCCAGTACTGTATAAGGCTTCTCCTACTAAGATCCTTGGCAATGATGACTACATTGACTATTCAAAGTATACTGTAAGGGGCTTTAAGGGATCTGTCCAAAGAAAAATCCTAAAAATCCTAATCCTAAAATCCAAACATTATAGCATCTAGTCTGGCTATATGCTAACAAATGTTTGTCGCTTTATGTTCCATTGTCTCAAATATTTTATCAACAAATAAGGCTGCATTTGTTTTACTTGATGGATAAGATTTTTTCTTTCCAAAACTATATATTTCTTTGTGGACTGCCAAAGGCAATTAATCATCTGTGTAAGTTTTAATAATGAAATTTGAAAAGAGTAAGTGTAAGTCTTCTTTTGGAAACTTTTTGGACCAAATCTATTTTAAGATTTTGGGTGGGATGTCAGTTAGTCCGTCATTTTCTAATCGGTGTTTTCCTGAACAGAGTCCCAGGGGTCTTCTGGAGCCTATCCCAGCTAGCATAGGGTGCAATGATGGATCAAACCCTGAACAGGGCGGCAGTCCATCACATCATGAAATGGGGAAATTCTGTGACAATTTATACAAAAGAGAACATAAAGATGACCAGGAACTGAGCCTGTTCATCTTTACCTTTTATAGCTAAAGCCATTCAGCTTATGGCACATAATATGTATGTGATTTTACTTGTAGGGCCTTGTTCTCAAGGAGGTGGAACAGCAAAAAGAAAAAGAAGATGATATACAGCATTCCTGGAATCTCTCCTGACATGATGGAGATGATTGTTACATTTGCCTACACCCAAACTGTTTCACTTACAGAAGAAAATGTGACGCAGCTCCTCTCTGTGTCTGATCAGTTTAACATACTTGGGCTTGTCAAACTCTGCTGTGATTTCCTCGAATCCCACCTCAGTTTGGAAAATTGCCTAGGGACCTGCAAGCTTGCATATCGGCATTCCTGCTCTGAGACCCACTTTAAAGCATTTAGATTCACCATGAATGAGTTTAAAAACCTGGTCACAGTGTCGGAAGAGTTCCTACAGCTCAGTTTTTTTGAATTGTATGACATAATTGAGCAGGATGAGCTCAATGTTCAAAATGAGAGTCAGGTCTTTAATGCAATCATGAAGTGGATCTTCCATCAGCCAAATGAGAGAAAAAAATTCCTCCCTAAACTTCTTTCAAAGGTACTGGGGGTTATGTTTTAATAATTTACCAAGTTAAGTACTGTCATTGTGTAGTTCACATGTTCTCCTTATGACTTTTCTCTTGGTACTGCGGCAGCTTCCAGAGACTCGAAGGCTTAGTAGGCTCAAATCAAGCTGCACCAGCATTTGCTTTCTCTGTTGTTGTTCACTATCCCCTTTGCATCTCCCTTTCTCTTGAACATTTGTTGCTTTTTTTTTACCTTATTCATTTGAATCCTTTGGTTTGCAATTTTTTGGTGAATTTTGTATTTATGGATTTTTGGACTAGTGTTTATTTGGATCACCTTTTGCTATAATAATTCATTAAATTTATATTGCGCTTTTTTCACTACTCAAAGCACTACCAGACATTTAGTATATAGTTTTGCTATTGTGCTTTTTTGCTTTGTTTTGGAGGTTTTCTAGTCATTAAATACATTTAAATTTAAAGATTTTGATTATTTGAGTCAGGGATTTTGTCAGTCCCCTCATGCTTATTGAGATTTTAAGCCTTAGGCATATTTGAATTTGTAATCTTCAGGTCTTTTTTTGAAATAGTTAGGCCCTTTTTTGAAGAGTTTGGGTCTAAATCATAAAAGCATCTTGAACATAGTTTTATGTCAAGAACAAAATTAACTGATGCTCTTGTTCTTCTTCAATTTATAGGTACGCTTAACTCTGAAAGAGTCCAGAGCATTTCTGGATAATGCAAAGAAGAGTGATTATGTGAAAAATACTGTGGAGTATAAACTTTTTGTTTACAGGGCCTTGATGCAGTTGATAAATGAACTCAGCATTACTGAAGCAAGTACCCCAGAGCCTAGCTATTCCATATCACATACCCGCCTTCCATACAGCATCCTTCTATCTATTGGTGGATGGAATGGCAGTCATCCAGCCAATATCATTGAAGCGTATGATGCACGTGCCAAGATTTGGACAGATGTGACCTGTGAAAAGGAGAACCCTCGGGCCTACTTTGGAACTGTCTATATAAAGGGATATGTTTATTTAATTGGTGGATTTGATGGCATTAATTACCTCAACATGGTGCACAGACTTAACCCTGTGACCAGAGTCCGGCAAGAAGTGGCTCCCATGCATTCTTGTCGCTGCTACTTTAGTGTGGTTGCACTCAATGGTTTCATCTATGCCTTAGGGGGGTTTGATGGTCATAGTCTCCTTAACACAGCTGAAAAATACAACACAGAGTTGAACCAGTGGTCATCAACATCTTCTATGAATGAGAGGAGAAATGATGCCAGTGCCACTGCATTAAATGGGAAGGTAATGTTTAATATGTTAAGTGAAATTAAAATAGAGACGATATATGGATGAAGAAGGGGATGGCATTAATGGACAGTAATTCAAATATAGGGCAGCATGGTGGCATTGCTGCCTCGCAATAAGGAGACCTAGGTTCGCTTCGTGGGTCGTCCCTGTGTAGAGTTTGCATGTTCTCCCCATGTCTGCGTGGGTTTCCTCCCACAGTCCAAAGACATGCAGGTTAGGTGCATTGGTCCTAAATTGTTCCAAGTGTGTGCTTGGTGTGTGTGTGTGTGTGTGCCCTGCGGTGGGCTGACGCCCTGCCCTGGATTTGTTCCTGCCTTTGCCCTGTGCTTGTGATCCTGTGTTAGGATATAGCAGGTTGGATAATGACTGACATGACTAACTAAATTTAAATATACTGCAAATGAACAAGACATTTTGAACTCCACTCACAATGGAGTGAAGCAAACCAGAAGTTTAGCCAGAAGAATACAACTGTTGGCAGTCCAAGTGAAAATATAGCCTATGTCTTGGCATTAAATACACAGAGACTTTTCTAATTTAGCTATATTACTGCATATGTTTCAAAGAAAATCACAAGACTGTTTATGGTTTGTAATAATATAGAGAGGACATTTTATGAAAAACGACAAACATTTTATAATTCCTTTGTTTGTATAGCGGCCAAAGTAATCAAGAATAAAATCTTCCATCCATCCATCATCAAAAATGCTTACTCTAGGTCAGGATCATGTTGAGACGGTGTCCTTCCCAGTAGTATTATGCCCAAGACAGGAGCTAACTCTGGATGGGGCACTAGCCATCAGAGGGCTTATACAATACACCCACACACACATACAGGTACTACCCTGCTGAGAAGAGGCAAACTCGGGATTTGAATACCTGAACACTGAAGCTTTCAGGGCAGCATTACTAAATAAACACTGTCCCGTATTGTGATCGATCGTGCTACTTTTTCCTTCTCTGGGACTGGTTCAGCCACTTGGCTTCTAAATTGCACAAAGAAGGCAAACAGGAGTGAACTGAGCAAAGAAACCTTTATTCTGGCACTTAAAGGAACAGTGTTAGGGCTTTCTTCAGTATTGGAGCTTTTATTCATGCACAGAACAGACTTGGCAACTTCCTAGTCGCCTGCCTTACTCAAGCGATCATCACTCTGATTATAAGAATTTAAAGGCGTCTTCCTTAGGAGCGCTCAGCTGAAGAGTGACAGGAGCAGTGGCTGGGGTAGAACTGGATGTGGTCTGGACAGGACAGAGAGACATCAGAACAGCACATAAGGGAGCTAGTTTCAAAACCTCCAAACATTGTGTGATAACTGACTTGCGCATTACTGTCTGGCTCTGATTCTGCACCGGTAAACTTAGTTATTTGAGAATGGTGTTGTTTTGTATTTGAATGTTGTTTGAAAGTGTGCTATCTCTGTGGCTAAACTAGTCTCAGAGAAGGAAAGTACAACACAGTTGGTGAAAATTTCCTAGGGTGTGGAACAATTATTTGCCCCAATGAGAGTTTCACCTAATTAAAGGAATTAGTTAGAAAATCATGCCCAATTTAGGTTAGCACTACCTAATTGCTCTTAAATGTGGAAAAAGTATAGTTGACAACTTTTTGTATGAAAAATATTACAAAACGTCAGTTTAAAGAAATGGTGCTCCCACATTTAGAACCCTACTTAACAAGTGGAGAACATTTTTGAAAGTGCCTATTATGGCATTGTTAATGTTAAGTCTAAAAGAATCCCAAGGATAATGTCTAAGAATCTGCATGATGGTTTCACCCTTGCTGTCAGTGTTCTTCATTCCAATATCAGAAAGACAATGGAAGAACAAGAAATCCATTGCAGAACACTAAAACAGAAAAACTGGTTCCTATTATAAACAAGAGCGTTGTTGACATGATGTTTGCTAAATGCACATGCATGATGCCCAAAAGAGGATACTTTTAGATATTTATGTCTGGAATTACATTTCACAGTAAGAATTAAGAGTCTAATATCATGGCAATGGTCAAGCATGCTAATAAGGAATGAGGAAGGAATGAGCTTTGCTTTGTATCAGAAGGAGAATGTCAGCCCCGCTGGTGCATCAGCTATAGTTCTCGTGCATTATGGTTTTGCCTTTAGAATCATCCGTGTCACAGTCCTACAGTTTGAAAAAATCAAGATTGTTCTTGACATTCCCTGTTTTGGAAAATGGAGTCTTAGCTTATGCACAGTTTAAAAATGTGGTGGTTCAACTGATAATGTTATTTTACTAATCAAAGCACTTTTGGTTTTATTCCATTGTCTTAATTATAGCAATAAAATTACTCCTCAAAATGCTGTGTATTGAGAAAGAGCTCTGTCCTCTTTTATTTTATAGAACAAATACTTGTATATTAACATGACAGCATAATGATGAAATGATTAGGCTTGGTATCTCACAGCTTCAATGACAAAGATTCTGTTCCTAGTATGTCTAGAGAGGAGGCAGTGTTTTTGCAGTTTCTTCAGGAGTTTTAGAACTAAGAACTAAGAATCAAATTTTACATTGCTGGTTAAACATGGTGGTAGTATTTCTCTATCACATGGAAAGCCAATTTTAACATTTTGAAAACTCAAATATCTTAAAAATGAATTGGAGAAATCTGAAAATACTTCTATTTCAAGATATCTTAAATTCATATAAGTCCTAATCTCTCTATTATAATAAAGATGTTTCAGAGAGACACTTTCACGTCCCGCGAGACAAGACTTTGTGCCAAGAGGTTTAACCATGGCCGGGAACGGAAATTAAAGACAAAGAGTAGATGACAAAGTAGAGCATCATAAAGAATTCAAAAACGTTGGTGCAATACACATGCAGAGCAGATTAGAGATAATGAAAGTCCCAAAAAACGATAGTAATTAGCATAAACAAACGAAAATTATTACTTGGTGAAATAATGGAATAGCAAAAATTATATTGATTCAATATATTGTTTGGATTTAAACTTTAAGTGGGAGACTTGTAGATTGTCTAATTCGTTTTGCCATTAGGGAAAAGTAATGTTTCTTCCCAATGAAGAAGAGAATCCGCGAGAATTAAAAGCATTAATTAATAGCATTAGTTTATAGCTTTTAAATTAACCTAACATGCATGTCTTTGGTTATGTGGGATCAGAACCAGAGTACCTGGAAAAAAACCTCACACAGACTGTAGAGAATGTGCATATCTAGTGTGACGAGGTGCCACAGTGCTAATAACTGCACCACCAATTCACCCACTTTTGGACATATATAATTACTGTGTATGTTATATAAATGCATGTTAGATGTGTAGAGTAATTAGTATTTTCTACTGATGTATAATAAGGATCAAGCATTTTTGATTAAAATGCTTTATACATCAAAAGGTGAATATAAAAAAATGATAAACTGATGAGAATATCTTGCATTTGTGTTTCCCTTTTCTAAAAATATATCAGTCTTAAGAAATTACTTATTTTTACATTTATGTTAATGTCAGTGAACAGTTATTTACTTCACTATTTAACATTAGCCAGTTTTTATTTGTAACTAAGATTTCCTTGCATATGGTAACTCTGACCTTGAATCAATGGCTGTTGTCTTTACTCTTACAGATTTACATTTGTGGGGGCTCCAAAGACCAGGTCTTCCTCGCCACAGCAGAGGTTTATGACCCTCAAAAGGACCAATGGTCAATGATTGCACCAATGCCGACCAAGCGGAGCAGCCTGGGAGTAGTTGCATACAATAATGAAGTTTATGCAGTAAGTAACCTGATTATTGAGTCATATTTAACCAATTATTTTAAAGTCTCCACCACCTTCACAGTCTAAATACAACCCTTATCCTGCGTTGTCATCTTATCATTCAGAACAATCACCTCCATGTACTATTGAGCTCCTCCACATCACTGGTAACTTACAGTGAGTCTCAAACTCTTAAATCTAAAAGTGGGAAAATATTAATGTCTGAAATTTTGCAGAAAAAATATAAACATATAGTAGGTTGTCTTCTGTTTTACTTTCACCTATAATTTGTAGTTTGAGCTTCAGAACTGTGTCAACATTGCAGTTTGCAGTTTCATTGCATATTAGTAGTTGCTTCTCTATGAAGAACTGCACTGTCTTTATTCTTACAATTCAGGCTAAACACTAATCTGCAATGTAAGCAATAACTAGGTGGCATACTACATATGGAAATTGAACGTGATGTGTTGATTTGATGTGTTGATTTGATTTTAGAAAAGCTTTCTTCTTTCTAGTACTATATCTATATCCTAAGCCGTTAGATTGAATGTCACTTTTTTGAACGTAACTCGAGTATTTTTTAAAAAGTGCTATTCTAAAGAAACAAAATGACATTTGAAAGTAAAACAATAGTTGATTATTTAACCTTGCACTAATTTCAGCATTTTACTCCACACTCACAATGCAAAATACTGCAGTATTTTGTAAATTTGTTTTTAAAAGCACATCACTTCTAGGATTAATCTATTGTTTATCTGATATTATCATTAATTAAATCTTAAATGATTATCTTGTATCATCTTTAGTTAAATAAAACCCCATTCACTGAACACATTTTCTTCCTTCATTGTCCTGCTTTAGGATCTGCCATTGTACTCATGACAGATTTTTAAATACTTCTCTGACACCACAAAAGTTACAGTCTGTTCCTGATCCCATTCCTGTTTACTTTTGAATGTGAGATCCCTGACTTACTGCTGGTTTATGCTAGATCTGTTATGCACACAAAGCCTGATTTATTTTCTTATTAATGCCACTAGAAAAAATGTTATCTCTTTAACTATAATGACTCTGAAATTGCAATTTTATTCTCAGGATCAGCAAAGCTCAGTTACCTACCTCAGCCATTTCACTCACAGTTTGCATATTAGTTGGCTACTGACTTGACACATTGCAAAGAACACTGAGAATAATTAAAATATGTTTCCTGTTGCTGTGTTGTGTTAAGAGTCCTTGGGTGACCCTATCTTTTATGTTCTTTATTGTATAGACATTAACAAAATGTCTCAAATTCCATATTCTTACCACAGTGTCAAATACTGCAGTTCAGCAATTCCTCCTTCGCTTTTATATCATACTAGCAAAATACCCGCGCTTCGCAGCGGAGAAGTAGTGTGTTAAAGAAGTAATGAAAAAGAAAAGGAAACATTTTGAAAATAACATAACATGATTGTCAATGTAATTGTTTTGTCACTGTTATGAGTTTCGCTGTGATATATATATATATATATAGCAAAATACCCGCGCTTCACAGCGATGTCATGTGTTAAAGAAGTTATGAAAAAGAAAAGGAAACATTTTAAAAATAATGTAACATGATTGTCAAAGTAATTGTTTTGTGTATTTGGCGGCAGCGTCACGAAGTTGTTTTCGGCAGCTGCATCAGAAAATGTACCACGACGTCTGACACGCCTCCTTTTTACTGTTTTCTCACAGCTTGGATTGCTGCTGTCATATATATACACACACACACACACATATATATACACATACATACATACATACATACATACATACATACATACATATATATATATATATATATATATATATATATATATATATATATATATATATATATATATATATATATATATATATATATACATATATATATATATATATATATATATATATATATATATATATATATATATATATATATATACATACATACCTATCTACATCATATATTCACACATACATACATACACACACACAAATTATATATATGTGTGTATATGTATGTGTGTGTGTGTGTATATATATATACACATACATATACTTGTGTGTATGTTTGTATGTGTCTATATGTGTGTGTATAGGTTTGGTCACTGAGTGCAAGGGAAAAATAATAAATTATAGTCTATAAGTTATTAAACAGTAAAACATTAACGTTTTAAGAAGTACAGGTACATTGAAATTACATTTTCTATGTGACCGTTCAAATTTGTGCCTCGCCTGCTCGATTGTGAATCGCCTTAATATTATTTTGCCGTGGTGTAGAAAAGGGGTCCCGTGTTTGCACTTGTCTGGGCTATAGCGCAGGGGGAGGATGAAAAAAATTAAAAGTGCTCACTTTGACTTAAGGCAGAAGCGCAGTCAGCGCCTCAAAGGCCGGCACAGCTATGCACGCCAGCTGGCTGCTCGACTTTTGCTGGGCAGGAGACCCCAGTTTGCAGACACGCTCATGATATCAAAAGTCTCAGTGCTCTTTGAGGTCATTCATATATATATATATATATATAGCAAAATACCCGCGCCTGGCAGCGGAGAAGTAGTGTGTTAAAGAAGTAATGAAAAAGAAAAGGAAACATTTTAATAATAACGTAACATGATTGACATTGTCATGAGTGTTGCTGTCTTATATATGCCTGCCTAAATAAGTCACCCTCGCTTTGCTCTTACTTTTTTACCGTTCATTTAATCATGGCTAGTGGCGGAAAAATTATAAAATGAAAGGAGGATGGCTTTACCAAAACAATTATTGATGGCGAATCGATTATTCATAAAGCTTGAATTGGTGATCTGTTTTTCTGTGTTAACCTCATATTTTTTCATACTTCTTCTCAAACTAAGGTGGTGCGAGGGTAAAATGAATCGGGATGCGCTGATCAATGTAATCCGTGTACCAGGAAATCATGCATTGACAAAGCTCCCTTTGCTTGTAATGCAAAGTGTGATTAAATGCATTATTTTTTAACGTGTTATGGAGCACATGCATCGAAGCTTCTCGGCTGTGCTTGTGCTAAGAAAAGGAAAGATTTTAAAAATAACATAACAGGATTGTCAATGTGACCTTTTGTAAGTAGTGCCTGGAGGATTCAGTGTGTAGAAACTCTATAGAGACAGCGTGTGTATTAACTTGTGGATTTTTCTGTGAGTATTTGGTGGCAGTCTGAGGAATTTGCTTCGGAAGACAGCGTTAGCGCGGAGCTCAGCTCAGAGCAAAATGAGGTGGGAGGGAGATGATGACGTGACTCCCCACCCGCCTTAACTGTCAATCCCCACAAACACAGTCTCTCGGAATTTGCATAAGCACACCCCTTCACCTACAATTTTAACTTAGTTACAAAGTGATCAAAACTCTCGTTTATATCCTCGCCCTCTCATTAAACTTGTATCCCGCATTACCTGTGTGTATGTGAAACGCCAGCGGTAGCCTGTCTATGAACTTAATTTAAAGTTTAGGTTTACACCGTGCTTTCTTTCCAAGCTGGCAACACTCATGAATATATGGTAGTATATGTCACTTCGCTCGCTTCTTATTGTTTCGCTGCCTTCTCAATTATATAATGCATGTTTTCTTGAGCGCTTTTTTGAGGTCTTCCTGGTTTTCTATGTACTGCGTGATTACGTGGGAGGCGTGATGATGTCACACGAAACTCCCCCCGGCGTTGAAGCTCATCTCCATTACAGTAAATGGAGAAAAACTGCTTCCAGTTATGACCATTACGCGTAGAATTTCGATATAAAACCTGCCCAACTTTTGTAAGGAAGCTGTAAGGAATGAACCTGCCAAATTTCAGCCTTCCACCCACACAGGAAGTTGGAGAATTAGTGATTCAGTGAGTGAGTCAGTGAGTGAGTCAGTGAGTGAGTGAGGGCTTTGCCTTTTATTAGTATAGATTAATAGTTAACTAGACAGAATAAAACAACAGGCAGGAGTTAAGTTACATAAAAATAATAAGTAAAACTAAAATAAGTTTTGGCAAAACATTAATAATACAACCTGGGCAATAATCAGTTCATCTTGCTTAGAATTTCATGTAGTTCACAGTTTAATTTGCTTTTGATCCAGCCTGTTCCAATATGGCCTTTGAATGGAGTGAATGATGACTTGACCTCCTCCATGGATGAGAAATGGGAGAAGGAGAGAGAGAGAGAAGTAGAGAGAACAAACTTATAGTAGTTCCTTTCACACATCATGGACCAACTGGGTGTTGTGGTATGCAGTGACCATTCTGCTTGGCACAAAGTTATCTTTTCGTCCAGCCGGTCAATCAGTTTATTTTTCCGCTCTGGCCTCCCATCCTAGTAAACCATGTTCCTTCCTGGCCAGAATGACCATTCTTCTATATTATGTACAATCTTGCATTTCTTGCCTTCAGGTTTGCCTTTTGATTTGGTTGATTTTTATTTCTACTTTTGTTTTTTTCTCTGGAATCCTTTTGAATCCATCCATCCATCCATCCTCTTCCACTTATCTGATATCGGATCGCGGGGGCAGCAGCTTGAGCAGAGATGCCCAGACTTCCCTCTCCCTGGCCACTTCTTCTAGCTCTTCCGGAGGAATCCTGAGGCGTTCCCAGGCCAGCTGCGTGACATAGTCCCTCCCCAGCAGACCCTCACAATACGTTTGGGCCTACCTGGCCTGACCGGCATCCTCCCCCACCATCGAAGCCAACTCACCACCAGGTGGTGATCAGTTCACAGCTCTGACCCTCATTTCATCCGAGTCTCCAAGACATGTGGCTGCAATTTCGACGATTACAACCACAAAGTCGATCATCGAACTGAGGCCTAGGGTGTCCTGGTGCCAAGTGCACATATGAAAACCCCTATGCTTGAACATGGTGTTCGAGCACAGAAGTCCAATAACAAAACACCGCTTGGGTTCAGATCGGAGAGGCAATTCCTCCCAATCACACCCTTCCAGGTCTCACTGTCATTGCCCACGTGAGCATTGAAGTCTCCCAGCAGAACAAGGGAGTCCCCAGAAGGTAAGACCTCTAGCACCCCCAGGGACTCCAAAAAGGGTGTGTACTCCAGACTGCTGTTCGGAACATATGCACAAACAACAGTTAGGACCCGTCCCCCCACCCGAAGGCGGAGTGGTACAGAGTCCAGCCCCTCTCAAGGAGATTGGTTCCAGAGTCCAAGCTGTGCGTCGCGGTGAGCCCGACTATATCTAGCTGGAACCTCTCGACCACGCGCACTAGCTCAGACTCCTTCCCCTTCAGAGAGGTGGCATTCCATGTCCCAAGAGCCAGCTTCTGTAGCCAAGGTCCCCGCCTTCGGCCACCACCCAACTCACACTGCACCCGACCTCCTTGGCCCCTCCCCTAGGTGGTGAGCCCATGGGAAGGGGGACCCACATTGCCTCTTCGGGCTGTGCCCGGCTGAGCCCCATGGGTGCAGGACCAGCCACCAGGCACTCGCCATCGAGCCCCACCTCCAAGCCTGGCTCCAGAGGGGGGCCCCAGTAACCCGCGTCCGGGCGACGGAAAACGCCGTCCAAAATTTTTATTCTTCATAGGAGGTTTGATGAACCGCTCTTTGTCTCATCCCTCACCTAAGACCAGTTTGCCTTGGAGAGCTCCTAGGGTCATTGGGACATGCAAACCCCTCCACCACAATAAGGTGGCGGTTCGAGGAGGGGTCTTTTTGAATCCTTTTGAATCCTTCAATACATATTTAAACATTCAAAGAACCTTGATTATTTAATTTGAGTAGAAATTTTTAAACAGTTTTTTGGGGCCTGTGTAGGCCATAAGCCAGCTGCTTGAGTTTATGGTCAGGCTGCCTTAGGTGTAGGACCTAATTGCTTGGCACAGATCTGTGGAGTTGACAGATGATCTGGCTTTTGGTTTTTGAGGTCTGCATCCTTTTTTGAGCTTTTGTGAGAGAGAGACTTAGGCAAAATACTCTCTTCCTTCTGACTCTTCCCATCAGTACTTAATGTCCATCGCCTAACTGAAACTGCCACCATTAATTCATACCCTGTGCAGGTGTCCAAAACTTATTTATCAATCGATTCCCACCAATAAGTCGGAATCAGGCAAACCCACACATTAGATATTGGGCCAGAGGTTGGGGAAGTTGTGCCCCTAAAACAATAACACTGTTTCTTATAAGCTGCATTTTCCTTGACTTGTCATCACCTGTCCAGTCAAGCAGACAGGGAGGTAGAGACCAAGCCACTGCAAATGGAAGCGAATGGCTTATCTGGTTTTCTCTCATGGCCAAAGCCTCAGTGGCTGCATTTAAACAATGGCCTGTTTACCCCTCTAAATGTACACAGTGTCCTTGAGTGAAGTTTTTAAACTTAGCAGCTGCAAAGAGAAAAATAATAAAATAGAGAAGCGAGGGCTTTTTGCAGTTTAACCCTTACTATGCCAATGTGCATCACAATATATAATTCTTGTTCTCATACATGATTTATGATTCTCTTTAAATATATGGAAATAATCACCTTTAAGAATATTCCTTATTACAGAGTCTGTGTGGGTTTTCTTCAAGTATTTATATTTTTTCCCACATTACAAAAATATGTGTGTTAAGGTAACATGGTTTTCAAAAATGTGTTAGTTTAATTGACATCTTTAAATTGCAAAGCTGTGAATGTTAATTGTTTTAGTGTCTTTAGGTTGACTTTGTTTGAGTGAGATTGAATGTGTGTTAATGTAAATTGAAATGTTCTGGCATTCCAACAAGAATGGCTTCTATCTTATGTCTCAGTGTTGCTGGAATTGTAGCTTTCTTTGTCCTTAAATCTGGAAAGAGGAGTGGATGGATGGATTGTCTCAACATATGTGAATGTTTCATGTTATCTTAAACTACATCAGGCAAAGTTACTTTCAAAAATCTAGTCATTTTCTCAGATACTCTCCTACACATGCTTTAAATGTTTTTCATTTATGGTGCAGCTAATGATCCAGTGAATTTGAATCCTAAAGATAGCACAACACACCATCTCACAATTTTGTCTTTTTTAACTATTTTATACAATAAACATTTCTGTTTGTGAAAATGGTCTCTAAAAATGAATTTGTTGGTGAAAGCTAATACAAATATTTTTGTACATTCTCTTACAGGTTGGTGGATTTTATAGAAGAAATTGTCTAAACACTGTTGAGGCATATAACCCTCTAACCAACACATGGAGGCCAATTCCTTCAATGATTAGTCCACGCTGCAATTTTGGCATTGCTTTGATGGAGGAGCTTATTTTTGCAGTGGGTGGTTTCAACGGGTTTAGCACCACTGCCCAAGCAGAATATTACAACAAGGACACTAATGAATGGAAGGAGGTTCAAGACATGAATTTGGACCGTGGTGGCTTGAGCTGTTGTGTGCTGTCAGGATTGCCCAACATCCGAGAATATGCAGCACGGAGAAAGCCACCACAGCTTTACAGTCTCTCACAAAAGCACAGGACTTCAGCTTTCCGCAACGTGCCAGCATTATGAAAAGATGGACATTTGCAAAAAAAGATGCCCATAACTGTAGGTGGTATAGAAACTTATATCTTTTTTAGTGCACCTTACATGGGTATTACCAAGGATCAGTGGACATATTATTGCCAGTGTTGGGGAAAGAGAATGTATTTGTAATTATTTTAAATGAAGAAATATTTTAGAAGGCTGGAGTAAACAGAAGATGGGTACATACTGTACACCACAGAGTATATATGCACATGTCTAGAAAAACGTGAGAGGTAGGAGAACAAAGCCTAATGGAAAGTCTGGCAAAGGTGGGTTTCCTGAGTTAATGGCTCTGTTTAGGTTTTATTTTTTTTTTGGAACCAACAGAACACAAACATAAGCAAAAACAATTATAAGGCATGTCTTTTCTTGTTCCTGGTATATTTTATAACTTCCACCTTTAAAAATAAACTAAAAATTTCAGGAGATGGTGTATAATGTACTAAGTGCCCAAATGTCGCAAAGTAATGTTAAAAAAAATAAATATTTGTTATCCCTAATATCAACAAAAGAACTTGAGCACTACTAGACTATCATTTTGATCTTTGCTGTGCTAATAGAAGCAGAACTGCCTTCCAAAGGTAGTCAGTCACCAAAAATATCTATTTCATTTGTAATTGCTTTCATGTCATATTTAACTCCATCTTCAGCCAATGTAACTGTGTAACATTTAAATTGGTTATACAAATAATATATAATGGCTGTATTGTATAGTAGTTTCAAAGTGAGAGTGTAAAGTTAACATTGGTAAAATTAACCTGAGGTCAAGACAAACATGCATTTCATGACGAGTGTCTGATCACAAAAAAGGATTCGATGTTCTCCCTCTAGAAGCACAAGAGCCCATTTCAAACATGCAGGCTGACCCTGGGATTTATCAGTGAATTTGCCTTGTTAAAGAATCAATGACAGTCAACAATCCAGTGAAAATCCTATCAACTTGGATGGGAAATTACCAAAATATACCACCATGTGTGTTCTGCTTCATAACCACTGGTCTCTGCTAGCTAACAGATAAGTGTGTGGTTCACAAAGCTGAAAAGCAGCAGTGAAAGAGACAGGACAATCGCCTTGAGAAAAACATTTTATGCCTTGCTTTATTTTTTGCACTCAGATTTTATTTCACCAATTTACTTTATGATTTTCTATGTTAAATACAAGCACATCTTTGTAATACTTCAGTTACTTTTTAATTTCTTTTTAAATATTTTTGGATTTTCATTTTTCCCCTTGGGGCCACTGTAGTGATCCCCTTGCTGATTATCTAAACGCAATATAATGGATGGCATGCTGGGTCTAGCATCCCTGCCAGGATGGACTCCTTTCCCTTAACTGGCCGGAAGGCCCACTTGATGAATGGGCAAAAAGAGTGGATGGGCATTCCCTGCATAAGCTAGAGGGGTGGTGGAAGATGCCAATACAGTAGGGGGCACACTGGCATCCTAGCAGGGTTGGACTGAAGAACAATACATGGCCAGGAGACCAGGTGAATGCCATCTTTTGGACTTCATACTGCCTATTGTAAAGTTTTATGGAGGAGGGATAATGGTCTGGGCTGTTTTACAAGGTTTGGGCTAGGCCCTTTGGTTCCAGTGAAGCACACTAGTAATGCTAGAGCATACAAACACATTTTAAACAATTGTGTACTTCCAATTTTGCAGCAACAGTTTGGGGAAGGCCTGTTCTGTTCTAGCATGACTGTGCCCTTGTGCACAAAGCCAGGTCCGTAAAGACATGGAGGAACTAAAGTGGCCTGCAAAGAGTCCTCTGAACATTTTTGGGACGCATTGAAACACCAAGCAGGTCTTCTTGTCTAACATCAGCACCTGACCTCACAAATGCTCCTTTGGCTGAACGGGCACGCATTCCTACAGACACCCCCCAGCAGAGCAAAGGCTTTTATAGCTGTAAACAGGGGGCCAACTCAATAATTATGTCCATGGCTTTTGAATGGATGTCCAACAGTTGTGCATGGTATGATTATCTGGTGTCCACCAACTTTTACATACATATATTGTGATGAATGGCATGCATAGGCTAGTGTTCTTGTGGGGATGGATCAAATGGATGGTCCTTGCCCAGCCAGGAGGACAATATAATAGATTGACTTGGGAAGATAACCTGTTGTGACTAAATTCTCCCATGGCACACTAGATGGCAGCATCCCTGGGCTTTGGTACCCATTTGGACACCCACAGGGTATGCTGAGAACTGCATGGGGCAGCCCTGTTGTGTACAGCCAGAGGGAGCTGGTAGGATTTATGATCCCTACTTTCTGGAAGTGCTTCCTGAAGGCTATGTCCTTGTCCGGGAAGTACTCCTGGGTCCTATATAAATGGAGCTACTCAGCCGTATTCAGGTGAGTTGGAATTGGGAGTGGAGGATGGACAAGTCTTGCCTGGGAGGAATGGAGGAAAAAAAAGAGAGAGAGAGAGAGAATAAAGAAACATATTGTGTTTTGGGGAAAAGAAGTCTTTATAAGGTATTACAGTTACTGTATAATTAACCTTTAATTTGAAATTGAGACTTGTTTCTGTAAAGTTTTGTCTGAGGTTTGGGTTTATGCAACACCCCCAAATTGAGACTTGTTTCTGTAAAGTTTTGTCTGAGGTTTGGGTTCATGCAACACCCCCTACATGTCACTATAAATACACACACACACACACACACACGGGAGCTGTGCCCCCCTACTTGCTTCGCTCTCCCACCCCACAACCCCCACCCCTGGGGGCGCACTTCACACTAGCCACTTTGCGTCTCTGCTGCTCGTGTTGTGAAGGGGTGGGGAGGATGAACGCACGCTAAAGAGGATCAGCTGCTGGCTTGCTGCTGGCTTCTACGGAGCTGCATGATCTGCATGTCTCACTGCTCGTCGATCATTTAAAAGCCTGTACAGCTGCTGTCCTTTAAGCCAGCTGCTGCCGTACTGTATAATTTGCATGTCGTGCTGCCTGTCGATCATTTAAAAGCCTGTACAGCAACTGTACCTTTTGTCTCACTTCCTTGTCTTGTGGGATGTTAAAGTGTCTCCGAGAAATTGTTTGTAAGTAGGGCGTGACTTGCAAGAATTCTCGCGGGACTTAAAAGTGTCTCACCGAGATGACTGTGACAATGTGGGTTCACTCCAGGCTCCCATCCATCTTCGGGGAGCTCTTGAACCTGACACCATCGGTAAGGTCACTGAGATGACCTGACAAATGAGGACAATTTTCTAATGAAGACAGGGGATACTGCAATCAGTGCAAAGGTGCTTTTATTAAAAGCAAACAGTTGTGTTCAAACAGAAAGTGCAGTGCTCCATAGTTCCAATAAATAAATCCATAAAAACAGTTAAAAGTTGGGATAAAAAGCAATACATAAATGTTAAAATCCAAGGTTAAAATCAGAAGTTAGAATGCAATCTCTCTCTTCACGATCTCAGCACACCTCCGTCTCTCATTCTCCTCGAATCACCCATTACTCCCATAGCCGGCGGAGACCCAGCAGCAACAAGCTCCTTTCAGCCAACCTTTGTCTTGGCTGCCTGCAGGCATAACAGCCAGACCGTCCGAGGCCAGCTCTCCTCCCTTCTTCCTTCATGCTCACATAGTCGCTCCTAAGATCCATTGGGAGGACACCTGCCTTGCTCACCCCACTATACCCGAACATTCAGTGGGGGGAAAAGCCCTAGAGCGCCACAACCAAATGCTCCTTCACGGGGCCCTAGCTCGTGGTGTCTCCTCCTTCCAGGTGGCCAGATCCTTCTGCTAATACTGCCTTTCATTTTCTTTAACCTCTTTTTTTCCTTTTCTTCTTTTCCTCGATCCATCTCTCCCCTCTTTCCTGGTGTCAACCCGTATATATACACATCCACCTGCGCCTCCAAAGGCGCAGTGCCTTAATCACACGCCGCAGGAAGCCAATGAAGCAATTGAGAACAGTTGCACCCACACCCATACTATCTTTAGGATGTGAACAGTTGGAGTATAATTAAGTTGGGTGAGTGCTGCATTGGGGGTTTATTATGACAGTTGAGATTCAATTAATGTAACTGGCATGTTAGGTTTGGAGATAGATAAATTGATGGATGGTAAATGGTTTTTATGAAGTTAATCAAGAATAAAACTTTTGGGTGGAATATTGAATTTTTGTATCCCTATCGAAAGCTGGTAATTTGTAGCTCCCATAATTTAAATTATTTCTCTGTCTTTTTTGAGCTTAAGATCACTTAGGCATCTGTTGAGTGTCTATTGTCTTGTTATAAGGTAATTGAAACAAAAAATCTTAAAAGTACTTTTGTTATACAGTACAATATAATTTTCATTATTCAGGGGTGTAAAGTTGTGAGTAAAACTAAAATAACCTTGTTGATGTGAGAAGTAAGAAACTAAAACCTATATTTTTCTAATCTCAGTTTTCTAGCACATAATTTCATTGTACACAAAAAAGTTAATTGATGGTACAAATGCAAGATAAATGGTCCTAATACCACAGAATCTACTGTCAGTCCATAAACTAGTGCAGTTAATATACACACACAAACACAAATGAAAATATGCTTTAAAAAGTTGCATCCAAAAACAAAATCTATTATTTATGAACAATCCGTTCATGTATCCATCATTTAAACAAGTTCAGGATATTAAGGAGCACTCTGAAAGTGGACATTATTGAGCAGGGCACAGAGACTCATTTACTCAAAAACGAGGCGCTTATCAGCTTATCAACACGGACACCTCTAACGAGAACTTCAAGTGTGTTACTGTATTGGAGGCACACGAGGACTGCTGTTGCTGCCTTGTTTATGCTCAAAACCGACGTTTTATCTACCTGTGCATTCGTTTACCTAACAGTTTATTTAAGTAGGACATGAACTAAGCCCGATCGGGGCGCCAATCGAGGACCCTTGCTCCTAAAATGATTCAGCGGATGTTCTACAGTCCACCTAAACTGTGAATGTTTACAACGTGAGAAGAAAACGGGACCTAAAGAAAAATCATTAAGGAACGAAGAGAGGCAAAGTCCTCATTAAGTGATGGTGCCGAATCGAATTTTAAACCATCCATCCATCCATTTTCCAACCCGCTGAATCCGAACACAAGGTCACGGGGGTCTGCTGGAGCCAATCCCAGCCAACACAGGGCACAAGGCAGGAACCAATCCCGGGCAGGATGCCAACCCACCGTTGGACACACACAAACACACCCACACACCAAACACACACTAGGGCCAATTTAGAATTTTTTAACCGAATCTTCCAAAACGGTCCGTGTAGCCTACTTTTTGGTATTTGAAATTTCATTTTAGAAGCAAAAACGAAAAAACGAAAATGAAAGGAATTTTCAGATAAGGTATTTTGTAATTCTGTGATAACAAATAGCAGTCATAAAGTTAAAATTACACACACTTTTCTGGATTTATTTGTGATCCAAATAATGAAAGTGTAATAGCTCAAAAACAACAAAACAGACGCATTTTCGTTGTCTGAAACCGTGAAGTACTTCTTCTTCTGCGCGATTTTTGATGACACGTGCGAACCTCCCAACGTCCTCCTCACAAGACATCGACCGACGGCCTTGAAGTTACACTGGCATCAGCAGAGGATGGACCATCACGTTGTTTATCAGAACAGTAAAAGAGTGACACTCTGGGACGAGGACATGACTGCAGAAAAACGGAGTCGCATCTTTCTGGTAAAAATACAAACTTTGCTTCATTGATGTAGCAGTTGTTTTATGAACATTATTGTTATTACTTACTGTGAAACTACGAATATTTGGTGATTTCATTTACTAACAATAAGTCTGGCAATTTTTATAGTGCTAGCATTTTGAATGTGTGTAAATGTGTGAATGGTTTTTCATTGACAAATGTAACACATGTTAAGAAAACTTTCTGTAAATTACGTCGCTCTATTAACGTGTTACACTTTTGCGCACTGTTAATACTCGAAACGTTTACTAGCAATACTAGCCGGTAAAAGTCAATGAGCAACCATTCACAATGCTAGCACTCTACAAATTGCCAGACTTACTGTTAGTAAATGAAATCACCAAATGTTGGCCGTTTCACAGTAAGTAACAACAATAATGTTCATATAAGAGCTGTTACATCAATGAAGCAAAGTTTGAAAAGCTTGTATTTTTACCTGAAAGATGCGACTCAGTGTCCTCGTCTTGGAGTGTCACTCTTTTGCTGTTCTGAAAAACAACGTAACGGTCCATCCTCTGCTGATGCCATGCAGTGTAACTTCAAGGCTGTTGATCGATGTCTTGTGAGGAATAAGTTGGGAGGTTCGCACGTGTCTTCAAAAATCGCGCAGAAGAAGAAGTTCCTCCATTTTCAGACAACGAAAATGCGTTGGTTTTGTTGTTTTTGAGCTATAACACTTTCATTATTTGAATCACAAATAAATCCAGAAAAGTATGTGTAATTTTAAGTTTATGACTGCTATTTGTTACTACAGAATTACAAAATACCTTATTTTCCCTCATTTTATTCTTTAATCAAAAATCTAAATCTGAAAATTCCTTTCATTTTCGTTTTTTCATGTATGCTTCTAAAATGAAATTATAAATACCAAAAAGTACACGGACCCAAAACCCATGCGTTACCTAATTATTTGACTGCAAACATAAAACATGAAAAAATGAAAGTCTGCGAAATGTCTTTAAATAAACCAAAGTACGAAGTAATTTTTTTTAAGAGATCAGTCGTACTCCGTTGCAAATTAACACAAATGCATCACAGTATTGTTTCTTTTCATGGTACAGTAGGCAACTGGGAAAAATAATACACAGCTACACTATTCATCGAATAATGTAAAGGCCGATAACATTAAAGGCCTACGAAAACGTTGTGACAAATTGAGCTCGAAAAGATACAATAACATAAAATATCACAGCATTATTTGAGTTTTTGCTATGCGGGAATGAACGCCACCATTATTTTGGATCGTCAGCTTCCCGCTTGTCCCCTCAGCGTGTTATGTGCTGCTAACCGCAGTATTGATAACACGGTCCTTGACACGTGACTCGTTTACTCGGCAACGAGAAACACCGTCTTGTTTCCATGGAAACGCGCCTCAACATGGCCACCTGTGAATTTTACTACTCAGAGAAGGAGAGAGAAGTGTTAGCTCCAGTAATTCGTTTTCACTCGAGCCTGTTAGTTTTTCGTGAAAATTTGAAGTATTCTTCCCGTGTTCACGCTAGTTGCGGCTGCTTGTCCATTTAATGACTGCGTCTACGTTAAATTTGCTTTACCTTGGAAATTTTCATGATGCAATTTGTGCATTACGCAGCCCTTCACAGGACTGATGTTTTTTTTTTTTACCTTAAACAGGCTTTTCGTTATGGCTGGACAAAAGAAAGAAATGGTATTTCAGGTATGTGCTGCTCTGAAGTTCACACCTCCCCAGATGTTATAAAGCTCATTTCTCATTACAGATGAAGTATCAGGCATTTTTAAATAAAAGATACTGTGTTGAACCAAATTGGTTTCTGAAATGGATGGATGGCATGAAATTGGAAAATGCAGTTTCCAGCTACAACCCTAAATACTACACATGTCAGTCAGTTCGGCTTTCTAGGGCAAATCCATCAATCACTTTTATTAACTTATTTACAGAATTTTTAGCAGTACTGAATCTATTCCAAATATTTCACAGTTTTTGTTTGATTGTGTTTTAGAAATGTGTGCTTCACTCGTTTCAAATGATGATGATGAAATGGCTTAAAAAAACATTCTGGCACATTCATGTTCTAAGATTGCTGTTGGTTGTTGCTGATGTAAGATGTACAGAATATGCAATGCAGTTATTAACAAGCTATCCTTTTCATTTATGAGTTATTTCTTTACATTGCCAGTGAACACCTTGGTAACTTTAGAAAATAAACTCGTTTTGAAATCTTACTTAATCAGAGGATTTTTCAGTTTATCTTTATATAGCATACTGGACAAAATCAGTTTTGTTAAGGTTCATTCCATTTTCTGTTAAATCCCATTTTCTAACTTTAGCTTGACTCCCCCTCATATATATAATGAAAATATACATGGCTATATACAATATATACATATAAGAACACTTTTGTTATGAGTAACTGGTTAGTAACCTTGCATGCATGAAAATGTACAGTATTTGCTAAAATGACTAGCTGTTCAGCACTCTTTTGATCTGTGGTTAGAAACTGTCCCTGAATCTGCTGGTATGGGAAATGAGACTATGCAGGATGTTTCAGGTCTTCAATAATTTTCCTCGCTAACACAGTGTGCTTTATATGTCTCCTGAATAGCTGGCAACTGGTGATGAAGATGATGAACAAGCCTAACAACCAAGATAAACAAAAATATACCCATGTAATGCACATAAATTATTGAACATTCTAAAAAAGCAAACAATTCTTTGTAATTTCTATACTGACACCATTGTTTAGAGACTGGGAAAAATATCTTGCTTAATTAAGGTAAGAAGTCCAATTAAAATCAGACGTTGAGAGCCCCCAGGACTGATATTAAAAAGCATGGAGCTTAAAAGGACTGCCTACAAGATCTTATTGTTGAAATATACAGAATAGAAAAGAATTTCAGAAGCATTTGCATGGAATTTTAAAAAAATCTGAGTATCCTTCTACTACTGATAACTAGGCAATGAGAAAGCCAACAGAGAATCTACCAATATTCAATGCCAGCTTTAAAGGAGCTGCATGGATTTATGACAATACATTGTCACTCCAAGCATATTAAAATCATTTAGCATTTTCTCTACAAATCTGCAATGTTGCGGGTAGGGTGGTAAAACAGAAGACATTTCTCATTTAAGCTTTTATACATTTTGCAGGAAGATCTGTTCAGTATCCCAAAACCCTGGGTGAGAATGACATATTACCTAATGAGACCATGGCCGAAACTTTTGGCATTAACCCCCCCCCCCATAAAAAATGTGTTGGCTTTGTGTATCATATACAGAAGACTGAATCTACTGTTAAGAATAATGCTAGCATTATGATATGAGGCTGTTTCTCTTTTGAAGAAAGGTCAGGATAGATGTAGAAATAAATAGCTCCAAATATAATTAAAATTTGTCACAAAATCTGCTGTACAAAAACCTCTGTTATAGAAGGAATAAATATATGCACACACAAATTTCTCCTTTAGTTTTATCTTTCCTGAGATGGCCATGGAGTAATGATGAATTATGTAGATGCAGCAAGTTATTCTGATATGGATGTGGCAAGATAAACTGGCTTCCCTTCCATTTGGGATGCGTGTCACAACATATGCTTTTCAACTTCAGAATATAAACCACCTGTGAAAAAGCACCTCTTAACAATTGTATCTTGTTGCACATGTGTCTAAAGGTACAACTGCTCTGATGATTAACTGAAGAACTAAAAATCAAGGGTTGAGATCATTTTCCATTGTCTGTTGAAGTGCTGGGTGAGGAAAGTCATAAGAAGAATAAGGGGTGTTTACAAGACTAGCCTCATCCTCACTTGGCAGTCTTAAGCACAAATGTAATTTGTGCCTGTCAATTCACTTCAGTGTGTCCAGCCCAATGGCAAACTGAAAAGGAGGGTCAGTGTATTTTCAATGAAGTTGCATGTACTTTGTATATACTGTATATGTCATTATCAGGGCTGAATGTTGGGGTCTTATAGCCTTTTTCTATTGTAGATGCCATTTGGCATAAATGTCATTGGGTTTGTAGGGGTCTTGTCTCCGGGGTCACGACTTTGAGTTCATGAGCAAGATGGGATAAAAGGTCAGCAGTTGCACCAGAGTTTATCTGATCTGCGAATAAATCATTTAAACTCTAATAGAATTTCTCTTTGTTGTTGCCTGGCTTTCGACTTCATGCCTGAATTTTGACTGTGATTCTTGCCTCATGTCTGGGTTCTGGTTGCTTTGTTTATATTTTATTTGTTTAGTTTTGCCATTTGCACGCGTCTCCCAGTTTGACAAAAAAAAATTAATCGTCTATTGTCTGCCGAGCCAAGACAGTATAGACATCAATATGTCACAATGGAATCCTTATATATAATTTGATACTATCTGTATGTATGGTGTTCGCAGCAATACCTCGAGCAGCCACAAGAGCAGTGGCCACGGGAAGGATGCATAGGAAACAAAGTCACATGACTGACACGGAACGTAGACTTGCTAATGCGACCACACGTACACAATGAGCACAAGAAATGGATGAGCAGCGTACGGCTAAATATGCAACTAATGCTGAAAGAAATCGTGCAAATCAGACATAAAGGACAGATGAAGAACATGCGCTACAGAATGCTACTAACGTTGACAGACATCGTGCCAGCCGTGCACAAGCGACTGAAGAAGCTCGTGTAGCCACAAATGCAGCACGGTTTGAAAGAAATTGAGCAGCCCGTGCCTTGCAGCGGCTGAAAAGGTCTATTTTAACCACAAATCAGTGCCATGATAACAAAATCATTTCAAGGACTTAACAAAACAAATGATTCTTTGCAGAGAAAGTATTGATTTCACAAACGTTGAATTTGTAGCATGATTCGATCGGGCTCCCAGTCACTGGTAATTCTATAAAGGTTTAACCAGTTATCTAATTATCCCCTGACCCCAAGATTTGTCCTTTTCCAGCTCATCTAACCTAAAATTCTTATTGCTTGCCAGGCCTCATTGTTGGCCATTTCTGTAGGGTTGTTTGTCTGAGAAATAATCCAGATATGTTGTCCCATCTTGTGCAAGAAATAAGGTTAGGACTTTGTGCCACTATGTAGGTTCAGTGCAGGGCACAGATTTACTCAACCATCCTAGAAACACAGCAATATTTAAACACTACACTCAGATCAGCATAAATTCTGACATTTTCTGGATATTGTGTTTCATTAATGCAATCAATGAACTCTCTCAGTCCTGATGTAAAGTTTCTTTCTTATTGTACTTCATCTTTCTATCTCTTGGTCTTATAGGTCGGACACAAACAGAGTCTTTTCCTATCATGTAGCACATTGTCTGGCATTGAGTCTTTTTGTATTTGATCCATTTACATTTGTTTTTTTCATTGTTTATCATTCTGTCATTGCCATTTTGTGCTAATTTTTTGCATTGATGTAGGTTGTAGTCATATTAATTAGAGTTGCTGTGTTTCTTGTTGGTCAAGTGACGAGTTGTGCCATTTTTTCCCGCCTCTATAAAATAATGGCATTTAGCCTCTGGCATCCAAGCGTTTGGAGTCTAAATAAAACGAAGGACTTTGTTAGGAGATAGTTATGGGCAATTAAAACAAGCTAGTATTGGCTTTAGCAGTCATTTTCTTTCTTTCAGTTATCTTTTGGGCACCCTCCTGCATGGCAAGGTGTTTCCAAATAGTTTGATTGTTTGGTTAATGTAAGGTTAACTACTGTGGACAGGAAGCTCTCTGGAGATGTGGTCCCTAGTCATGTTAGCTATTCTCGCACATGCCTGTTGGTATGAGGTATCCTGTCTGTGTAGTTCAGGGGACCAGCTAGATGAAATAAAAGTAAAACATTGGTCATCAGTGCAAGACGGTGTTTATATATGGCCTAGCAACAGATTGCTTTAAACAGAGTGGCATAGGAGGTGGGGAAGCGAGAGAGCGAGGAGGCGGACGGCCTTTATTGCCAATCTGTTTGGTTTTATGAAACAACTGCTAGGGGATAAGCGCAGTGGGCATCTTGAGTGTTCATCAGAGGAAGTGAAGTGCTTCCTCCAGGACACATTGAGCGATCTTAGGAGGGATCAAGATGTATATGCCAATAAAGCCCTCATCAACCCTGCCCTCCCAATAACAGCATTCAAGCTGGGTGAGTCAAGTCTGACGGAGGTTGAGGAGGTCATCAAGGCAGCCCGATCAGCTTCCACTCCAGGCCAGAGCGGCGTACCCTATCTTGTTTATAAGCGCTGCCGTGCACTTCTCTAGCACCTATGGAAGAACTTGAAGGTGATCTGGCGAAGAGGGAAAGTCGCTGACCAGTGGAGGTGTGCTGAGGGAGTTTGGGTAACTAAAGAGGAGAATTCCAGGAACATCGACCAATTCCGAATGATCTCCCTGCTGAGTGTAGAAGGAAAGGTGTTTTTCAGCATCATATCCAAAAGACTGACAGAGTTCCTCCTCAATAACTACATTGACCCCTCTGTCCAGAAGAGGGGGATTCCTGGAATCCCTGGCTGCCTGGAGCACACAGGTGTGGTATCTCAGCTGATCAGAGAGGCTCATGAGAACAGAGGTGACCTTGCTGTGTTGTGGTTGGACCTGGCCAAAGCCTATGGGTCTATACCACACAAGCTGGTTGAGCTTGCACTACATCGCCACCATGTTCCTAGGAAAATCAAGGTTCTGATCCTGGATTACTATAACAACTTCAGGATAAGGGTTACTTCTGGGTCAGAAATATCAGACTGGCATCGACTTGGCAAAGGAATAATAACAGGGTGCACCATCTCAGTTATTCTTTTTGCACTTGCCATGAATATGGTGGTCAAGGCAGCCGAGGTAGAATGCAGAGAGCCCCTGACTAAGTCAGGTGTATGACAGCCCCCGATAAGAGCCTATATGTATGACCTAACCATCACGACAACATCGGTCCCAAGGAGCAGGTGGATCCTACAAGGACTTGAGAGACTCATCACATGGGCAAGGGTGAGTTTTAAGCCTTCCAAGTCAAGGTCCACGGTGCTAAAGAAGGGGAAGGTGACTGATAAGTACCGATTTACTATCATGGGAATAGTCATCCCATCCATTACAGAGCAGCCAGTCAAGAGTTTGAGGAAAGACACAGCTGCCATTCAGAAATCCACCCAGGAGCTTGGGACATGGCTCACCAAGGTTGATAGGTCTGGCCTGCCTGGTAGGTTTAAAGCCTGGAGCTATCAGCACTCAATCCTGCCCTGGGTCCTATAGTCTCTGCTGGTATATGCAGTCCCATTTTCAATAGCTGAGTCCCTTGAAAAGAAGATCAGCAGCTTTCTTCAGAGGTGGCTGGGACTCCCATTTAGCCTCACCAGTGCAGCACTGTATGGAACAAGGAACATCCTGCGGCTACCATTTAGTGGCCTCACAGACGAACTGGCAGTGCCCTGGGAAGAGCATGTCGAGCAAGCTAGCGAGAGGAAACGTACCAGGAGCTGTTGAAGGAGTGTAGGGACATTGGCTGGATGGTACTCTATGAGCCCATAGAAATTGGCTGCAGAGGATTTGCAGGATGTTCACTCTGCAGAATCCTCACACGGTTGGGCATAACAGGAGTGGCCAAGAAGAGGGCCATTAAATCTGCAAGTGAAGCCGCAGAGAAAGCCTCAAGGTGGCTTTGGATAAAGAGAGCTGATGCGTGGATCACTACTGGGATACAAGTTGGGGATTAATCAACCCCAACTGGGTCGCCTAAGTGAGGGTGTATGATGTTGCGAGACCCAAAACGCCCGATGACCTCAGGATACATCACTAATGATGTGTCCTAGTGCATCCAGGTGACGTTTCTTATATAGCCATTAATCATTTAGACTGAATGAGTTCCACTGTATAATGTTTTTAATATAGAATTTTTATTTCTTAGGTTCCTCTTACAAATCAAGAGCAATGGGATGAGATGCTTTCTCATAAAGGAGTAAATGGTAAGCCATTGTAACTCAATCCAATGTAATAAAAACTGTAATAAATGGTCAAGTGTCTGTCTTTGTGTCTGCTATCCAACAGATGGTGCCTCTCAAACAATAGCACTGCTTTTATGAGTCCATACCAAATGGTATGTTACAGAGACATAGCAACTGGACGGACACACTGCACTGCAAACGTTAACGCAGAGGTCTACTTTGATTATTTAGATTTCATCCCATTTTTGATGGGTATCACAGCTAGTACCTGCATAAATGAAAAAATGAACACCTTTTCTTCCTGTTATTTCACTTGTAAATGTATTTGTTATAATTGTTAAAAAATTACCTTGAATTCCATTGTTTTATATTTTATAAATTCATAATAAGATTGATCATCATTAATCTTAAAAAAGCCCTTTAGCATAAGTAGTTTATTATTCAAACGTATTACCTATGATTTTCCTTTTTTTTTTTCAAATACTGTACTGATAAATTTTCTGAGTACATTAATATAAGCATACATGTAAAATGTTAATATCATGGTGGTGCATTTATATGAAATACAGTATATATCTTCCATGGACTATTATGTCAATCTTTATTTTAAACGGTTATGTGTATATTCTTTTACCCCTGCAGTCATTGATGTGTATCAGCAATGGTGTGGTCTTTGTAAAGCTGCTGTTGGCTTCTTCGGGAAAATAAAAAATGACCTGGGAGATGATCTTTTACATTTTGCTACGGTATGATCAAGTAACACTTTAACTTCTGAAGTGAAAGACACACTCCTAGTAGGTAACAACACTGACATAATGGATGTAAATAGACGCATAGAAAACATAGAACATTGTTATAAAATACTCATTAATTACTATATAATAATGATAAAGTCTAAATGTCAGCAACATGAATGAGTCTCTTTAGGTCTGTAATATACAAAATATAACTCAAAAAGAAAAAAAAAAATCATGACCCTAAGGTTTTAATTTGTTGAACTGTATTATGATGATATTTTCATATTTTTAATAATTGAAAATAAAATGGGTTCTATGGATTGTGACATGTTTACTATAGATGAAATTTATCAAGCTTGGCATAATAAGTTCCATTTGAGATGATTTTTGTAATCAAAGCTGAGCTTTTCTTCTTTAAACACAATAAGCCCTGTTTTATTTAGATGTGACACTCATTCTTTCTCCTTCACTGTCTGTTATCTTAGGAGTGATGTCATCCTCACCTGTAAATCCATCCATCCATTTTCTAACCTTCTAACACAGTTCTTGATTTCTAGAGCTGGTCCCTATCTTGGAAGCATTTACTTCAAGTCTTTTGCATGTGTGGCTGGATCAACCATCACAGTGATCTCAGGACGCTTGCAAAAGAGGTTAATATTATCGAGTAATCATCAGTTTGGGAGACAGTTTTTAGAAAAGCTTACAAAATTCACCATCACAAGCGAAGAGCTGTTAAGATCAATATTTTTTTAATGAATTTTTTGTGCCTTCTCTAGGGAGATTTTTTAGACTTCTTTCTATGTGACTAAACTGTGGTCTTTGAACTCAAGGAATTCAGTATTTTCCCAGGATTCCCTGGGAATGTGTGACACCACTATCACAACCAGATTAAAAGTCATCTCATTTGTTTCTTGCTTATTCAAGTTTGTATTGATTTAAAGATGTGTAGTCCTCTACAAAACCTCTCTTACCAGTTTTCTGAGTTCTATTCTGGCTTACAATTTTTTATATTTGTTTTAACGTTTCTGGCTTGTCCAAAATTGGTTCATCTCCCTGATATTGACCCTGTGTGGATTTTTGATCTCACTTCATTTCTGATGCTTTCATTAATTTTTTTTTCACTGTCTTCTGCTGAGACAGAACAAAATATCAGATCACGAATTTAGGCAGTTTATAGTAAGGCTTGAGTTTTTGAATTCTGTACAATATGCCTTAAGAAAACATCTGAACTGTTACCTGATCTGTATCTCAGTTTATTTGACCCAATTGTGTCCTCAGAGAGAGACATTAAAGGGATTAAAGTGTCATAGGAACCTTAGCATATGTGAGAAAAAAATAACAGGAAAGTACACATTCTCATCTATAGAATAGGCACCCACAGCAGTCTGCCATTCACCACACTCCAACCCCTCTTCAGTTCTCACAATTATAATATTATATATATTTTTACAATTAGACCTAAATAAAAAACTTTTGGAAGAAAAACACGAGTCCCTGTTGGAAAATATGGATGAGGTACGATCAGAGCAGGTGTCTGTAGGTCATTTTTATGAGTGTACATTGGATGTGTTCTGCACCTTGATAAAATAGGAAAGTTTTAATGCTGCTCATAGGGTGCTGTAAAACTCTAAAGAATATACAAATTGTTTACTTTTGCACTGTGACCAAAATAAGAATTTTTGTTCATTCAGAAAATAAGTGCAAGACGAAGAAAATTAAATGATGAGGTGTTTACAAAATACAAGAAGAGTCAGCAAAAAATATACATTTACTTTGCCAACTTATGTATTTATTCTTTTTTGCATACTTAATCAAATTGCTTCTTCAGTAAATGAAGCAAATGATGTTTGAGCAAAAGCAGATGTTAAGATATCAAAAGGCTATAGTGATCATGTGCAAATAAATATATTGTATGAGCTAAACACAGTGTGTTGATTTATACAGCATTATCTAGCTACAGTCTGGGGAACTGTAAAATTATCTATGATCAAATAACAGGAAACATTGAAGAGGGACAAGTAGCAAGTGTTATATATCTGACAACTGGTGCCATGTCTTGTACTTGATGGTGCTGGGAAAGGATGTCATCAGTTTAGCAGGCTTGAGAATACTATTTCATTTTTCAACTGCCCTTGCATTGAATCTCATTAAAAAAATAAAAAAGAGATTAAGTATTCAGCCTCAAAAAGTAAGCAAACTAAAACTAACTTAAAAACATTCAGACTTGAAATAAATCCTGTGAATTAAAAGTGGTGACTTCAAAAATTATTATTCTAAAGGTCTCAAAGAGTGTTAGTAATTTTTTATATTTCCGATATAGAGCAGGAACATCTGTCAATTTATGTGGGTTGTTTAATTAACATTTAAATTGGCTTCTATTTAAAGTAAACGTTTGGAACAAAATCCTTAATTAATGCACAGTGCTCTTCCAGGAATTAAATTAGAAATCCCCAGCTTAATTTATTTTTAATCACATTGTAAAGGATTTTTTTTTACATACATGGATATAAATATTGGCCATCCATTTAACACATTAATTCGGGTCTTAATAGAGCTGGATTATATTCTGGTAGCAACAGATCAAGTCTGTTTTTCTCCCAAATACCGTATCAGTCATGCACAGTAGATTTGGAAAACTGATGCCTTTTCACACCGAGACAACTTGGAAATATCAGTCAACCTAAACACACTTATATGGATTATTTAAATAATTTGACAATAATGATGGCTGTTTTTCTTTGCATTAGTGCAGCTGCTCAACACAATTTCAACATTATATAGATCCAGTACTGTGAGAATTCATTATGTGCAGAGTTAAATTCCTATGACATTGTGGTATAGCGGGTCTGTGGCTTCAAAAAAAAAAGGACCAGTTTTAAATCCATAAAGCTGTGTCACTCTCCGTGGGCGCGATTGCACGACCGCGGGGAATTAATGAGGTAGTTGGAGCGAGTTGCACGGAGACGTGATACGGGTCGTCACAAGATAAGAGGAGGAATCAAAGAAAGGAGAAAGCAGTGCAAGCTGGGGCTCCATGAAGTAGAGGCTAGTTCGCCCCACTGAACATTCGGGTGGAGAGTGGCGAGCAAGGTAGATATCCTGCATAGGCTTCCGAGGTGCGACCATGTGAGCGCGAAGGAAGAATGGAGGAGAGCCGACCTCGGATGATCTGGCCATGATGCCTGGAGGCAGCCAAGACGGAGGTCAGCCGAAAGGTGCTTGTGGCTGCTGAGTCTTCGCCGGCTACGTGAGCAATGGGTAAACCGGGGGAGAATGAGAAGGAGGTGGGCTGAGATCAGGAGGAATTAGTCTGCATTTTAACTGATTTATTTATTGATTATTTTTTATCCCCAATTTTCATGTGATTTTATGGATTTGTATATATACTGTGCTTTATTTGGAGCACTGCACAATTGACACTTTTGTTGGTTTTAGCCTACTTTTGTCTGTTTTTTAATAAAAGCACTTGAGCACTTTTTCCACCATCCTCTGGCTTCATCAGTGAATTGTCCTCATATGTCAGCTTATTTCAGTCATAACTATCGACGGTGTTGGTTCAGCACACTCCCATGTGGGAAGAGGGAGTCTGTAGGAGACCGGCATCGTCACAGACGTGATTTTTTTTTTTCTTTATAACATCACATTTTTGTGACATGTTTGAAAGTGTTATTCCTATCATAAAAACAGTTTCAGAAGACAGCATTGGTGCTTTGGATTGCAGGGAGGAGAGTTGGTGGCTGTAGTGAGAGGAGTAAATGCTTCTCTTCATCGGAAGACAATTATTAAGCAGCTAGAAATAGAGAAAAAAGTGTAGGACAATAAGGCTGAGTGCAAAGTGGTAAGCTATACAATAACTGTTAAATTTACAATAAAAATTTTGAATATTGCAAAAATTCTTAAACAATAATGATCCATTTGTTATAGTGAGTCTTTACAGAACAGGAACATTTTCATCTTGTTTGTAATTGTAATGAAATTAAGAATTGATGATTGTTTTATGAAAATAAAGGGAAAAACCATTCAATCATAATTTTTAAAGAAAAAATACAGTGGTGTGAAAAACTATTTGCCCCCTTCCTGATTTCTTATTCTTTTGCATGTTTGTCACACAAAATGTTTCTGATCATCAAACACATTTAACCATTAGTCAAATATAACACAAGTAAACACAAAATGCAGTTTTTAAATAATGTTTTTTATTATTTAGGGAGAAAAAAAAATCCAAACCTACATGGCCCTGTGTGAAAAAGTAATTGCCCCCTGAACCTAATAACTGGTTGGGCCACCCTTAGCAGCAATAACTGCAATCAAGCGTTTGCGATAACTTGCAATGAGTCTTTTACAGCGCTCTGGAGGAATTTTGGCCCACTCATCTTTGCAGAATTGTTGTAATTCAGCTTTATTTGAGGGTTTTCTAGCATGAACCACCTTTTTAAGGTCATGCCATATCATCTCAATTGGATTCAGGTCAGGACTTTGACTAGGCCACTCCAAAGTCTTCATTTTGTTTTTCTTCAGCCATTCAGAGGTGGATTTGCTGGTGTGTTTTGGGTTATTGTCCTGTTGCAGCACCCAAGATTGCTTCAGCTTGAGTTGACGAACAGATGGCCGGACATTCTCCTTCAGGAGTTTTTGGTAGACAGTAGAATTCATGGTTCCATCTATCACAGCAAGCCTTCCAGGTCCTGAAGCAGCAAAACAACCCCAGACCATCACACTACCACCGGCATATTTTACTGTTGGTATGATGTTCTTTTTCTGAAATGCTGTGTTCCTTTTACGCCAGATGCAATGGGACATTTGCCTTCCAAAAAGTTCAACTTTTCTCTCATCAGTCCACAAGGTATTTTCCCAAAAGTCTTGCCAATCATTGAGATGTTTCTTAGCAAAATTGAGACGAGCCCTAATGTTCTTTTGCTTAACAGTGGTTTGCGTCTTGGAAATCTGCCATGCAGGCCGTTTTTGCCCAGTCTCTTACTTATGGTGGAGTCGTGAACACTGACCTTAATTGAGGCAAGTGAGGCCTGCAGTTCTTTAGACGTTTTCCTGGGGTCTTTTGTGACCTCTTGGATGAGTCGTCTCTGCGTTCTTGGGGTAATTTTGGTCGGCCGGCCACTCCTGGGAAGGTTCACCACTGTTCCATGTTTTTGCCATTTGTGGATAATGGCTCTCACTGTGGTTCGCTGGAGTCCCAAAGCTTTAGAAATGACTTTATAACCTTTACCAGACTGATAGATCCCAATTACTTCTGTTCTCATTTGTTCCTGAATTTCTTTGGATCTTGGCATGATGTCTAGCTTTTGAGGTGCTTTTGGTCTACTTCTCTGTGTCAGGCAGCTCCTATTTAAGTGATTTTTTGATTGAAACAGGTGTGGCAGTAATCAGGCCTGGGGGTGGCTACGGAAATTGAACTCAAGTGTGATACACCACAGTTAGGTTATTTTTTAACAAGGGGGCAATTACTTTTTCACACAGGGCCATGTGGGTTTGGATTTTTTCTCCTAAATAATAAAACCATCATTTAAAAACTGCATTTTGTGTTTACTTGTGTTATATTTGACTAATGGCTAAATGTGTTTGATGATCAGAAACATTTTGTGTGACAAACATGCAAAAGAATAAGAAATCAGGAAGGGGGCAAATAGTTTTTTACACCACTGTATAAAATATAATTTTGACATCTCAAACTCCAGACACCACTAACTTCAATTCAAGATCAGGTCCAAATGACAATTTATGAGGGCACAACACCTTAAATACAGCTGTGAAATATTCCCAAAGAAATGTCGTTTTTATCCAGGCACTCCTCTTTCCATTTTCTTTCTCCTCCTCCTCCTGTAATCCTCCCAGGTGTGCTCTGACCTCTTTCTTCCTACTCCAACTCACTTGGAACAGGTGGAAGAGTTCCTTTTCAAACTGGAACTGAAAGTACTTTCAGTGCAACAACATGGCCCCCAGGAAGCACTTTTTTGGTCAGGCAGAACTTCCATCTGACAAGGGAGTCTCTTCCAAGCACTACCTTCGGGAAGCCCCACATGTAGCCCCAAGGGTGTCCAAATAAATACTTTTTTTTTCTGTAAGTCTAAACCATCCACCTGTCAACTGGACCCCCACCCTAGATGTTCTGGTCAAAACCTGCCTCCCCTCTCTGGTCCCTCACATTTCTGCTATACAGTAATCCCTCCTCGATCGCAGGGGTTGTGTTCCAGAACTCCCCACGATAGGTGAAAATCCGCGAAGTAGAAACCATATGTTTGTATGGTTATTTTTATATATTTTAAGCCCTTAGAAACTCTCCCACATTGTTTATAAATATTCTCTGCACAGTTATATAGTAAACCCTTGTTTATCGCAGTTAATCCGCTCCAGACAGATAAATGAATTTCCACGAAGTAGGATTCTTTATTTATAAATCTAATATTTTCACAGTTAGAGCATAGAAAACCTGTTTACGACCTTCTAAATACACTTTTTAACGTTATTAGAGCCTTCTAGACATGAATAACACCCTTTAGTCAAAAGGTTAAACTGTGCTCCATGACAAGACAGAAATGACAGTTCTTTCTCACAATTAAAAGAATGCAAACATATCTTCCTCTTCAAATGAGTGCTCATCAGGAGCAGAGAATGTCAGAGAGAGAGAGAGTAAAGTAAAGAATCAAATAATCAATAGGGCTGTTGGCCTTTTAAGTATGCGAAGCACCGCGATAAAGCAGCCGCAATGTAGGGATCAATGTGAAGGTAGTCTTTCAGCATTTTTTACAGGAGCGTCCATATCTTCTAAGCAAACAGCCTCTGTGCAAACAGCCCCTCTGCTCACACCCCCTCCGTCAGGAGCAGAGAATGTCAGAGTGAGAGAAACAGAGAAAAGCAAACAATCAAAAATCAATACGGGCTGTTAGAGCTTTTAAATGTGCGAAGCACCGCGTGGGGCAGCATATCGTATATCATTGAGGAGTTTTATTTAATACGTAATACGTGCTCTGATTGGGTAGCTTCTCAGCCATCCGCCAGTAGCGTTTCTTGTATGAAATCAACTGGGCAAACAAACTGAGGAAGCATGTACCATAAATTAAAAGACCCATTGTCCGCAGACATCCACAAACCAGTGAAAAATCCATGATATATATTTAGATATGCTTACATTTAAAATCCACGATGGAGTGAAGCTGCGAAAGTCGAAGCGCGATATAGCAAGGGATCACTGTAATCCACTCTTCCCTCATTACTGCTACTGTTCCTCCATCTCTTAAATCTGCTGCAATAACCCCAATACTGAAAAAACCTGGTGCTGATCAGACTAATTTCAGTAATTTTCACCCTATTTCTAATCTAACCTTAATTACCAAAATTTTAGAAAAAATAGTGTGTATTCAACTTCATTCTCATTTATCTCAAAATAATCTGTATGAACAGTTCCAGTCGGGTTTTCTTCCCCTCCACAGTACAGAAACAGCACTTATAAAAATTACCAATGACCTCCTTATGACAGCGGATTCTGGTGTAATTACTATTCTCATCCTCCTTGATCTGAGTGCAGCCTTTGACACTATTTGTCACACTACTCTTCTCAATAGATTATCTTCGATTGACCTTACCCACACTCCACTAGATTGGTTCAGATCCTATTTCTCAGGCCGCAGTCAGTTTGTTCAGCTTAAAACTTTCACATCCCAACCCACCACTGTTACTTCAGGTGTGCCCCAGGGCTCTGTCCTGGGGCCCATCCTTTTCATTATTTACCTCCTTAACCTTGGAAATATCTTTTGTAAATAAAACATTAGCTTACACTGTTATGCTGATGACACCCAGCTCTATCTCACTAGCAAACCTTCTGTTTCCTTTTCACCCTCCTCGCTTATTGATTGCATAGCAGGAATCAAATCCTAGTTTTCTTCAAATTTTCTTAAATTAAGAAAATTTCTTAAATAAAGCTCTGGAACTCACTACCATCTGAGATTAGAAATATTGAATCATTTTCACTTTTCAAATCTAAACTTAAAGCTCATTTGTTTAAGACTGCTTTTTCTCTTTGATTACAATTGCTTTGTCTGACTTTAATATTTATATTTTAGTTTTGTTTATAATCTCTGTTTTATCTATTGTTTGGTGTCCCTGAGTGTTTAGAGCGGCGCCCCCTATTAAATGAAATGTATTATTATTATTATTATTACTACACCAGAGGGATGCTACCATCCAACATAACGGTGAAATCTAAGGACCTGGGGCCTCATGTATAAACAGTGCATACACACAGAAATGTTGTGTAAGAATGTTTCCACATTCAAATCGCGATGTATAAAACCTAAACTTGGTGTAAAGGCACACACATTTCCACGGTACCTCATACCCTGTCGTACGCAAGTTCTCCACTCGGTTTTGCAGACTGGCGGCACCCAGCGTCAAAGCAATGCTACTGTTCCTGTGTGGTTATCCTTTCTTTTCCTAACACGGCTTTATAACACACTGAAATTAACCGCATATTGTTTATTAGTTTAATGCATCTGATTGTAATTAACCAGTAACAATATAATGGTCCACGGAATGGTCAAACTATTCCAAATACCATAGCTGCTTTAGCGTGGTTACTCTCACTGCACCTTATTTTACTTCTTTCAGCTGCTCCCGTTAGGGGTTGCCACAACAGATCATCTTTTTCCATATTACTTTCACTGCACCACTCAGAGCAGCTGATCGGAAAGAGAATTATCGGTATACAGCATCAACCGCATGCTGCCTCAGCCATGCTTCCTATTTGAACTGTTTCTTACATGGCAAACGCTTCTAACCTTTCCTGTACGGACCTCGCGGTTCAGAAAGAGTTTCATCCCAAGAGCTCTAAATGCACTCAATCAAGTGCTCCTTGTAGAATGATCTATACTTACAGTGCATCTGGAAAGTATTCACAGCGCATCACTTTTTCCACATTTTGTTATGTTACAGCCTTATTCCAAAATGGATTAAATTCATTTTTTTTCCTCAGAATTCTACACACAACACAACGTGAAAAAAGTTTACTTGAGATTTTTGCAAATTTATTAAAAATAAAAAAATTGAGAAAGCACATGTACATAAGTATTCACAGCCTTTGCCATGAAGCTCAAAATTGAGCTCTGGTGCATCCTGTTTCCCCTGATCATCCTTGAGATGTTTCTGCAGCTTAACTGGAGTCCACCTGTGGTAAATTCAGTTGATTGGACATGATTTGGAAAGGCACACACCTGTCTATATAAGATCCCACAGTTGACAGTTCATGTCAGAGCACAAACCAAGCATGAAGTCAAAGGGATTGTCTGTAGACCTCCGAGACAGGATTGTCTCGAGGCACAAATCTGGGGAAGGTTACAGAAAAATCTCTGCTGCTTTGAAGGTCCCAATGAGCAAAGTGGCCTCCACCATCCGTAAGTGGAGGCAGTTCAAAACCACCAGGACTCTTCCTAGAGCTGGCCGGCCATCTAAACTGAGCGATCAGGGGAGAAAAGGTCTTAGTGAGGGAGGTGACCAAGAACCCGATGGTTACTCTGTCAGAGCTCCAGAGGTCCTCTGTGGAGAGAGGAGAACCTTCCAGAAGGACAACAATCTCTGCAGCAATCCACCAATCAGGCCTGTATGGTAGAGTGGCCAGACGGAAGCCACTCCTTAGTAAAAGGCACATGTCAGCCCACCTGGAGTTTGCCAAAAGGCACCTGAAGGACTCTCTGGTTTGATGAGACAAAGATTGAACTCTTTGGTGTGAATGCCAGGCGTCACGTTTGGAGGAAACCAGGCACCGCTCGTCACCAGGCCAATACCATCCCTACAGTGAAGCATGGTGGTGGCAGCATCATGCTGTGGGGATGTTTTTCAAAGGCAGGAACTGGGAGACTAGTCAGGATAAAGGGAAAGATGACTGCAGCAATGTACAGAGACATCCTGGATGAAAACCTGCTCCAGAGCGCTTTTAACCTCAGACTGGGGCGACGGTTCATCTTTCAGCAGGACAACGACCCTAAGCAAACAGCCAAGATATCAAAGGAGTGGCTTCAGGACAGCTCTGTGAATGTCCTTGAGTGGCTCAGCCAAAGCCCAGACTTGACTCTGATTGAACATCTCTGGAGAGATGGGACTGGACCAGGGACTAAAACTTTCCTCTATCACACCTAGGTCCAGCATTCGTTTGATCTCCAATTCCACTTCTGCCTTTTTTGCTTCGGGAATCCGATATGGCTGTTCTCTGACTATAACCCCTGGTTTTGTCACTATGTCATGCGCAACCAGGGAGGTTCGTCCAGGATTTTTGTTCACTACCTCTGGGACAGACAAGATAACTGCTTCGAGCTCCCGTCGCTGTTGGTGAGTCAAATTATCACCGAAGTTACGGTGTAATTTATGAGCGAAGAGTGAGCAGGGCTGTCCGGAGGAGGGATCGGGATCCCTTTCCTTCCACGGTTTCAGCAAGTTGACATGATAAATCCGCTCTTTAGGTCAACGATTAGACTGGATAACTAAATAATCGACCAAACCCTTCCTCTCTTTAACTTAATATGGGCCTTGCCAATAGGCCAGTAATTTGGAATGTGATGTAGGAACTAATACCATGACTCGATCTCCCGGGCGGAACTCCTGTAGAGATGAGCCATGGTTATAACACCAAGCCTGGGCTGCTTGCGCCTTTTCCATGTGAGGATGTAAGATAGGTCTATGTGAGGATGTAAGATAGGTCTAATTTTGCAATCTATCGCGTAATGATATATTCAAGTATATTTTGGACAGAGGCATCGAGGCGGCAGGGTATGTAAGGTTCATTAATACGGGGAATACAAACAGTGCGAGTGAAGAGCTTATAAGTAAGAAGAGCGCAAAGCTAGAAGAGACAGAGAAAAGTAAAGTTAACCTCATAGGTGCAATGCAAGTCCTGTTGGATGTTGGACTTTTAGATGATGGTTTGGAAGAGCTATCAACCCCAGAATTAGATTTTTGACATACATAAGGGTAGTCTGTCAGCAAACTCTTAACACATTAAAAATAGCTTGCCTTATCAACACACATCTTTTAGTAATATCTTTACAGGGGATATTATAGTCATGGGGACTTTAATTATCCAAATATTAACTGGGATAACCTTACAGATGGAGGAGCACAAGCAGGAGTTTTAGAAGTAATCGCGACTAAAGCACCAACAAGGGGTGCGCGATATATTCAAGTATATTTACAGAGGGACTAATGAAGGACCTCCTCTTCCCAGCCTGCTCTTAAATAAGATGAAATCAAACAAATTTAATATATCCAATAAACCCTGGGGTTGTCGTCCATAAAATACTTCAAAGGGGGAGAACCCCGTGGAGGTTTGTGGGACTTCCCGATATGCAAAAAGGACTAGGGGGAGGAGCTGATCCCAGTTCCTTCCGTCCTCATTGACTACCTTGCATAACATCTGCTTGAGAGTTTGGTTAAACCTCTCAACTAGACCATCTGTTTGAAGATGATATACAGAGGTCTTTAAATGTTTTATTTTCAGTAACTTAGCAATTTCACTGAACGTTTCTGAGGTAAATGGAGTCCCTTGATCCGTCACGATTTCTTTAGGGATTCCGACTCGCGCAAATACTCCTACCAACTCCTGTGCGATATTTTTGAAGTAGCTGAGTGTAATGGAACAGCTTCAGGATATCGGGTGGCATAATCCACCAGGACCATTATATATTTATGTCTTCTGGCTGAAGGCACTAGGGGTCTCACCAGATCAACCCCGATACGTTCATAAGAGACATCAATTAGGGGTAACGGGATTAAAGGAGCACGGCCCTTTCTAGGGATCTGACAGGACATGCAAAAGCGGCGGACCTCCTCATTAATGCCAGGCCAAAAAAATCGGAGCTTGATTCTCTCTAAAGTTTTCTCGGGACCCTGATGGGCTCCCAGGAGGTAGGTATGAGCTAGTTCACAGACTTGTCGTCGGTAAGTATGTGGAACTAAGAGCAGGGACCTCACCACTCCATCATGATCTGCCACCCGATATAAAAGGTCATTATTTAATACAAAGTGGGGACCTTGTGGCATGGGATGTGTGGTGTGGTGGCCATCTACTAAGACCACTGCATTTTTCGCAAATTTAAGGGAGCCATCATTCCATTGCTCCCTTTTAAATGAAGCCGATGTCTGCCTAAAGTGAAACTGCAGATGACTGAGCGGATCAGATTCAACCTCATGGGGCGTGGTTTCAGACCGAGCCGGCGCAGTGCTTGGTGATGACGTTTCGCTCTGCGACGGTCCGGCTGTTTCTACGTCATTTTCTAAGGCTGTGTTCTGTTCCCCTACCGGATATGTACGCAGCGTGGAGGTAGCTGAGGATGCAGAATCGGCATCCATGACAAGACCGAGTGCTTTATTAGGGATAGCGAGCGTTATGCCGCAGTTTATATCTGACCAGTCTCTACCCAGTATCAAGGGGAATGGAGGATTGTCGTGTACCGCCACTGTTATTTTCTTTAGAACGCCGTTTTGGCAGATGTAACAGCGGGCGGACTCGTACGACCGGACATCCCCATGAATACAGGTTAGACGGGTCTTAATTTTTAATCTTTGTCGCGGCAACACTAAATGGCGAGCAACAATGGTAATGTTGCTGTCAGAGTCAAATAAAGATGGTACTTTAAAGCCATTGACTAGCGCTTCTCCCGTATGAGAAAAGGCCAGAGGATTAGTAGGAACACCCTGCCCCCTGCTCTGTGTTTCTCCGCAGACCCTCGTGTCATCTCGCAAAGCCTTCCGCAGTGCATCAGAGTTTTCCAAAGCATACTCCGCAATGTAAGAGTAAGACGCTAAGTTAGTGGTACAACTCCCTCTGGGTTCACAGGGATTCCTTTCTGGGTCTCCCAAGTAGGTTTCCTCCCGCAAGGTGTTAATAATCCCCACAAGGGTGATCATGTTATTATTTGAATGTCCCCAGGTCAGCTGGGCGAGTTTACCAGGTAGGCCCTTTATTATTATGGCACAGGCCACCATTTCCACAATTAGTCGGGCATTTTTATTATATGGCCTTAGCCAGCATTTGACTTTCTGCCATAGTGTCATGGCCTGTTCTCGGAAGGATTCTTCTGGGTTATATTCCCAAGTCATTATTTCCCTCACCTGCCGACCCAGGGCATCCCCACCTTTCTCAAAGAATTTTTTCTTTCTGGGGTTCTTTGGGTCGGTCCCCATCCTTGAGAGCCCATGATGAGTTCCCACTGTGTTCCTTTCAGAACCTGGCCCTCGTCTGTAGGTCTTCTGCCTACGCTCCCAGGTTCTCTTTAAGGAGAACTGGGTCAGAACATACTCCAGATCTCCCAGACACACATCGTCAGACCCCAGCTCGGCAACACAAGAACGGTACTTCCCTACCTGATGTTGGTGTGTTGAGATGTAAAATTGGTTCGGCTTCCGATTTCACCAGGAGGCCATCCTGCCGACTACGCCACTCTGAAATGACGAGTCTCAACACACTAAAAGAAGGTTTGGGGCAGCCACCCGTATATTGTTCCTAGCTGCAAAAGGATCTTTTTAGAGCACAATCAATGTTGCTGGTTTGAGTTCCAAACTGAACTGACTCGGTTTGGCAATATGGCGGATTTATAGTCCATAACCCGGAAGTGACTTCAATCTGGGAGTCAGAACTGGAAGTAATGTCATTCTGGGAGCCGGAACTGGAAGTGATGTCACTCTGGGAGCCGGAACCAGAAGTGAGGTTGAATCAGGCAGGTTTTCCCGTATTTGATCTGCAGAATTAACAGAAACAGGTTTATAGCACCACGCCACCCCCTGGCCTGGCGGGTAATCACCTCCACTTGGTCCATTCAGCTCACTCCTAGTCTCATGTGTGTGACAGTGTGTATATATATATATATATATATATATATATATATATATATATATATATATATATATATATATATATATACTAGCAAAATACAGCGAGAAGTAGTGTGTTTAAGAAATAATGAAAAAGAAAAGGAAACATTTTAAAAATAACGTAATATGATTGTCAATGTAATTGTTTTGTCACTGTTATGAGTGTTGCTGTCAGATATATATATATATATATACACACACACACACACACATATAAACATATATATATACATATACATACATATATACACACATACATATACATACACATACATATATATATACACAGATACATACATACACACACACACATATATATATACATACACACAAACATATATAAACATATATATACATACTAGCAAAATACCCGCGCTTCGCAGCGGAGAAGTAGTGTGTTAAAGAAGCAATGAAAAAGAAAAGGAAACATTTTGAAAATAACGTAACATGATTGTCAATGTAATTGTTTTGTCACTGTTGTGAGTGATGAGTGTTGTTGTCATATATATATATATATATATATATATATACACACACACATAAATACATACACACATACATACACACACATATATACACACAAATACATATATATATACATACATACACACACACATATATAAACATATATATACATATACATACATATCTACATATATACACACACAGCTATTTCGTATCAGTGCAATACGCTGCTTGTTAAAACTCCCGCTCTTACGTGCAAGTCTGCATGGATATTATGAACTATCGTATTTGTTCAAGTTCTATTTAAATTTTAAATAGAAGGAATTTTTATTTAGTCGACAGAAATATCTTTGGTAGGAATGGTAAAACAGACAGGAATATTATTCGTGAATAAATCAACTCAAACCTTAAACAACTTATAATATTTTGCTCTCCATAAAAATATATCCTGTCTAAATTATACAAGTTAGAAATAAAGTAAACGTTAAAAGAACAAACATTCAAATTTCTTTACTCTTATGTAATTTTATATAAAAAATAAACTTAGATTTTAAATATCCCAAAAGATTTTGCTCTCCATAAAAATATATCCTGTCAAAATTATACAAATTCAAATATGAACATGCTGCATAACAAAACCTGGAAATATAAATAAAATGTGTTCCTTTCAGCAATAACAAATCAAATCATTCAGTTGTCTTTGCTCATATGTCATTTTAGAGCTGGACGCCTGGCATCTTTTTTGGCAACAGGTTCGTTTATGTTTGGTGTGAGGTTCTGTGTTGTGGAGATTCTCAGGATGGATTGCAGGTGCTCATCAGTGAGGCGACTCCTGTGTGCTGTTTTGTTAGTCTTTATCACTGAGAAGAGCTTCTCACACAGATATGTGCTACCAAACATGCACAAGGTTCGAGCTGCATGTAGACGGACTTTTTTTGTTCTTCAAAGTCACCAAAGCGCCGTGCAAACTCAGTGCGCAGTGCTCAGTTTATCAGCAAAGTGCATATTTGGGAACACCGTAGTGACGACTTGGTTTAACATTACTTGGCAACAGGGTTGCAGTGGTGCATTTGTGTCTCCCATAAAAGCAGCTTCACTTGAAATCACTTTGTGATTGTGCAGGGTTAAAACGTCCGCTGAAGTGTCAGATTCTTATTTAATTATGCTGCTTTCTGTATCTTCTGCATTGCATTCAGGTTACCCTGATGTTTTGTCTCATAGTGCCGTCTTAGATTAAATTCTGTAATTACAGCCACATTAGCTCCACAAATGAGACACACGGGTTCAGTAAACATATACTCAGCCTCCCATCGGTTTTTAAAGGCTCTATTTTCAGAATCAACTTTTCTCTTCAGCATCGGGTGAGCTAGCTTCGCAATAACTTGCAGCATCATAAGGTAGACTTGATTAACGCAGTAAGTGTTCGGCAAGGCAGCTGAAGCGCTGCATTATGGGATCTGTAGTTTATTGTGTTACCAGCGCTTCATATACCCGGGCTTTAATAACAATAATACAGTATATAAAATGATCTCGCGGGCGGATATAATTACGCCGGGCGGATGTGGCCCGCCCTTGAGTTTGACACATATGGACTAAATAGAACTTGAAAAGATATATTTTTTCAAATGTGATCGCGCAATTCAGATAGAGTTGACACGCACTACAGCCTGCATGCCTCAATAAGTCATCCTCCCCTCGCTCTTACTTTTTACCGCTCATCTAATGAATACACTGAGTATGGCTTTACCAAAACAATCATTGATGGCGAATAAAGTATCCATTATTCGAGTATGTAGATCGGGATATATATATATACATATATATATACCCGCGTATCGCAGCGGAGAAGTAGTGTGTTAAAAAAGCTAGAAAAAGAAAAGGGAACATTTTAAAAATAACGTAACATGACTGTCAATATACAGTATTTGTTTTGTGAGTGTTACTGAGTGTTGCTGTCATCAAGGATTTGATTATCATTATTTCTTTCAATCAGGTTCGTATTTGTAGGATGTGTTGTGTTCAAGTTACATTCCGTGTTTGTCAATCGCTTGTAAAGATGACAGGTTTCATTCATCGATTCGTTTCTTACTGCATCAATAAACAGCTCGTCTTCTTCTTTATCTGAGACCTGACACACTGCATGCACGGGTTTTTTACACTGTCTTCCTTTAGCGGGACATTGACTTTTTCCAACGTGTGCTTTGTTTCCGCAGTAGTTGGATTTATGAATATGCTTGTATGTATCAGACGCTTCATATTTTTTGCTGCCTTTTCAATTGTGTAATTCGGTTTTGTTCAGCTGTTTGGAACTGTTGCTTTTATCTGTGCACTGCGTCAGTTCACGTGAGCCACTCGTGTACATGCATCGAAGGTTCCCAGCTGTGCTGGTGCCATCTCGTGCTATGTCCATGGCTGTATTTAATGTTACCTTAGTCCTGGCACTTAAAACTTTCTCTCGCAGTTTTGCTGAGTTTGTGTCAAACACCACCCTGACCATCTCATCTTCTTCTCCATAAGCACAGTCCTTCACCCGTGAATATTTACCCGTGGCAGTTTGCTATTGGATTGCCGCTGACGGACGGCCTTATATGGGCAGGCACTAAATTACAAACGCCAGCGCAGCCTGTCTATGAACTTAATTTAAAGTGTAGGTTTACATCGTGCTTTGTTTCCGAAGTAGCAGAACTCATGAATATGGTTGTATATGTCACTTGCTCGCTTCTTATTGTTTCGCTGCCTTCTCAATTATATAATGCATGTTTTCTTCAGCACTTTTTTGAGGTCTTCCTGGTTTTCTATGTACTGCGTGATTACGTGGGAGGCGTGATGATGTCACACGAAACTCCGCCCCACGGCGTTGAAGCTCATCTCCATTACAGTAAATGGAGAAAACTGCTTCCAGTTATGACCATTACGCGTAGAATTTCGATATAAAACCTGCCCAACTTTTGTAAGGAAGCTGTAAGGAATGAACCTGCCAAATTTCAGCCTTCCACCCACACGGGAAGTTGGAGAATTAGTGATGAGTCAGTGAGTGAGTGAGTGAGTGAGTGAGTGAGGGCTTTGCCTTTTATTAGTATAGATACACATACATATCTACATATATACATATACATATACATACACATAATTGCACATATATACATATATATATATACATATCTACTGTACATATATACACACATACATATGCACACATATATATATAAGTGTGTGTGTGTGTGTATATATATATATATATATATATATGCACCGACAGTATGTAGATCGGGGTAATTACATTCAAGGCATTTGTAGTCTGAATCACAATCTGACTGTATGGGTGGTTACCTAACAGGTAACGCTTGTGGCTGATCAGCAAGTCGGCTAACATCCGGCACGGTGCCATCTTTCAGTTGCGAGAAGCTGATCATAGAATGGTTGAAATAGTTTTACTGTCAAATAATGCAAAGAGTACGTGACACGTGTTTCGCCCTAATTCTAGGCTCATCAGGCATACACATTCACTGCACCCCCTCTCAGGAATCGAACCTTGGAACGTTGGCGGCGAAGCCTCTTACGTTGTGCCACGGCGTGTGGTTCGTTTATTTGACAGTATGTAGATCGGGGTAATTACATTCAATGCATTCGTAGTCTGAATCACAATGTGATTGTATGGATTGTATGTGATTGTATGTGGTTACCTACCAGGTAACGCTTGTGGTTGGTAAGCAAGTTGGCTAACATCCGCCACAGTGGCCTCTTTCAGTTGCGAGAAGCAGATCATAGAATGGTTGAAATAGTTTTCCTGTCAAATAATGCAAAAAGTACGCAACACATGTTTTGCCCTAATTCTGGGCTCATCAGGTGTACACACCATACAATCAGATTGTGATTCAGACTACGAATGTATTGAATGTAATTACCCCGATCTACATACTCTCAAATAAACGAACCACACGCCGTGGCACAACGTAAGAGGCTTTGCCGCCGACGTTCCAAGGTTCGATTCCTGAGAGGGGGTGCAGTGAATGTGTACGCCTGATGAGCCCAGAATTAGGGCGTAACACGTGTCACGTACTCTTTGCATTATTTGACAGTAAAACTATATATGTGTGTGTATATATATATATATATATATATATATATATATATATATATATATATATATATATATATATATATATATATATATATGTATGTATGTATAGCAAAATACCCGTGCTTTGCAGCGGAGAAGTAGTGTGTTAAGGAAGTTATGAAAAAGAAAAGGGAACATTTTAAAAATAATAATGTCAATGTAATTGTTTTGTGACTGTTATGAGTGTTGCTGTCATCAAGGATTTGATTAACATTATTTCTTTCAATCAGGTTCATATTTGGAGGATGTGTTGTGTTCAAGTTACATTCCGTGTTTGTGAACCGTTGTAAAGATAACAGGTTTCGTTCATCGAAGTGTTCACTACCCAAATCGGTACTCTTATTTGAGACATCACACACTGCATGCATGGGTTTTTTTTACACTGTCTTCCTTTAGCTGGACATTGATTTTTTCCACCGTGTGCTTTGTTTCCGCAGTAGCTGCACATATGAATATGCTTGTTTGCATACTGCATACACATGAGCCGCTTGGAGTACATGCATCGAAGGTCGTTTGCATAAGAACAGTCCTTCACTCGCAAATATTGACCTTATATGGGCAGGCACTCAATTACGTGGGAGGCGTGATGACGCGGGACGCAACTCCGCCTCATACGGCAACTGACCTGCAGGCTATGGCCATATACAGTATATAGACGAAAGTAGGTTCCAGTTATGACTGTTACGCGTAGAATTTCGAAATGAAACCTGCTTAACTTTTGTAAGTAAGCTGTAAAGAATGAGCCTGCCAAATTTCAGCCTTCCACCTACACAGGAAGTTGGAGAATTAGAGATCAGTGAGTCAGTGAGTGAGTCAGTCAGTGAGGGCTTTGCCTTTTATTAGTATAGATGTTTGTGAATATATATATATATATATATATATATATATATACACACACACACACATACATATATATTAGGGTGTTTCATTTTCTAAGGCAAAAAATAAAATGTAAAATTTTTGCAGGCTTTGCTTACGCCCCGAGTCTCAGTGATATAAAAGATATATCTGCCAAATTTCAAGAAGATTAGATAATATTTAGAGGTTGCACACTTTGATCAGTTTTGTAAAAGTAGGCAAAAAATAAAATTTTTCAGTGTTAATTACTTTTATTGGGAAAACTAGAAGTCACAAACTTAAAATAATATTAAAACCAGACACTAAGATTAATAGGTAGTATGCAAAACATGTGTTATATTAATCAACTTTGAGTGTCTGATCAAGAGGTTTTAATCTAGGACTTGAATGTAATTTTTTCGTTGCTGGAGGCTAAAACGCGGCCTCTTCGTCACTAGGTGCTGATGATGATGATGAAGATGAATCTTCCAGTATAACTGTCTTATTGATTTCAGTGATAGCTTTGTAATGTTTATTCTTATATGAATCTTTTTTTCTTCTTTTGTACACTTAGTTCTTATTTTCAAGGCGAAAACCTTGTCTACTCCACTCATTGTTGAATTCATACAATCTTCTCTTTGTGACCTAAGAAATTCTTTATTTTCTTGTCATACGCTAGTCATGTCCATCACATTTTGCCGGGAAATGTCAAATAACTCAACAAGATCACCTTTCCAAATCTGCCGTTTCACATTTGCTTCTTCCGTGTTTCTCGATTTCTCTTTACCCAGATTTAGGTATTCTTTGTACAGCTTCTGTATACCAGCAGGGATATTCTCCTCCGTCTTAACAGGGATATTTGCTTTCCTCCACACTTCCTGTAGTTTAGTACTGGTAGATTTAGCAGCATTCGAAAGTGTTTCTTTCATTTCCTTGTGATGGTAAATAAAAACTAAAAGTACTTGTTCCTTTGAAGGGAGCCGAGCTCCTAAAATCTCACCACTAGGCACCTTTTCTAGCAGCCAAATTCCTGTTTTGGTTCCCATTTTAAAGTTCAATTACCTGCAACAGATGAAAGAAATACATGAGAAGCCCATTAGTACAAAGCACTTCAATATTAGAAGTTTCACTAGTTTGAAATCAAAGTGTAACCACTAAATATTATCCAATTTTCTTGAAATTTAGCATATATATCTTTTACATCACTGAGAATCGGGGCGTAAGCAAAGTCATATGAAAATCACATCTTTGGAAAAATGAAACACCCTTATACACATATATATACATATATATACACATATATACAGTATATACACACACATATTATTAGAGGTTGCACACGTTGATCAGTTTTGTATATATATATATATATCTATACTAATAAAAGGCAAAGCCCTCACTCACTGACTGACTGACTGACTGACTGACTGACTGACTGACTGACTGACTCATCACTAATTCTCCAACTTCCCGTGTAGGTAGAAGGCTGAAATTTGGCAGGCTTATTCCTTACAGCTTACTTACAAAAGTTGGGCAGGTTTCATTTCAAAATTCTAAGCGTAATGGTAATAACTGGAACCTATTTTTTCATCTATATACTATAACTAGCAGAGTACCCGCGCTTCGCAGCGGAGAAGTAGTGTGTTAAAGAAGTTATGAAAAGAAAAGGAAAAATTTTAAAAATAACGTAACATGATTGTTAATGTAATTGTTTTGTCATTGATATGAGTGTTGTTGTCATATCTATATATATATTATAGAAAAGGCGCTATATAGGCGCCTGGCCCGACACAGAAAGACACAGAGGCACGTATAAAAAAGTACAATTACTTTTATTTTTATTTATTATTATTTATTTTAGCTGCTGTTAGTACTACTTACCTGTTGTGTTACACAGTCTTTAAAATGTAGTTTACCCGCAACCACTCCAGTAGTGCTCAATGTACCTGTACTTCTTAAAACGTTAATGTTTTACTGTTTAATAACTTATAGACTATATTTTATTATTTTTCCCTTGCACTCAGTGACCAAAGCTATACACACACATATAGACACATACATATATATACACATATATATACCTGTGTGTATGTTTGTATGTATGTGTATATATATATATATATATATATATATATATATATATATATATATATATATATATATATACACACACACACATATATATATATATATATATACACACACACACACACACACACACACACACACACACACACATACATACATACATACATACACACACATATATATAATTTGTGTGTTTGTATGTATGTATGTGTGTATATATGATGTAGATAGGTATGTGTATATATATATTTGTATATGTAGATATGTATATATGTATATAGATATGACTACCCTCATCACGAAAGCTGTTTAGACGTAGTGCAAACGTGTGAGTGCGAGCTGAGCGACATGTATTCCATTCCACAAAGAATCATTTTCAGCACTTTCTGTAAAGAGTGAGTAAAGATTTTTGCATTTCAAGTTTCTTTCTTTATGGAAGGGCGCTTTTTTTCGCCAGGGAGGCGGGCTACTTTTTCGTATATATATGTGTGTGTGTGTGTGTGTATGTATATATATGTTTATATATGTGTGTGTATGTATATATATATGTATTTGTGTGTATATATGTTTGTTTATGTATGTATGCGTGTATTGTTAAGCCTTATGATAATGTTCCCGCACGGAGGATTTGGAGAGACGCACTGGGAGAAGTATAATCTGAACCTCTCTACAGTTTCGTTTATTTTCGGGTTGTAATGTTCATTAAATTTACGTATCATCTGGTCCAGTGGCGGACCGTGCATCTCACACCTGCACAACGAATTGTGAAGGCCTCTCTGCCTGGCAACAAATGATGGCTGAAATGTGATTGGTTAAATGCTTTAATACGAAAATACATGTCTGGAAGCAGCACAACTATCGGAAAAGCTATGAAAGGAAGCGGACAGACTATTTGGAATTATTGAATAAGTATTCATGGACAAAATATAATTAACATCAGTTTGTGATTCAGATATTTTTTTAGGCCAGCAGAGAAGGCATGACTTTGCTTTATACCCTGCGTCTTCTCATTAAACTTGTATCTCGCGAATATCTTGTGCGATCTTGCAATGTCCACGGCTTTATTTAATTTTAGCTCAGACCCAGCACTTAAATGTTTCTCGTGCACTTTCGCTGAGGGAGGGTTTCCAAAGTAGCTGCACTTATGAATATACTAAGCACAGTCCTTCACCCGCGAATATTTACCTTATATGGGCAGGCACTCAATTACATGGGAGGTGTGATGATGCGAGACGCAACTCCACCTCACACGGTGAGCGAGCTGCAGGCTATTACAGTATATGGACGAAAGTAGGTTCCAGTTATGACCGTTACGCGTAGAATTTCAAAATGAAACTTGCCTATCTTTTGTAAGTAAGCTGTAAGAAATGAGCCTGCCAAATTTCAGCCTTCCACCTACACGTGAAGTTGGAGAATTAGTGATGAGTGAGTGAGTGAGTGAGTGAGTGAGTCAGGGCTTTGCCTTTTATTAGTATAGATACACACACACATATTTATTTATATATATACATATATATACACATATATATATACACACACATATATATACACATATATATATATACTAGCAAAATACCCGATTCGCAGCGGAGAAGTAGTGTGTTAAAGAAGTTATGAAAAAGAAAAGGAAAAATTTTAAAAATAACGTAACATGATTGTTAATGTAATTATTTTGTCATTGATATGAGTGTTGTTCTCATATCTATATATATATATATATATATATATACAGTATATATATCTATATATATACAGTATATATATCTATATCTATATACACGGGAACTTGGAGAATTATTGATGAGTCAGTGAGTGAGTCAGTCAGTGAGGGCTTTGCCTTTTATTAGTATAGAGATATATATACACACACACACACATATATATATACTGTATCTATCTATCTATCTATCTATCTATCTATCTATCTATCTATCTATCTATCTATCTATCTATCTATCTATCTATATTATATATACACATACATACATATACAGTGGAACCTCGGTTCACGACCATAATTCGTTCCAAAACTCCAAAACTTGGTCGTGAACCGAAGTAATATACTCCATAGGATTGTACGTAAATACAATTAATCCGTTCCAGAACGTAAGAAACTGTATGTAAATATATTTTTTTTGAACATTTGTAAGCACAAATATAGTTAATTATACCATAGAATGCACAGCGTAATAGTAAACTAAATGTAAAAACATTGAATAACACTGAGAAAACCTTGAACAACAGAGAAAACTAACACTGCAAGAGTTTGTGCTATAGTGCTACGAACCACTCACTAAAAACACTTTTTTTAATGAGTTTTAAGCACAGGGAAATAAATTAACATTTGAAAAGTCATTAATTTAATAAACCACCAAGAAAAGGAACATTGCAACAATACACGCTATGAACCGATCGCTGTAAATAGAAGTGAAGTGTAGGTTAAAACCCAATAGAAAAAAGTCTTCATTAAATACAACGGCGTTAAAACAGTTCTCGGATCTGTCTCTAACAACAAGCCTGGTGCATTCTTTAACTGCCTTCTCGGCCTTATGCATCCAGCTGTCTCTCGCTCTCATGTCCGTCAGTCCCTCTCTTGCTCTCGTGTGTGTGTGTGTGTGTATGTCTCTCTCTCCTCTCTCTCTCTAGAGGGCAGCTTTCCTGGGAGGCTGTTGCACCATGGAGCCCTGCAGGCTATGCTGTGAGTTGGAGTTTGGCACAGCCCTGTTGCGTTTTATGGGGGCTTTCAGGGGACGCTGCAGAGCCTTTCACTGGACTCTCACTACACCTGAGAGTGATTCCAGATCCGATTGATGAACCACCTGGAACACTCCTTGGGCCATCATAAAAGGAGCCACCTCACTCCATTTGGAAAGCCAGGAGGAGGAAGGACGAAGCTTGCCAGCAGGAGTGGAGGCAGAAGGACTGGGAATTGGCAGCTGAAGGAAGGACTGTATTGTGGTGCTTTATGTACTGTGCTGTGGGAAGCAGAGAAAAGTGCTCCCCAGATATAAATAAAATGTGTGCGCAGGAATTTGTGTCTGCCTGTATGTGTCGGGTTAAGGTGGCTGCACATGCCCCAGTGGACCACAAGTGACATCCCAGATGGGACTTCCTGGCCGTCAGTTCTCAGGGAACAAATTATAAAAAATTTATTGCGATGAAAGCAACACAGCAGCACGAGCCACACACACGCAGCAGCCCAGCGGCAACAGGCTCTCATAAGCAGCAGCCCAGCAGTAAATTTATGGTACTTATAAAAGTTAGCTTTTTTCAGTTTTATTTTCTCAGTCTTGTTCACACTCATCCAGATCTGACCGTAACTAACAGCGCCAGCATACATTCACTCCCAATCTAATGCTATTCGTTTTCAAATAATATTGCATTAGTGCGATGATGTTTTCTGATTGGTACTATTCAGGTCTGTGGAGGATGGCCGGCCATTTATCCCGGCCAATACCCCCAAGCCGCCAGGTGGAGCCCTCCTTGCAGCATGGAGGTCCCCAGAAGACCAGCAGGGCATCGTGGACAATGGAGTTTTTATGCACAGCCTTGCTGGATGCCATGGGGGCCACTAGGGGACGCTGTAGGAAGGAGTAATGGATATTTTCCCTACGCCCCGGAAGCACACGTGAACAAGAGGAATGACGTGTTTCCGGGGTGAAGAAAAGAACTTGTACCTGACCCGGAAGTGATTGAGAGTCACATGGACTGGGGATTAGGAACACTTCCAGATCAGGGGATATAAAAGGACTGTGGGAGCTCCACAGTAGGTAAGTATGTATCGTGATTGTGACAGAGAGAAGTAAAAAATAAAAAAAAAACACGCTAACTTTGACAAGTACTATAAATTTACACTGGCTGTTACAGACACAAATCAAATATATGTTTTTATTTTATAATATTAACAATAAGAGCAGCTCACTACTCAAAATGGTAAATTTGCAGGGGAGCTGGTTTGGAACTCATGACCTCTGGATTATAAGTCGTCAATTCTAACCACAGCACCACGGAAGCTGTCGTATTGTACTTGCTCATTTTGTGAAAGTGTTCATTTGATTTTTGGCCATCAGCTTTCAACAATTATACAGTTCATGCCTACATTTTGTCATTTATTACTAAAACATGAAAAATGTTTCTGTTTTAATGATGTGTTTACATAGATTGTTGTAGACACGGAACACACATGAAATTATTTACTCTATACAATTCTAGGTAGCTCACTCCCAGATAATCAAGGCAGGAACTGGGAGAACTTCTTGCCCTTCTGCGGCAGTGGGGTGGATGGTATAGCAGGCTGCTTGCTGCTTGGGCTTATTGACACATTTACAAGACAAAAGACACTGACGGAGAGGTGTGAAGGGATTTAAGGTGGGCCAGGTTTACGAGTTTTTTCGTAGGCTCTGGTAATTCTAGTGTTAAATAAAACAGGAACCCCTAGCGAAATGACCAACGTTGGTTCTAATCGGAGTTGAGTAGCAAGGTGTCTGACAGTTGATTGACCATGTCTTCCTTTTCCGGATCTTTGAACAGTGCCACACGTGTGGTAGAGGCCTCTCTCTGAGGGAATGGAGGGACAGGTGACCTCAGTTGTGCGTGAGGTGGAGCAGAGCTTCCTGTGCTACTTCCATGTATGCAAGGCACAAATGGAAGGAGGGGAGCAGCGATGCTATAAATGCCACCGTTTGGGCCAAAGGTGGGGGCACTGTCCTAATAGGGTGCCGAGAGATGCCGGGAGAGGGCATCGGCGCAGCGCCTCCCAATCTCTTTCTTATTTGCTTCAGGACAGAGCCATGGTCCAGACAGCATTAACTACCCATCCTGGAGGACAACAGCCCCTCAGCTGAGAGAGGGACACTGTGACAGGTGGCCACAGTCATTACCTGGCCGGGACAACAACTGTATGGAAGAACCGGGGGAGAGAGCATTGGCAAGGCAATAACTTCCTTGGGACGCTAGAGGGAATAGAGGCTGTTTTTAAATACCAAATGCTTTCTCAGTCTTTGTAACTCAGAAACCTAAAACATTCTGTTACTGAATGTATACATTTAGGAGGTATAATACAAATACGTACATTGTTTATCTTTTATTATGGGACAATTGTCACGACACACAAATGTACAAAACAATGTAACAATAAACATTCAAGTAATTTCAGATATCTAAAAAAAATCCACCAGAAGAATCTGAGATCCCATATTTTAAGGTCTTTTTCCTGTATTTTATGGTGCAACTAGTACATTAAATCATTCTGTAACACCTATAGTATAAAATCATAATGTAGCTTGCTTAACAAACACAAGAGCAAGTCCATGTGATGTGCCCACAACTATAACATTTGACACAGCCTACAAACAAACATTAAAACATTTAAAATGTTAAATTAAAGTGATTAATAATGCAAAATGATATTTACAAATAATGTGATAAGAAAAATTTTAATGACAAGCCAAACTAAAATTCAGTGAAACATCAAAATAAAATTAAAATATCTTTAAGTGCATTTTAATTTGAAAAGTTAAAATAGAATCAATATCTTAAAGAAAGCTCCTTTATATTTTAAGATATCTACAATACATCTTGAAATAGCTAAAATGTATTATCCAGCATCTCAGAATAACTTATTATGAATTTCAAAATCAATACATATCAGGATATCTTAATATTGACCTTGCACACATTTTACAATACCTAAAATGCAGTCCAAGATATTTCAAAATCATTTGCTGTAAAATTTCCAATGATTTCAATAGAACCGCCTCATCTGTTTTAAGATACCCCAAATACATTTCAGATATGTCAAAGTAGGTAGGAAGCTCTTCTGAGACAACTGAAAATGCATTTCAGATATCTTTATGGTATCTAAAACACAATTAAAATGAATTGTGGATATCCTGAAATAACTTTCCATCTTTTGTGAGCAGCTATGAAGTTCAACCAATATTAAATGCATTACTGCGATTTGGGCTTTCCATAAGCTTTATATTTATACAACGTGCTATGTGCTATCCTATGTAACATTGTTTTTCTTTTTTATTATATATTTTTGCTTTTTGTTTTCATTATTATGCTATATTAGAATAGCATTTTTGGACTCTGCCAGGAGAAACACTGAAAAGGTTTTGTTGCCAGAGATTTTCTAGTATGGAGTAGAGGGTAAAGCAATCTCTTATTTAAACATGAATTGTTTTAGTTTACCACAGCAGCCATTGACACCCTTCATGGATGAACCCACTGGGATGGAGGTTAGATCCCTACCTGGCAGGGTAACCATTATAGGAGGATAGAGCAGAAGGATGCATATGTTAGCCTGGATGGTCCTAACCACTCTCCCAGTTGGAGAAAACATAATGGATGGACTGGAGGAAGCTTCCTGCCAGGAACTGTCCTTCATTCCAGTACGAGAGTTGGCAGTGCTCCTCTGGTCTAGCTCTAGTTTGGACATCTGCAGGGCTGCATGAGAGTTGTAATTCAGGAGGACGGCCCTGTCGAGTTCCTTGGGGAGCTACCAGTGAGTGCTGCCAGAAGGAAAGTCTCATATTTTATGATTGTTCCCTCTGACCTGGAAGTTCTTCCTGCGTGCATTGTTCTGGCACCAGAAGTACTCCCAGGCCTGACATAAAAAAAGCCACCCCATCTTCCCCAGAGAGTTGGGGAAAGTCTCTTGTACAGGGTGTGCACAAAGTCTGTATACCCCTATCTTTTGGAGGATTTTGAAAACATGTTTCAATTGCGGGAGCTGCGATAAATCGCACACTCGTCAGAGAACATAACCTTTTCCTTCTCAGCATTTGTTGGAAATTGGTGCAGCATCAGATCACAAGCTTCCTGACGTCTGTCCAAGTCAGCATCTGATAACTCCTTAACGTGCAATGGACGCCAACATTTCATTTGCAAGTCCTGTTTGATGTGTTTTTGCATTGTCGATTCCTCTATTCCCAACTCAGCAGCATGTTTATGAGTGGATTTCATTGGGGATCGTTGGACAGACTCTGCCACATCTGCACACGTTTCATGCCTTGTGGATGGTCTTCCACTTTGCGGTGCATCTCGGACGCTGCCCGTTGCAAAAGCCTTCTTCTCCCACTGCAACAATGTCCTCTTTGTCGGCGATGCCTTCCCAAAACGCACAACAAAGTCATCTATGATATTTTTGATCGATTTCCCAGTAACAGGCCGCTCATGAATACACACAGTGGCCACCAAACTCTTCTTGATCGTGAAAACACTTGTGTCACCCATCGATTCATCTTGAAATGACCGCCACGTTGTTGCGATTTCTTGCGCGGCAGCAGGTGGCGGCATCAGACAGGATGTCGGAAACACACCTCGAAATACCAGGAAGACTTGGGATACCAGGAAGACTTGGGCTGATTGTCATGGTTATTCCTGTAAATGCTCCTAAAGAAAGGGGTATACGGACTTTATGTGCACCCTGTACAATAAAAGAACACTGACTTGAAACTGGGACTGAGTCACTGTTTTTGTGTCAGGGGCTTAGGGGTCTGCAACACCTCCTAGTCTTCATAGTGCATACTGATACTCCCATTTAGCTTACAATGAAGGATAAGGTAGTCACTGGATTTTGAGGTTCAAATGCCAAACTGTAAGGATGATGGCCAAACTAATCCTGATCTTTTAAAGGAAGCAAAAAAAAAAAAAAAATAATAAATAAATCATGCTGCTAAACTTTACAAATATTTTCAGTGGTACGCAGATTAATTCAAAATTGATTTTAAAATCTACTATATTACACATTCATGACAGTTTAACTACTTTACACTTTTGAATTTATAAACATATACCATAGATTAAAATTAGCAATTTGAGAAGACAGACTATTACTCATAAGGGGAGGAGGCATGTTATATATTCAATTATATAAGACAATATAATGATGAATCACCTGATGAATGATGGTTGTTAAAATGTTCCATACAGTGGCAATTTTCATTTTTACAATTGTAAATGTCATACCTGCAGTATATTTTCTGTTTGATGGAGTAACATATGGCTTTTGTCAAGAGACTTCTATTAAAGACGTTCACTTGATCATACACTGGATAAACAGCAACACTCATGACTGATTCCAGAAATAGGACTGCAGTATTTATTCACCGACTCTACTAAGTAGAGTTCAATATTTCGTTTAAATACCAAGTAGATTAAAACCGTGCCAAACATTTTTCCTCTCAATATCAAAGCCTTTAATGTGTAATACAAACTTATACCTTGTGTACCTCATATACAATGTACAGTATATGACTTGATATATGTATTCACATTTGTGTATTGGGGAATTACATATTAAATTAGCTACATTTTGTGCTGCCTGACATTTGAGTCCAGTACTCATCTGGCACTTTTAAAAATCAAATTCAGAACACCCATATAGAGTATGAATAACTAGTTGCCATGCTGACTCTTCAGTATGCGAGTAATGGTACCGAAAATTCAGTCAGATTTCTTCTTTTTGGGCACATACACCATCAGCATTGCACTGCCAGATCTAAACAATAGCATGGAGAATTGCTCACGTACTGAAGCGTCTATAGCTGCAGGTGGAAGCTGCCATCACTCTTTTCATAGCTTATCTTTTCCTAAATAAGGAGTGTCATTGCACATGTACTGTGTCGGAATGCCTATGTTGATCAAACACAGTAAGCTCTACCTGTGACTATACACTGTAGGAAAATAAGTAAATAAATATAGGTAAAAAAAAACATTCAATGTGGTGTTTTATATAAGTAACATATAAATGTTTTTCATATAAAGACCATCAAGAAACAATCACAAACTGAACTGTGCATGATACCTTGGCAAGCTCTGTAAGCCCTGCTGTTTAATTGAAGGACATGCGTGTGGCAGATACATTGGCAGGATGACGCCCAATTTTTGACTGCATCTTTCGCCTTTACACTGGTGCAGCTGTGTTGTTCTTACATGCGAATAGATGATTCTTGAGGAAAGTGCTTCTTTTCTCTTTCTCCAATGTAGAACCCTCATCCCCATCCAAGATCACTTCTGTTATAGCACGACTTTATTTGAAAACAGCAGTGTCAGTTCGGTGAGAGTGTGAACGTGACAGAGAGTAAAACTGAATAAAAACAAAAAACACTAACCTTAACAAGTACCATAAATTTATACCGGCTGTTACAGACTCAAATCAAATGTGTTTTTATTCTATAATAGTAACAATAACAGCAGCTCACTACTCAAAATGGTAACTCTAGGAAGCGGCCAAAATCGAACCAGCAATCTCTTGATTATGAGTCAGCAGTTCTTGCTGTTGCACCACCCAAGCATCGTGTCAGCGTCGTACCCTAAACCGATTTCTTTTCTTGAGTTATATTCTTGAATAAAGCAGACTTATTTTGTTATCCTTGTACCTTTTGTGAAAGTGTTTATTTGATATTTGGACTTCTGTCTTCACACATTGTACACTTCATGTCAAAATTTTGACATTAGTACTATAACATGAAAAAGTTTGTTTTAGGTATGTGTTCAACATTTCTTGCCTCGGTTTTCCTATCATCTAACATTTACCCAGATTGTTGTAGACACTGAACACACATGAAATGCATGTGTTCCAAATAACAATATATTATTTACCCTATACAACTCCAGGCACCTCACACCAAGATAACCAGACTTCTGCTGGGAGAAAGGGGGGAGGATGGAATAGCAGGCAGCTTGCTGCTGGCGCTGATTGACACATTTGCAAAACAAAAGACACTAATGGAGAGGTGCAAAGGAATTACAGGTGGCCCAGGATTACAACTTTTTTCATAGGCTTCAGGGATTCTAGTGTTGAAGCATTTCAACTTACCACGGCAGTTGGTAAACCAGCATCCACCTTGTCCTGAAAAACAAAGCAAAGCCTAAGTAACTCCAACATATGGCCTTTGCTAAGCATAATGTTACTGGAATATGTTCCACTCAGAAACTGAAATAATTTTACAAAGTAATTGCTGTTACATACATTTTTTCCTACAATTACTACACAAAATAATACATGACTGAAATACAAAACATTGATTAAGAAACTTTAACAGTGTTTTTTAAATTAAACATCAAAACTTATGTAACTAAGAGACGTTCATTTTACTTACTGCTGCAGACACAGTCTGAGCAGACACTCCTTTCTGGGTGCTATGTCAGAGAACAGATCCATGAACAGCAGTGATGCTTTCTGTCAGTCGTCTTCTTCTAAAGATGACAAACAAATATTTAAATCGAATAAATGTTCTTATTCTGAAACACATTACACTTATAATATGCCAATAGCAGTGCTATGCTAAATAACTCAGTTGCACCTACCAAAGTGTAAATAACCACTATCTTAAAATAAATTTATCTGATCTTAACAAGGAGATGTTTGAATGGTCAAACCATAATTTTTATGTACTGTTATGCTTTAATAATTATAACACCCATTCACCATTTAATGTATATGCATAATTAAATTACTTTTAAGGAAAAAGGAATTTGAATTTACCTTAAGTCAGTTTTTGACTAAAAGCCACCTTAATAAGTAACATGAGCCATATTGAGTATTTTTTTTTTCAGAAGAAAAAAAGAAAGAAAAAAAGATCCATTTCTTATTAGGAAGCCACATTTTAAAACAAACTTCACTGCCTTTTTGTTCACTAACTGTATGAGAAACCTTTCATTGAGTTTTCATAATAATGTTGCAGTCTTTCATGTGTTATGAATATAGAAGATTGATAAAATTGACTTTATTTAGATCATTTCATTCTAAGCAAACAGATGTACTCATTAGGAAATCAACATAATGATTCAAATACAGAAAGTAGCAGACATTGCTGTGGGAATACAGTAGGAAATACTGGTTTTAAAGGGACTAATTATCCAGGTGCTTCACATTAAAATAAATTGTGGACTAGAAGGGCAACAGAGCTGATTACAGCTGCAGTATTTCAAAAACTGATCAAGAATATGCAAGATTGATGCACTCTATATGAAAAAGTTGCCTCTACAATCAAAATTTACCCTTTCGCCTAGAAAAGAAACACAGCAAAGTACAATTACAGTCTCATCACCATGATTATGAACAAGAACAGAAAAGAATATGATTATAGCACAACAAATGCATAAACAGGAAGCTCAGAACACAGCAGTCAATACTGAAGCAGGAAATAAGATCCGAGGGCATAATAATATAACTAACAAAATTAAGGACTTATACCTTGAATTCCTCACAATGTAAACAAATATGAGGTATATGTAGAGGTGGACAGAGCACTAAAAGGTTCTACTCAAGCATTATTACTTAGACAAAAATTTACTTCAGCAAAGGTAACTGACATGGAAACTACTCAAGTAATATTAAAAAAATGTATGATCTGAAAAAATAAATCAAGTAATAATTGACAAAATATTAGATCTGCAATTGTCAATGACTCTAAATTAGTAAATATCTTCAACTACACATGTTGTAATTTGGAAAGCATTACCAGAATATACATAGCAATACAATATTTTACATATCAAAAGCCATAGTCATGAAATATATACATATATAATAAACACTTGCAATTAGAAAGTGTTCTGTATATGGCAATTCAGCTCAAACTCCAATTATTATGTATATTCCTATTATGCACAGGTAAGCAACTAATCAGATTTATCCTTAACATGCAGTAAGTTAACAATGTAGTACATAGTTATCAATTACAAACCAATATTTGGGACAGCACAGACTTCAGTGAAGAGAAAAGGTTACAGTTTTCCAAATAAAGTTTTGCAATATTTTACCAAACAAATTAAATAATTTAATATTTTAATGATTTAATATTTTAATAATTTAAATTACTGGTAGCTGAGCTGCCAATCATTAAACCTTGAAAGTGTCAGAAGCATAGATCACTATATGTTTTAAGTCAGTAAAACTAATGCAGTAAACAATTAAAATTCGATTGTCATTATCACTGGATTAAACTATTTCAGTTAGAGACAAGTATATTTGCTTAGTGATCATTAAACAGAACTACAATAGACAATTTAATATTTATATATTATATATTTCCTTCATTTATAGACTCATTCATCAAAATATAGAAGGGTGTTAAGTAGTATAGCATATTTTATTTTTAATTACAGTAATATAAAATTAAATGAGGTGGATTAGAAACTTTACAGAAAAATGGATCCTGCAGTATTTTAATATGACATGCAACATTTTTATAAACATTCATTGTTTTAATACTGAATAAATTGAGTCTTTGGCTGTATAAAACTTATCCATAAAATACTTCTGCACTTAAAAATAATTCTGGCAGCTAAAAACTGCTTAAATATAAAACACATATGCATTTATCTTTTTTAAAAATGTGAATCTTTAATTCACAACTATTTGTATTGTTAAAATATACTTAATTTTATATTTGAGTTTTTTACAGTGTACTAAATAGTCATTCCTAATAACAGAGATATAATTATAAAAATGAACTAAAAATACTAATATGCAGTGCTTTTTTCTTAACAATGTTATTTATTTATTTTTTTTATTAATTTTATTGCAATCCATACAAAGCAATCAAGTTTTTACAAAAAGAAAAATTGAGTTAAGAACAGATCGATCCCCATTAACAAAGTTAAACTGTCATATATTCAGTAGGCTTTACTTAATTCATATTTAAACTGTCAACCACTTTGTCAAAAGTTATTTTTTCTAATGCGCTGCACTTGATAGCTAGAATCTCTGAACTTGATAAATGTTGGTGAGTTACAGAGAAACCCAAGTAGCTTTTCGCCCTCTTATTGCAAGTGCATTGAACAACCTTCCTTTTTAAAAACAGTAGTGGGCTGTCTTTTCATCAGCATCACTACTAGAACTAACAGAGGCACCATTTCTTCTGTACCTATAAATCTGCCTCTGTCAAGCTATTAGAATTTTTACTGCAGTATCGTTCACATACCTGTAACTTGAAGTTTTATCGTTTATGCTACATTATCTTAAATAAAAATACTTTACAAAAAGTCAACTTACTTCCATGTGTTTCTGTATGTTTCACAAAGAGTTCATGGATACATACAGCTCCCACTTTTTTGGGCAGTGGGGTTCACATGTATAATAAAGCTGCTTTTGTTTTATGTCCTTGAGACTGAATGGCTCTGCTAGGGTTGAGAGTACAGCTGCTATCATTCAGATTACTCCAGGTACAGAAAATAAAGCTAGGGAAAATGAAATTTACGGTGAGAGTGCGCTCTCCAATACATTGGCCTGTTATATTGTGTTATTCCGAGATCTACCTACTGACACAGCTGTGGGGAACTGCATGGCCACTAGGTCACTTACTAAAACACACTCTTTAATCATGACCTTTGATTTACTGAAATCATCCATTACATTGCATTTTAGATCAATCAATTGTACTTTGTAAAGACACACTTTGAAAAGGTAATGGAGTAGCATTGTTACTAAATAAATATACTTTCGAAAAGAGTAAAACTATTTTAATTTAAAAATATTTTGAAAAGTTAAATTACCTACAAAATATACTCAAGTACAGTAACAAAAGCAAACGTATTTGTTAGTGTTCACCACTGGATTCAAGCCAAGAACTTGTTTCACAAAGTACAAATACCAATACTCTCTGCACAGTAGAGCTTGATAAAAATATATATATATACTGTATCTGAATTCAGAAAGCTATAAACTCACTGAAAAGCTGCAAGCCGAGATGACTATAGAGTGCAATTTTACACCAAATTTTTCAAATCATCATTATTATTATCAGAAATGTATTTTGAACCTAGAGAAAATAATATTCTGCCTAAAGCACTATATCAAGTGGTAATTATAGTCTTTCCAAACAATATACACTGGTCCAATTTGACTTAGGATCATCATCATTAAGGTCATGGTGGAAGTTTTAGTGAAAAGAATCAGAAATTTGTAAGAATGTTCAAATGTTTATCTGGCTTAAAGATTAAAACTATTGAGGAAGGGGAAAAAAAAGACTGCCACCTACACCTATGATGATTAAAAAGATATACATACCTTTTTAAAAACATCCTGTCACCACTATCTGAGCTGGCAAGTGAAGATGTTTCACAGGAATGAGTGTCAATATTCTCAGCATTCAATAATGATGTTTCTTCCAGGACAAATGGCTCATCTTCATCTTCAGTCTTAAAAAAAAGACGTTTAAAATACAAGTAAGTAAAAACTGATGCAGAGACCTTTAAATGAATCTATATTTTCACTAATCTTTGCAAAGTCCTTGGTAAAAAATACTAGCAATAGAAGGTATGAAAAGGCCCATTTTTATAAATAACAATATGTCATGGTCTCTTATTGTTTCCATGTGACTTACCTCATTTAGGATGCTTTCAAGAGTTGGTGGAGTGTCAACTTGTGGAATGTCAAACTCCTTATCAATCTGAAAAAAATTTTAAATGTAAATTTGAACAAATTCTTAATTTGTATGTATTTGTCCTTCATTTATTAATGCTCAGACCTAAAACAGGTAACAGTTGGAAAATAAAGCTGTATGGAAATTGAGGTTTTCAGAGACATCAACGGACATCTTCATTGTCTGTAGACAATTTATCTTAATAAGGTCTACTTTATTTACACCAGGACTACTCTGCCCTCAACACAAGTTACACAATGTCCATTCAGAAGACAAAAGAAAAGGAAATACCCTACAAAGTAAACACTAAGCTTCTATTTAGGTGTTGTGGACGTTAGAGAGCATGTGAAAACAACCCTTGAAACCAAATAACAACTAGAAAATCAAAGTAGTTGGAAAATAATATAACTTATTAACAAAACAACTGAATAAAAGGAACAGAGAAAGGAGCAATACACAAAGGGATAACACCAAAAAACCTAAGCCTTTTGGCATTCCTAATCACCCAAATGTTTCAGTCTACCCTGTGGGGTAGCTAGTTTCTTACCCACTTTGCTCTGTGCACAACACAAATCATAATTTGGCCTAACTCTCCCTCCCTTTCAACCGCTGAGTTACCATAACCAGCTACCTTCCAACTCCAACATTTATGGTGTATTTGCTGAAAGGGGCTTTCAAGCACTGGACCAGGGACACATCTAGGTGATTCTTCCAGGTTACCTTACCATCATTCAAAGGCTTGTTGGTGCCCTTTAGAAAAATTTCTCTGTAAACTCCAGATCCCAAGTAGCTATAGGTTTTTATTCCGACCAGTGCACCATTCTTAGTTTTAATTGATCTTATGTTTTTATTCTCTTATTGTAGTGAAATCTCAAGTACTTGGATTTTTTGGAAAACATTACATTTTTCTTTAAAATTTCCTTTTTTAAAAAAAATAACCCTATTAGACTGGGTTTTGTTCCTTTAATTGCTAGCCAAATGATGCAGACTTCTAAAGAGGAAAAATTATTTCAGTGCTATATTCACTTGTCTGCACATTAAAAAAAAATGTTTCTTCATAAGCAGACAAGTGAAAATGGCAGTGAAGGTATTCCTCCCCTTTACTATTCAACCAGGCCTTTAATGACCTCTTGGGCACAGCCATCAGAAAGTGTGTCTGTCTGCGAAGATAGTGTCAGCCTTGTCGAGTGGTGTACTTACTTCGGCAGTGACATTCGTGTCTCTGGTGGCTCTTCCTATGTAGTCAGTAGATGGTTTGGGAGAGCATGAGGGGGTCATGAGGTCGCTGGAAAGGGGTGTGTGGCACTCCCGATATCTATGCAAAAGGACGAAGGTCCACAACTTTAGAGTCCTTCTGCTCCCTGTCTTGCTAGAATAGTTGTGAGACATGGATGCTACCTAGTGACATGAGAGGAAGACTGGACTCCTTTGGTGCTGCGTCTCTTTGGAGAATCCTTAGGAACCGCTGCTTTGACTTTGTGTCGAATGAGTGGTTGCTCATGGAGTCCCAAATGAGGCACATTATCTGCATTGTGAGGAAGCATTAATTACCGCACTACGCCCATGTGGTGCGATTCCCCGAGGGTGATCCAGCATGGAGGATCCTCATGAATGAGGTCACGAGTGGCTGGACCAGGCCAAGTGGACGCCCATGTAACACCTGGCTGAGGTAGATAGAGGGTCATTTCCGGAGGGTGGGACTGGACTGCATGTCTGTCTAGGGCATTGTCAACCAGGATCCTGAATGGTTTTGTTGTGTGGTGGGTGTGGCAACAGGCTGTACCAGTGTATGCTCCCCAACCTGACCTGACCATTCAACAGTTGCACCTACATCTGCAGAAGTAAACTCTACAGAAAAGGGTAAATTAAAAGAAAAACACTAAAAGAAACATAAGTATTTATAGCTATAGCAAAGAATACAAATGTTAATGAATTTTTTAGAAATATCTGTAGATCAGATATACAATGAGATCAATTAAAAGTAAGAATAAACACATAATTTGTGAAAGTGGTTTAAATAAAAACTTGTGCTACTGGGGATTGAACTTGAAAACCATTGCCACTGGCTTTGACTAGGAAAAACCAGGCTCACTGTCCTCCTTATTACTCTTGCAAATCTAAACCATACAGCCAATTGCATGACAGCACTCCAATGCATTTAGTTATGTAGTCATTGTTAAGACAACCTGTTGAAGTTCAAACCGACCATCAGAATGTGGTTGAAAGGTGATTTAAATGACATTGAGAGTTTAGAGTTTAGAGTTTAGCAAAAACAACATGAAAGCATGAATCCATCATGCCTTATATCAACAGCTCAGGCTGGTGGTAGTTGTGTAACGGTGTGAGGAGGATATTTTTGGTATACTTTTGGCCCCTTAGTATCAATTGAGCATCATTTAAATGCCACAGCCTACCTGATTATTGGTTCTAAACATGTCCATCCCTTTTTGACTGCAGTGTACACATCTTCTGATTTCTACTGTAGATGTGTATAATGTGGCATGTCACAAAGCTCAAATAATCTCAGACTGTTTTTGTTGGATAGGACAATGAGTTCACTGCATTCAAATGGCCTCCACATTTACCAAATCTCAATCCAATAAAGAACTTTTAGGATGTGGTGGAATGGAAGATTTGCATCATGGACGTGCAGCTGACAAATCTGCAGCAACTTGTGATACTATCACATTAATATGGTCCTTGTTGAATCTATGCCACCAAAAATTACAGCAGTTCTGAAGGCAAAAGGGGGTTCATCCCAGTACTAGAAAAGTTCAACCAATGAAGTTGGTGGTGATTGTGTGTGTGTGTGTGTGTGTATATATATATTCCAGATTGTAATGGGTTAAAACATAGAGGGAGATGGAATACTTTCCCTCCCTTTGGTCTCAAAAACATTCTTAGAAAATACAGGGTGTACCTATGTTATCCAGGAGACACCCTATAAAATTATTTTGATGCAAATTTGACATGGCTTTATTTTTTCATCGATTTCAAATTGTTTAGTCCAGATGACACCATTTGGTAAGAACAGAGCATCAAAAACGGAAAAAAAATATTTTGCATCTTTGGCTTTGTCCGGTTTAGGCTTTCAGATAGCATACTTTTAACTGATACAGCCTGCTGGATTTTTTTCCATGTTTAGATACTTATACAGGGCTTTCAAAAGGTTATAAACAAACAAATTGCATCAGGGTTTAACCAGCAGACCTCACAAATGTGAAAAAATCATTTTGGGCCTAATTTTCAGACCAGCTTAATACAGTACACTGATATTTTAAAATGATTTTTTTCCTGTATCCTACATGGTCCCTTCTTTCTCAAAAAGACAGTTCTTACTTTCTTATGTGAAACTTTCACTTTTTCCCCCATTTTAAAAGATGGGCTACCATTTGTCAGCATTTATAATCATCAAGTTCTTCATCACTAACTTGGGTATAGGATTAATGGAAAAGAATAAATCAGCAAAGGTACATTAAGCACAACATATCAACAGCAGCTGCTTGATTTATCATTACATACAATACTAGTTATAACGAAATGTTAACATCTTGGTATTGCAGCAGCACGACTGTGACCCTTTTCATTTCTGTTTCTATCAAAGTGCAAAGTGTAAGGCATCTGTGCCTTTGAGATCAAGACGGTACTACCTCCCACTGACCATTATAGGTGCACTAAGCAGTGCAATGACAACACTGAAATGGCACCTAACACATACTGTCTCTAGGAGGCCAATGGAAAGACTGTGGGATAGTTTTGATGCATGAAACTTACCAGGATGTCTGTTCTGCTTCCTTCCGAAATCAAGCCAATCCAACTTTTTCATCATACATGTACCCAACACAGCCTCCAACAGTACACTGTTCTAACGTGAGGGACGCATTTGATATATTAGGTGTGTAATTGTGAGAGGGCAGGATCTCAGCTGCTGCTTAAGTGGTAAGTATTCAGACAGTTAATTGATTATTTACCAGCGGAGGTCGATACAGTATCAAAAAAAGATAGTAAAGATCGCATTAGCACAAACTAAAGGAAATTATTACTCAAAAAAGGGAAAATAATCATCACGGACCAGGTGTAATTGAAAAAATAGCAAGACAAAGCGAGGTCAGAAATAAAAGACAAAGAGTATAAAACAAAGTAAAACGTCATAAAGAGGTTAAAAACAAGGGCACAAAACACATGCAGAGCAAGATACAGAATATGAAAGCAGAAAAACACAAAAGTGTCAAAACAAAGTAAACATCGCATTAGCGCAAACAAAGAGAACTACTCGGAGAAATAACGAAAAGGCGAATAGAGATCGAATATATGGACACAGGTGATATGTCAGAAGTATGTAAATATTGTAAGGGTTTGAAGTTTAAGTCAGAGAATTTCAAAAACAGGGTTTACCTTGTGACGATGTGGTTTCTGGCTCCACGCTCCCATGGCTGTTTGGGAACCCTTGAACCCAACACCGTCACATTTGGTGGCAGCGGTGGGATGAGCTAGCGGTGGAGGCCAGAAGAGGAGACAGAGCAGCAAGCGGGATTGGTAACTGACTTTGAAAGAACCCACGTACCCAAGCCGGAGGAGGACATTTTTAAGAGACTGAGCTTTTTAAGGACATTTATTTATTGCTGTGGTTTTTATTTGTCTTAAGGTTCTTATTCTTTTAATGTCCTGGTTTTATGAAGGGGGCTTGGGTTGGTTTGTTTTAGTGGGATTGTTTTAGTGCTTTTATTGTTTTAGTGCAGTGTAGAGTGGCCGAGCTGTGGACCTGAGCTCCAGTTGCATTGGGTTGGCAGTGGAGTGGAGCCTTCCCATGCAACTGGAGTTTTATGGGGGGTGGAATGTGGTGTTATGGGTCCACAGCTCGTGGAGAAAAGGCCATTGATTTTAAATAAATCACCGCACCCGAGGCGGCTTCGTGAGGGGGGCGTTGTTGTAGCGAGCCGCGGGGCAGTCGTCGATGTGGGCGTTTCTCACCGTGTGCACAGGTGAGGAACTGCCCACATTCGTGATTGCTCCCGTGGCTAATGCTGCAGCTGTGATGGCCCCTCACGTTTTTAAAAGAAGCGCAAGTCGGTTGGGGAGAGAGAGAATCGATTAGAGAGAAAGAAACGATCGGAGAGAGAAAGGAAAGGAGAGGACGGAGGTTACCGGGAGCAGGAGAGGAAGCAGGTCGGTGAGAGGGAGAGCCGCGAAGAGCGGCGGACGTGCGGCGAATGAGCGCGTGGACAGCTGCATGGAAGCTGGGTGTTAGGCCGACACCCACGTGTTTGTGTTGATGTCGCTCCGCTGGCGAGCAGGTAGCGGGAGTGACCAAGGTGAAAGCGACGAGCCGCAGAAGGCCGCAGAAAGGCAGCGGAAGTCGGGAGGCTTGGAGTGGCAGTCCTTGGTGTGAGCGTCCTGGAGACCAAGGAGTCCAAGTCTCGAGGCTGGGATGAGAGCCAAACCGAAGCCAGGGATCGGGAGGTCTCCAGTCTTGCGTGTGTTTGAGGAGGGCAGCTGTAGAGAGCGTCTTGCCTGCTGCTTGGCCCATACGGGATAAGCAGGTAAGACGCATACAGAAAAGCACCGGATTTGTTGATGGTTTTAAGACTGCTTCCTAAAAAGATTTTAACCTCTCGTTTTTAAGGATTGTTTTTTTTCTATTTATTGGTTTTACTCCACGTGTTCTTTTTATGGATTATTTATTTAATGAATTTGAAACTGCACTATTTATGGAACACTGTTTTTGTTGACTGTTTTAATAAAAGCACTTTTGTACTTTCAACCATCCCCTTGCTCAGATGCTCAATTTGCCTCCATTGACTGGCTCACTCGGTTTCATTATCGACGGTGTTGGGTTCAAGGGTTCCCAAACAGCCATGGGAGCGTGGAGCCAGAACCCACATCGTCACATACCTCACATGCATTTATTGGTTACTTTGCAAAAAAAAAAAATATATTAACTGCTGATGATGTAGATCGTTTTGTGTCTGCTGAAATTCCAAACTGAGAAACCTATCCTGAATTATGGTACAAGGTCATTAAACACGTTTCACGGACCTATTTTAAAAGATTCAGCATGTTAGGACTCTAAAGATTCCAAATATTGTTTTTAAAAAAGTTCTGAAATAAAAGTGAAACTAATGAAATAGCAACAACTCAAAGAAAAAAAAAATCTTAAAAGTGTCTAACTGAAAAAACAAACACGGGGGTTGGTGAAGCCCCCTCCCTAGTCTTAGCTAAACAAAGAATTACTGGGTCTCTCCTGACTAACATGGGTAAACTGGTAATTTTTCCAGAATTTTTTGCAACCTTAGTGTGTGTGCCATTGGTTCATTTGATATGAAATGATTCATTCATCAGCAACCCGCTATATCCTAACTACAGGGTCACGGGGGTCTGCTGGAGCCAATCCCAGCCAACACAGGGCACAAGGCAGGAAACAAACCCCCGGCCAAGGCGCCAGCCCACCGCAGGGCACACACTTCACCTAACTTAATAAACCTAAAGCTGTGTTTATGCTGGACATCTCGTCGCCACTGTCTAATGGATAACAGGATTTGACAATGGATGAATATAAAGCACTTTATAAGTCGTCCCACTTCATTGACTAGGCTGGGCTCTTTCCATGGACCAGCATATGGAACAAAGTTTGAAACGGACCAATCCTTTGACAACAGGTTATGACGACGATAAAGGTAAAGTAACTGCGTTATTACAACCGTCACTGCACGTTGAAATGATGAATGAGAAGTTGCAGGACATTTTTTGAAAGCAGAAAGACTAATGGAAATGGCTTTCTTTAACAAGCTATAAAGCTCAGTGTCAAAATGAAAACGCATACTGGGAGAGCTTTAGACAGTAAAGCAAATATAATTTAACTGCATATAGTACAAAGAAAAAGGGAACACTGGATCAAGAATTCGTCACCCCAACATCATAAAAGAGTGGCGTGAAAGCAGAGTAACATATACAAATGAAATATTGCATACACGAGTATGAAGACCAAGAAGGCTGCGGACAAAATAAATGTCGTTAAGAATGGCTAACGGGGATGCCTTAACGTCAAGGAGTGTGCTCATCGATTCGATGTCTGTGAGGTTAAGCTCAGAAGACGCTGACACCAGGCTACGGTGAAAGGTAAAAACGGTCCAGTCGGAGTTAATTCAAAGAAAAGAACCGTGTTTACTTTCCATTCCTTTCCAACAAATTCACTTTACGAGTTACTGTTCCTCATCGAAAATTGCGTGTAATAAATTTCCTCCAATCAGCAAAGCGAATGCTTTAGTCATCAATGCGTAACTTCCTTTTACCTGAGCGAAACGGATTTACAGTTTAACATCACCGCCCGCATTTATTTTCCCTAGGCACTCTGTTTTTTTCATGTTGTGGCTCGTGAACGAGTACAGTATTTTGAAATTTAGATTTCAAGAAACAACGCGTTGTATAAAAGAAATATACAGATTTATCTATTTGCTTTTGTCGTCTAATATATAGATAGTACTGTATTAGTCCCCAGTAGGACATAAAGTTTAACAAATTCATTTATTAAAAATGTAAAAAATCAAAGAACCGGCTATTAAACAGAGCGGAACACTTCTGTCAATATGATATTTCGGTTTTGTTTTTTTTTTTTTTAATAAATTTGCAGTTTAAAAATCCTAAAATCCTGTTTTTGCTTTTCCATTCTAGGATATTGAGTGTTAGTTGATGTGGGGAACAAATGTATTTAAATTATCCACATCTATCCATTTTAAAACCTATTTATCTTGAGCAGGGTCAGGAAAGCTGAATTTTACAACAATAATAGGCTGTAACACAACAAAATATGAAAACAGTTAAGGAGTCTGAATACTTTCCAGATGCACTATATTATAAATGTGCAATACACTCCCTGGAAAAGTTCTTTTATTTGGCAGTCCTGGGTAATTTTCACTCACACACATACATGCATCTGAGGATAGCTGAGGAACAACAAACCACTCAAACATAAGAGAAAAGTAGCAGTTAATATGATTGTGAATTTTGATATAATTTAATGAAACAAAAAACTGATACGGCACAGAAATGCAGAACATCAATGTTTGAACAACAGTCTTGTCCAAAAGTCAAAACAGCAGCATTGGTGAGTTTGTGGGTTAGTGGGTTTTGGTTCTTTAGCAGTGTTCGAGTAATGTGATTAAAAAAGTTCTACAATCTGGCCAGCCTGATGAATTCCATCAATACTTCACTCCGATTTTAAACCATTATGACAGACAGATCTCCAGGGTGAGGTGGCTGTTCTTTTTTTATTATTCAAATGTTGTTGACCAAAGTGTCCAATAAGCAGTGCAGATGCTATAAACATACCTTCTTATTCCTGCTTCTCTCTGTAATTGGGAGACTCAAAGATTAAGTTTTTGGATGTGTAAAAACCTTGTCCTTAACCACCAACCTAGTTTAGCTTTGGAATTTGTCTCTAGGTGATTAAACTGAATATGCCTCTGACCCATAGGGTGGAAGCTATGTATCCAAGACAGGGCATCTCTGTTTTCCTGGAGGTGACCTTTACAGTGTTGACCATCAAAGTAACAGGACTGAAGTCCCAAGAGCCACTTGATTACTTGGGAGTTGGGCACCCAGATATCAGCCATCCAGCTCAGCACGACAATATCTGACACTAAAGTGACATTTCATTTTCAAGGCCTCCTGTTTCATGGTAGAACACCTTTGCTCAGGAGGTGATAGTTTCCAACTGTATTAGGAAGATTGAATAGTTTGTACTGTTAACATTCTGGGACAGAACTGCCTCCTATCCTTTCTGTGAAGCATCTGTCTGGAATATAAACAGCCGTGAAAAATCCTGTGTCTTCAATATGGGATTAAAGTATACTTCAATTAGAAAGTCTGTGACTTTATTTGTATATCCACACTACATAGCCCAAACATAGTAATTACCTTCCTGTAATCCAAATTTACATTTGATAGCTCTGCTTTTTGAAAGAATGTACCATTGTCTGCAGATACTGTATGTCTTCCTCAAAAATGACCGAAAAGATAAGAACTATATTTATGTCCATTGCACTCTATACCTTATGGGACTTAAGGAGTCTGGCTACCTGAACCTGGAATGTGGCCAGAATCCCATGAGGGCCAAATGCTGCAGTTTGAAACTGCCAATGGTCACCACTGGTACTGAAAAGCAGTTTCCTGTTTTGCTAAATCTTATGATGCAGATATACAGTAACTTCATTTTTTTCTACATGAATACATTTTTATTTAAAGAAATCTTGGTAGTTTTGGAGGTTTTGTACAACAGGGAGTCCCTCTGTATAATCATTTTTATAGATTATTGTCTCCAGATTTAACCTAAAAATGTTATTGTTATGTTATCATTTTATCTCTTCACCATTTTACTTAATGTGGGCCATGCCATTTTGTGGTTCAATTATCAAGACACACTACTTGGTTGCTGGGGGCACGGTTTGCACAGGTCATGTCATGTGACATCACCAAAAAAAAATACTTTAAAAATCAGCAACATGTGCTTCACTGTGTCTTAAGACTATGGATTCTAATAAGGTCTCTCAATTAGATTTTAGTGTGGTTTAAAGCTTTGAAACTTAGTGATTTTTTTCCTTGATTATGAGTACTGAATTATTGACTTTGAGTATTAAATTAACAATTTGGATTTGGTGACAGATAGAACAGATGGTCTTTCTGGTTTTGATCTTCACAATGTTTTTTTTTTTTGTCTTATGATTCATCTAATAGTCCATATTTGTTTGGGCTGCCATTTTTGTCAGTGGCAGTGCACTACGAGGATAGGATTATTTGTCAGTGACCCTGTGGCATATCAGCTATTGCTAGGTCTTCTCAGGTTCTCAGTAATTTTATATACTGTTGACATGGGCAAGGCATCCAATTTAGAGACCTGATTGAGTTCTCTGAAGTCATTAGAGAAGTGCCATTAGCCATCTCCTCTTCTTAATAAACTTCACAGCCTTTTCTTCTGTACCTCTTCTTCAAATATAGCATTGTTTTGTCTCAGGTACTCTGTAGGGTTCCTCTCTCACCATTACACCTGCACATCATGTATAATGTGGTGTATCAAACCTGGCCTGTCACTCATGATATTAGTGAATTCATTCTGCAGTCGTAGCAATTTGTGCCATGGGAGATGCCCATGGTAATTTCCTGATCTATGAGAATGAACACAGCAGCTTCTCCTGGCCATTCATCACATGGAGTCCAACATCATAAAATAACCATCCAACCATTATCCAACCTGTTATATCCTAACTACAGGGTCATGGAGGTCTGCTGGAGCCAATCCCAGCCAACACAGGGTGCAAGGCAGGGAAGAAATCCTAGGCAGGGCGCCAGCCCACCACAGGACACATACACACACTAGGGCCAATTTAGAATCACCAGTCCACCTAACCTGTATGTCTTTGGACTGTTGAAGGAAACCAGAGTACCCAGAGAAAACCCACGCAGACATGGGGAGAACACACAGGGAGGACCCGGGAAGCGAACCTGAGTCTCATAACTGCGAGGCAGCAGCGCTACCACTGTGCCACCGTGCCGCCCCAGCATAAAATATTTACATGATAAATCTATTCTAATATCCTTTTATCAAGATGTATAATAACATAGTCTACAGGCCCCTTTGGGTTGAAATTCCTTAAAATTAAGACTGTGGAAATGTTGTTATACAGCTACTTCTGCTTCATCAAGGCAGCTTCTAGACATGCTTTTATGAGAGGTTTCACTTAATCTAATCCCTATAGTAATTGGGGCAAGATGACACTCTCCTGTGTTGCTCCTCCCAACTTTCCATACTGTGTCTAAAGCACCCTTAGTTGCCTCCTATACAGCAACTCAAAAAGCAAAAACTAAATCCAACCCTGTTCTACCTCCCAATATGCAAAAATAATAGGAGATGAATGGGCAAATCCCATTCCAGTATTTCCCATTAGATTGTACCACCTTGTGCAACACCTCTTTAAGTGTTCTGTAGTACCTTTCATCTACAGCATCCGTCCAGGTGTATGCAGGTGGTATATTGGTTAAGGCTATGGAATTCAAATCTTGAGGTTGTGGGTTTAAATCCTGTGTGACCATGACGTAGTCAACTAGCTTTGCTACAACTGGAAAAAACAAAAAAGAAATGTAACCAATTGTGTCTCAAATGCTGCACATTTCATAGGATAAAGATGTCAACCAAGTAATAATAAAAATAATAGGTGTCCAATTTTCAATAATTCCCTAAATATTCAACTCCATAATCATTCAGGATGAAAATGGCATGTTGTCATCAGATAGGGATTCATTGTGCATGCTGATTCAACTCAACAGACCAGATTATTGTTGTTGATGCTTGGGTGGTCGCTATCCTTAATGGGAAGGATTCTGTGTATTGTGTTGCATAGTTAATGACTACCATGTACTGATGGCATCTTGTGGATTTTGCTACACTCTGCAATATCTAGAGTAAACCATTCAAGGGAATATTGACTTTAAGTAAAGGTACTAGGGGAGTATGACTGAGCCTCAGTGCTCAAGTGAGCTAAGACTCTGGACAAGTGGCACAGTCACCCTTTCCTTCAGTTATTATTATGTCAGGTCAAAAGAACCAAGATAATATTTTTTTTAGCAAAATTGATATTGAGAAGGGAGAAGTCTTGGATAAGTGTCATCATTGGATGAGTGGAACTCACCAAGTTCATCATTGAATTGCTCTACTATTGCACCTTAAACGTCACATACATAGAAGGACACTCATGCAAACTTGATTATGAGTACTGCTTGCACAGTCTATCACTCATCAGTACTCCACACAGGGATTCATTAGCTATGATGTGAACAACACACTGGTGACCCCAGATATAACAAACTTAAGGTTACCTTGGTACCCAAGAACAGATACATAATGGCTTTCCTAACCTTCACAGTGTCTCAACTTAGAGAATCGAGGTATATCAGTCTTTAGGTCAATCTGAAGGCCAACGCACAATTATCCATGAGAGTTACCTAGCCATACTTGGTTCAAACCACTTACCTACCTAAGAGGTACCTTGTGATATCCCGTGTATTGGGAATTGGGGGACACCTGCCTACACTTCAGGTGTCTAGTATGTGGGACAGAGCGTGACCAGGATGATGGTGTAAGACAGGGAGACACAACCACAAAAGGATTGGGTTTTGCAAAAATAAAGTGAAAATTTATTTACAGGTGCACTTAAAGAAAAACAAAAATAACATCCTGCAGAAAATATATATAAATTCATAGTCCAATACCGCAAAGGACACACAAAACCGTTATAAAAACAGAGCCAAAAATGATGACTATTTACAGTATTTACAGTGCTGACTGAAAGTCCCAAACAAAATGAAAAATACACAAAAATAAACTAAAGTGGTATTCCTTCACAGTAATCCAAGTCAGGAAACTGCTCCTCCAAACAGTGTATAATACAAGGGTTACTAAGAAAATACAGAAAAAGAAAAAGTTTATATACAAAAATAAACCTCCACCATAAAATATAAAATACCTCCACCAAAGCTAATCCACATATATTTATACAAGAAAAAAAAAATTACAATAATCAAGGCACAAGTGGCAGTGCTTGGTAAACTCAAGACAATGTTCTACCAAGTACTACCAGTGGAACCTCGGTTCACGAATATCTCTGAACACATACAAATTGGGTTATGACCAAAAGTTTGCCAAACTTTTGCGTCTGTTCACGACCATACACTCGGTATACAAACAAGCCAGTTTTCCTTTCGGTTTGTGCACACTGATGATTTCCTCAAGTGTTCAGTCTCTTCCTGTGCAGCGAGAGAGAGAGAGCGAAACACACGAGAGATAGACACACACACACACGAGAGACAGACACACAGAGACACACGTGCACGACACACACACACACGAGAGAGAGAGGGCTGGTCACATAAGGCCTAGAAGGCTGTTAAAGAATGCACCGGCCTTGTTTTTAAAGAGACAGATTCGAGCATTGTTTTAACCTTGTTGTATTTAATGAAGACTTTTTTCTATTGGATTTTAACCTCCACTTCACTTCTGTTTACAGTGATCTGTTCGTAGCGTGCATTGTTGCAATGTTACTTTTCTTGGTGGCTTATTAAATTACAGATTTTTCAAATGTTCATTTTTTCCCTGTGCTTAAAACTCATTAAAAAAAGTGTTTTTAGCGAGTGGTTCGTAACGCTATAGCGCGAACTCTTGCAGTGTTAGTTTTGTTATTCAATGTTTTTACATTTAGTTTACTATTACGCTGTGCATTCTATGGTGTAATTAACTATATTTGTGCTTAAAAATCTTTAAAAAATATATATTTACATACAGTTTGTACGGTCTGGATTAATTGTATTTACATACAATCCTATGGGGGAAATTACTTCGGGTTACGACCAGAGTTTTGGAACGAATTACGATCGTGACCCGAGGTTCCACTGTACCTTTCTCTCTACACGATCTAGCCAGAAGACCACCTTTAGAGGCCAGAAATTCCCTTTTGTATTCAGCTCCCTCATGCCGACCAATTAACCTGCTAGACGTCATCCCTTTGGGGTCCCTCCACAGGCACGCGATGACGTGAACGCGTCTACGAAGAGTGGTGTCTCCTGCCCTGCAAAATTCATATAAAACCGCGAGCAGCCGATGCGCTCGAATAGGTATATTGGCATTTGAGACGTGTACTGCACGTCTCCCAAAAACTGAAAGTAAACACTTTTTAAAATTCCCTTCCTGAACTACTGCCCAGACAACTGCTGATACAGGATCCCTTTTCTAAACCGCGGCAAACCGATACTAAGTCGCTTCGCACTTTCTGTTCTTCCAGCGCTATGAATTCGCGGGAGGCACACGCACGAGTGGAAGACGGACAACACCATCCCGGCCGGTCAATGGTAGAGCCGCCTTTCCACTCTACATGAAACTCCCGCCATGCTCCGCAGAAGGCGCTCAAATCGTCCACAATTGTATCCGGCTGCAGATCACAGACTCGCCCTTCCACGCCACACCCCCAGTATTCGCGTCCATCTTCTGTCACATTGCTTTTGTTGAAAAACTAGTAACGTTGATTAACCCTGTAATCGTAAAAGATGATATTAATATGCCTTTCTCCAGTCACGAGGCAAGAATCAGAGTTTCTCTTTATGGTATTACTGTCATATTTCTTTTTAGAAACAAAAAACAGTTTTATAATTTATGATTCAGGATTCGATAGTTAAAAGAAAGAGTACATAACATATTTTTAGATTACAGAAACACCATACTAAATATGAATGTGGTTGCTCTAACTGTTATTATAGTGAATTCTATCATTCAAAATATTTTAAATTATTTTTACATTATTTCTGGAACCTCGTTCAATAAAAGGGAAAATTCTGTTAATGATATTAATATATTATGATGCAAAATAAATGATGGTCAACAGGCATGAAAATGAAGGTCTAAACTTTTGAGTTTTCTGTAAAACAAACTTTTAAAATTGTTTATAATGAACGATTTTTTAAATGATTCAGCTTACCACAGTTCATGGGGATCTTCATTTCCATTGCCTATCTTGAATTGTGCTTTAATCTTGTTCTATGCTGCTGTTATAATGTTGATAAATTTCAAGTGGAGTTATTACACTTTAAAACATTTTCCTGGTAATTTTAATGCATAATTGTTCTCCCTGGGACCCTAACTTATAAGTACGTACTTATCAAAAAAGTGTGGCAAATCTCTTAAATTGTTTAATAGATATTATTGTTTGTTTTTTTAAAGAAATGTAAAAATTTAGCATTATTGAAAGATGCACTTCCATAAACCGTCTATCATTTATTTTGGAACTGAACTAACACATTGATTCAGATTTTAAACTTAATTTAATGTTTTGTTTGGGTAGATACAATAATTACAAATAATTTTTTTTAGTGATTTTAAATCCTTTAATTGCCACATACAATTTATTGTATTTGGAATTTGTCACATACTCCAACTTACTCTCCAAACGGAGATATATTTTTTTTGTAAATAAGATTACCGTTATTAGGTCATCAGTCTCACTGCTTGCTAAGGATTCACCTCTGAGCCTGTGTCATCGTTTCTGTTGTCTGGTGCAACAGCTGAATCCTACAAATTGCCCCCTGGAGAGTATCCCCTCTCTATTAGTTAAGGGTTTTTTTGATTCTGTCAGACCAAATATTGTTACCTTAATAAATGCTAGCTTGATTTGTTTGTGTTCCTTATAAAAAAAACAAAATAAGTACCCTCTAATGTGTCAAATTTCAGGCCAATTTCTAAACTACCTTTTTATCTAAAGTCTTAGAAAAAGTTGTCCCAACTCAAACATTTCTAGATGAAAACAGTATTCTAGAAAAATTCCAATCCAGATACAGATGTTCTTACAGCAGTGAAACAGCCTTGTTAAAGGTTTACAATGACGTCTTCCCAACTACTAATGCTGGATCTTATGCTAGATTTTATCTCAGCTTTTGATGCCATAGATCTTATGATTCTTCTATCCCGCCTTGAACACTATGTAGGCATCCAAGGTAATGCCCTTAAATGGTTTACATCTTATCTAAGCAGTAGGAGCTTTTCTATTCATTTGGGTTCTCTTTTTGATATGCATGTTACCTTTAGGCTCCATTGTTAACAAGTATGGATTCCCCTTTCACTGCTATACTGATGACACTCAAATCTATTTCCCACTAAAATCAAAGTGAGACAATACAGACCCTCCATGCGTGCTTGAATGATATTAAACGATGGATGGCAATGCATTTTATAAAACTAAATGATAATAAAACTGTGATTGTGGTGTCCAAAAGTTCAGAAGGTTTGAATGTCTCTGATGTTGCTCTTGGACCCCTTGCCATATACGTATCATAAAGCTTCAGTTAGGAGCCCAGTCGTGATCTTTGACAGCTCATTGAAACTCAACAAAGAGATAAATTGTGAGGTTAAATGAAGCTTTTTCCAACTGAGACTTTAAGGTAAAGGCTCTTTCTTCTTTCAGTGATCTTGAAAAGGCCATCCAACTATTTATACATCTAATTTGGACTATTGCAGTTATTTGTATGTAGGTGTTGGTCAGGCCAATGTTACGACACCTACAACTATTCCACAATTTTGCTGTTCGCTTATTGAATGGCTCTTGTAAGTGTGGCCATATTTCACCAATACTGACCTTGCTTCATTGGCTTCTGGTCCATTTCAGAATTGATTTTAAAATTCTATTTCTTGTTTTCAATTGTTTCAATGGATCAGCCCCATCTTGCCTCTCAGAACCTCTTCACTTGTATGTGCCAACAAGAGCCCTGTGGTCTACTAGCCAGATGGTCTTAATTGTCCTGAGGTTGAGGCTGAAGCAAAGGAGGAATCGGGTGTGTGTGGTGGCTGCTCCTTTTCTCTGGAATGGCTTGCCTTATTATATTAGGTCTGCTCCAGTACCGGCCATTTTTAAGTCATCTTTAAAGTCTTATTTCTTCTTGCTGCCATTTGACCCTGCAAGAGGTTGACATTGTTTGTATATGTTGGCTCATGTACATTCATTATTATAAATATGTATTGTGGTAGCCGGCCCGATAGAGACAGGCGGACACGTTCATGTCACCCACAACACGTTTATTAATCATATTTATAGTGCTCACAGTCCCCAAGTCCCCAAAATCTTGGCCACAACACAATAATGCCTTCACTCTTCAGGCCGCTTTTATAAGCACCCGGATGTGCTCCAGGTGTGTTCTGGCAATCTCCCACCGACACGCCCCAGTGTGGCGGAAGTGCCGGCTGCATCCCTGGAAGCACTCCGGGTGTCACACACACAGCGACTGAGCTGCAGGCTATGGCCATATATATGTACGTAAGTAGGTTCCAGTTATGGCCATTACGCGTAGAATTTCGAAATGAAACCTGCCTAACTTTTGTAAGTAAGCTGTAAGGAATGAGCCTGCCAAATTTCAGCCTTCTACCTACACGGGAAGATGGAGAATTAGTGATGAGTCAGTGAGGGCTTTGCCTTTCATTAGTATAGATAACAGTTAATTAGACAGAATAAAAGAACAGGCAGGAGATAAGTTACACAAAAATAATAAGCAAAACTAAAATAAGTGTTGGCAAAACATTAATAATACAACCTGGGCAATAACCAGTTCATCTTGAATTTCATATAGTTCACTGTTTAATTAGCCTTTGATCTGGCCTGGTCTAATATGGGCCTTAATTCAGCGTGGCCTTTGAATGGAGTGAATGATGAATTGACGTCCTCCATGGATGAGAAATGGGAGAAGGAGAGAGAGAGAGAAGTAGAGAGAACAAACTTATACTAGTTCCTTTCACACGTCATGGACCAACTGGGTGTTGTGGTATGCAGTGACCCTTCTGCTTGGCACAAAGTTATCTTTTCGTCCAGCCGGTCAATCAGTTTATTGTTCCGCTCTGGCCTCCCATCCTCGTAAACCATGTTCCTTCCTAGCCAGAATGACCATTCTTCTATATTAAGAACGATCTTGCATTTCTTGCCTTCAGGTTTGCTTTTTGGTTTGGTTGATTTTTATTTCTACTTTTGCTTCTTTTCTCTGGAATCCTTTTGAAATCTTCAATACATGTTTAAACATTCAAGGAACCTTGATTGTTTCATTGAGTAGAATTTTTTTTTATAGTATTTTTGGGCCTGTGTAGGCCATAAGTCTGCTGCTTCAGTTTATGGTCAAGCTGCCTTAGCTGTAGGACCTAATTGTTTGGCACAGACCTGTGGATTTGACAGATGGTCTGGCTTTTGGTTTTTGAGGTATGCATCCTTTTTGGAGCCTTTGTGAGAGAGAGACTTATGCAAAATACTCTCGTCCTTCTGACTCTTCCCATCAGTACTTAATGCCCATTAACTGACCGAAACTGCCACCATTAATTCATATCCTGTGCTGGTGTCCAAAACTTATTTATCAATCGATTCCCATCAATAAGTCGGAATCAGGCAAACCCACACATTAGATATTGGGCCAGAGGTTGGGGAAGTTGTGCCCCTAAAACAATAACACTGTTTCTTATAAGCTGCATTTTCCATGACTTGTCATCACCTGTCCAGTCAAGCAGACAGGGAGGTAGAGACCAAGCCACTGCAAATGGAAGTGAACGGCTTATCTGGTTTTCTCTCATGGCCAAAGCCTCAGTGGCTGCATTTCTTAAAACAATGGCCCGTTTAGCCCTCTAAAAGTACACAATGTCCTTGACTGAAGTTTTTAAACTTAGCAGCTGCAAAGAGAAAAATAATAAAATAGACAAGCGAGGGCTTTATGTGGTTTAACCCTTGCTATGCCAATTTGCATCACAATATATAATTCTTGTTTTCATACATGATTTATGATTCTCTTTAAATATATGGAAATAATCCCCTTTAAGAATATTCCTTATTACAGAGTCTGTGTGGGTTTTCTTCAAGTATTTATATTTTTTCCCACATTACAAAAATATGTGTGTTAAGGTAACATGGTTTTCAAAAATGTGTTAGTTTAATTGACATCTTTAAATCGCAAAGCTGTGAATGTTAATTTTATTAGTGTCTTTAGGTTGACTTTGTTTCAGTGAGATTGAATGTGTGTTACTGTAAATTGAAATGTTCTGGCATTCCAACAAGAATGGCTTCTATCTTATGTCTCAGTGTTGCTGGAATTGTAGCTTTCTTTGTCCTTAAATTTGGAAAGAGGAGTGGATGGATGGATTGTCTCAACATATGTGAATGTTTCATGTGATCTTAAACTACATCAGGCAAAGTTACTTTCAAAAATCTAGTCATTTTCTCAGATACTCTCCTACACATGCTTTAAATGTTTTTCATTTATGGTGCAGCTAATGATCCAGTGAATTTGAATCCTAAAGATAGCACAACACACCATCTCACAATTTTGTCTTTTTTAACTATTTTATAAAGTAAACACTTCTGTTTGTGAAAATGGTCTCTAAAAATGAATTTGTAGGTGAAAGCTAATACAAATATTTTTGTACATTCTCTTACAGGTTGGTGGATTTTATAGAAGAAATTGTCTAAACACTGTTGAGGCATATAACCCTCTAACCAACACATGGAGGCCAATTCCTTCAATGATTAGTCCACGCTGCAACTTTGGCATTGCTTTGATGGAGGGGCTTATTTTTGCAGTGGGTGGTTTCAACGGGTTTAGCACCACTGCCCAAGCAGAATATTACAACAAGGACACTAATGAATGGAAGGAGGGTCAAGACATGAATTTGGACCGTGGTGGCTTGAGCTGTTGTGTGCTGTCAGGATTGCCCAGCATCCGAGAATATGCAGCACAGAGAAAGCCACCACAGCTTTGCAGTCTCTCAAAAAAGCACAGGACTTCAGCTTTCCGCAACGTGCCAGCATTATGAAAAGATGGACATTTGCAAAAAGAGATGCCCATAACTGTAGTTGGTATAGAAACATATCTTTTTTAGTGCACCTTACATGGGTATTACCAAGGATCAGTGGGCATATAATTGCCAGTGTTGGGAAAAGAGAATGTATCTATAATTATTTTAAATGAAGAATTATTTGAGAAGGCTGGAGTAAACAGAAGATGGGTACATACTGTACACCACAGAGTATATATGCACATGTCTAGAAAAACTTGAGAGGTAGGAGAACAAAGCCTAATTGAAAGTCTGGCAAAGGCGGTTTCCTGAGTTAATGGCTCTGTTTTGGTTTTATTTTTTTTTTGTAACCAACAGAAAACAAACATAAGGAAAGACAATTATAAGGCATGTCTTTTCTTGTTCCTGGTATATTCTATAACTCCCACCTTTAAAAATAAAAGAATACATTTCAGGAGATGGTGTATAATGTACTGAGTGCCCAAATGTCACAAAGTAATGTTAAAAAAAATTAATATTTGTTATGCCAAATATCAACAAAAGAACTTGAGCACTACTAGACTATCATTTTGATCTTCCATCCACCCATCCATTCTCTTCCGCTTATCCGAGATCGGGTCATAGGTGAGGGTAGGAGTGTAGATCAACTGGTAAATTGAGAGCTTTGCCTTTCGGCTCAGCTCCTTTTTTACCACGACAGACCGATGCAGAGCCCGCATCGCTGTGGATGCCGCACCGATCTGCCTGGTGATCTCCCGCTCTATTTTTCCCTAACTCATGAACAAGACCCCGAGATACTTGAACTCCTCCACTTAGAACAGGATCTCGCTCCCAATCCTGAGAGGGCACTCCTGAGAACCATGGTCTTGGATTTGGAGGTGCTGATTCCCATCCCTGCCACTACACACTCGGCTGCGAACCGATCCAGAGAGAGCTGAAGATCACGGCCTGACGAAGCAAACAGGACAATATCATCTGCAAAAAGCAGTGACCCAATCCTGAGCCCATCAAACCAGCCCTGGCTGCGCCTAGAAATTCTGTCCATAAAAGTGTAACAATTCATCTCACATGCCCCACGTTGGTCCCAAAGTATATTATGTCTTACAGGGGCCCTCAATTTACTTGCTCTATGCTTCAGGAACTGTATACAGCTTGGGGAGTCAAACAGAAACTCACCACAGCTTACCATCCACAGACAAATTTGATGGAAAGAGTAAATAGGACCCTAAAGACTATGGTAGCCTCCTATGTGGGCCTTCTATGCGGGTGGACGACACCAAGACTGGGATAAGTGGCTACCGGAGCTCCGATTTGCTATCAACACAGTGGTGCATGAGGCCACTGGTGAGGCACCAGCTTGGGTGGCTATCGGCCGATAACTCAAAAGTCCCCATGACCGTCTAATCACCCCAGCACCTCTCCCTGATTCAAAGACATACACCACAATTTAGATCCTCGAAAAATGAAAGCAGCAAGTCCAAACGAGGTTGGTGTGTGTGACATCCAGGCAGGCTAAGTATTATAATGCACAACGGCAAGTGGTACCCTTTGCTGTTGGGGACTTGGTTTGGACTAGGGTTCACCCACTCTCCAGTGCTGTCAACAGGTTCGCTGCTAAGCTAGCACCCAAATGGGTGGGTCCAGTAAAAATTATAAAATATTTAGGACTGGTTAATTTCTGCATACAAAGGGGTAGTAGTTTAGATGCCATAGTGGAAACAATTCATGTGGCCAATATCAAACCCTACTTTGGACCTGCCATTCCGCCGCCTGGGGGTGGGGATCTACTGTCTGTCAATCGGGTGTTGTGGGGATCATTCTTACATCGACACCGGAGCCCCAGAGGTGGAACGACCGGTTTGACTTTTTTCTCTCGGGGAGTGATTTGCATAAAGCATGCCATTTTAAAGAGAAAAGGAAGAAGAGGAGGAAGAAAAAGAAAATCGGAGCAGAAAAACAGATCAGCTACTGCACGGACCATGTAACGAAGTCTAGGAACTCCAACATGTCCTGTCAGAATTGTGGAAGTGATTCTTTTGATCGGGGAATTGAACATTCCGTTATTTCCTATGGACTCGGGTGAGATATATCAAAGGACTTTCTGCATTGTATCATGGTGCAAGACTGACTATATGTCTTTTACGGTGAAGATTTGATTGCAGCTTGGAGTCTGCAATTGACGGAACTCCTTGTTTCGCCTGCCGGCATCAGGGGAGCACAACTGTGGACCTATTTACAATCTCTGGAAGGGGAATTGGGGGATGTAATATTGTTATAGTATATATATATATTGTGAGACTTGCCCGGACACCACCAGTCGGAAACCACATCTTTATAAAGTTCACACATTTATTTTCCATAAATAAACACAGTCTCAAACACCACACAATGCATACAGCTATTAATCACAACAATTAGACTTTTCTTCCTCAGTCCTTGGCTGCCATCTCCTCCTGGGAGCTTCGTCCTGCTCCTGCTCCTGCTCCCGCTCCCGACTCTAGCTCCCAGACCGTTAGGAGGCGGCACCTTTTATTTCCCGCCCAGATGTTCTCCAGGTGTCCGATGACGAACTTCCGGCAGCACTTCCTGGTGTGGCGGAAGTGCTGCACTTTGCACCGGAAGCATTCCGGGTGTCCCTGGCAGTTTCCTCCGCCATCTTGCCGAGTGTGGCGCAAGTAACTTTTCTAGGTCCCTCGAGGCTTAAGACGCCCCCTGTTGGTAGACACAGGTTACAACAGTCCAGAACCTTTTTGTCCCTTTCCCGTGGTCCTCTTTTTGTCCAGGGTGGTTGCCCCCTTGTGATCTGAAAGCTTTTTATGCCACTTTCCGGTCCTTTTAGGTGTCCTGGCTGGGTAAGAACCCCAGCCGTCTGTGACAATATGTATATATTTGTAGTGCCACATATAAGGGTTATTTAGAGTTGGGGGGATGCATATGTAATGGGTTGTATTCTTGTTTTTATTTTATGTAATATATTCTTTATGTGATGATAGAGATTGACTATTAGTTTTTTGTGGGCTATAAATGCATTAGAATTAGGGGACTGAACTGTGTAGAATAAGAGGTATACGGGAGATTTATTGGTGTGTGATATTGGCCTATCCTTTTATCATCTGCCGTCACTTAGGACAGACTAGCAGTAGCGATCGCCTCGTGTGAGCGTGCGAGACGAATTGTTACAAAAGTAATGAACAGAATCAGTGACAAAGAGCAGCCCTGGCGGAGTCCAACTCTCACTGGAAATGGGTTCGACTTACTGCTTGCAATGCGGACCAAGCTCTGACACTGGTTATACAGGGGCCGAACAGCCCTTATCGGGGGTCCGGTACCCCATAATCCCAGGGCACCCCCACAGGATTCCCTGAGGGACATGGTTGAACGCCTTCTCCAAGTCCAAAAAACACATGTAGACTGGCTGGGCAAACTTCCATGCACCCTCCAAGATTCTGCCAAGGGTGAAGAGCTGGTCCAGTGTTCCATGACTAGGGCGAAAACCACACTGTTCCTCCTGAATCTGAGGTTCGACAATCTGAAGGACCCTCCTCTCCAGGACCCCTGAATAGACTTTTCCAGGGAGGCTGAGGAGTGTGATCCCTCTGTAGTTGGAACACACCCTCTGGTCCCCTTTCTTAAAGAGGGGACCACCACCCAGGTCTGCCAATCCAGAGACACTGTCCCTGATGTTCATGCGATGTTGCAGAGGCATGTCAACCAAGACAGCCCTACAACATCCAGAGCTTTGAGGAACTCCAGACGTATCTCATCCACCCCCAGGGCCCTGCCATCAAGGAGTTTTTTGACCACCTCGGTGACCTCAGTCCCAGAGATGGGAGAGCCCACCTCAGAGTCCCCAGACTCTGCTTACTCATTGGAAGGCATGTTGGTGGGATTGAGGAGGTCTTCAAAGTACTCCCCCCACCGACCCACAATGTCCCGAGTCGAGGTCAGCAGCACACCATCCCCACCATATACAGTGTTAACACTGCACTGCTTCCCCCTCATGAGACACCGGATGATGGACCAGAATCTCCTCAAAGCAACCACCGAAGCCACATTCTGCTTGGCCTGCCGGTACCTGTTAGCTGCCTTTGAAGTCCCACAGGACAAAAAGATTCTGTAGGACTCCTTCTTCAGCTTGACAGCATCCCTCACCGTTGGTGTCCACCAACGGGTTCGGGGATTGCTGCCATGACAGGCACCGACCACCTTTCTCCCACAGCTGTGTTCAGCCACCTCAACAATAGAGGCATGGAACATGGCCCATTCAGACTCAATGTCCCCCACCTCCCTCGGGACATGGTCGAAGTTCTGCCGGAGGTGGGAGTTGAAGTTACTTCTGACAGGGGACTCTGCCAGACATTCCCAGCAGACCCTCACAACACGTTTGGGCCTACCAGGCCTGACTGGCATGTTCCCCCACCATCAAAGTCAACTCACCACCAGGTGGTGATCAGTTGACAGCCCCGCCCCTCTCTTCACCCGACACAAGTTCGACGACACAACCACGAAGTCAATCATTGAACTGAGGCCTAGGGTGTCCTGGTGCCAAGTGCACATATGGACACCCCTATGCTTGAACATGGTGTTTGTTATAGACAATCCGTGATGAGCACAGAAGTCCAATAACAAAACACCACTCTGGGTTAGATCGGGGGGCCAGTCCCTCTAATCATGCCCTTCCAGGTCTCACTGTCATTGCCCACGTGAGCATTGGCGACTCCCAGCAGAACGAGGGAGTCCCCAGCAGGTGTGCCCTCTAGCACCCCCTCCAGGGACTCCAAAAAGGGTGGGCACTCCAGATTGATGTTCGGTGCATACGCACAAACAACAGTTAGGACCAGTCCCCCCCCTGAAGGCGGAGGGAGGTTACCCTCTCATCTACTGGGGTGAACCCCAATGAACAGGCTCCAAGTCGGGGGGGGCAATGAGTATGCCTACACCTGCACGTCACCTCTCACTGGGGGCAACTCCAGAGTGGTAGAGTCCAGCCCCTCTCAAGGAGACTGGTTCCTGAGTCTACGCTGTGCGTTGAGGTGTGCCCGACTATATCTAGCCGGAACCTCTCAACCTCACGCACTAGCTCAGGCTCCTTCCCCTTCAGAGAGGTGACATTCCACATCCCAAAAGCTAGCTTCTGTAGCCAAGGATCGGACCACCAAGGTCCCCGCCTTCGGCCACCACCCGACTCAAACTGCACCCAACCTCCTTGGCCCCTCCTACAGGTGGTGAGCTCATGTGAAGGGGGACCCACGTTGCCTCTTCGAGCTTTGCCTGGCCAAGCCCCATGGGTGCAGGCCCGGCCACCAGGTGCTCGCCATTGAGCACGACCTCAAGGCCTGGCTCTAGAGGGGGCCCCCGGTAACCTGCGCCCAGGTGATGGAAAATGCCATCCAATGTTTGTATGCATCATAGGAGGTTTTTTGAACTGCTCTTTGTCACGTCCCTCACCTAGGACCAGTTTGCCTTTGGTGACCCTACCAGGGGCATAAAGCCCCTGGCAACAGAGCTCCTGGGATAATTGGGACACACATAAGGTGGCGGCTCGAGGAGGGTATCATTTTGATCTTCGCTGTGCTAATAGAAGCAGAACTGCCTTCCAAAGGTAGTCAGTCACCAAAAATATCTATTTCATTTGTAATTGCTCCATCTTCAACCTATGTAACTGTGTAACATTTAAATTGGTTATGAAAATAATATATAATGGCTGTAATGCATAGTAGTTTCAAAGTAAGAGTGTAAAGTTAACATTGGTAAAATTAACCTGAGGTCAAGACAAACATGTATTTCATGACAAGTGTCTGATCACAAAAAAAGGAGTCGATGTTCTCCCTCTAGAAGCACAAGAGCCCATTTCAAACATGCAGGCTGACCCTGGGATTTATCAGTGAATTTGCCTTGTTAAAGAATCAATGACAGTCAACAATCCAGTGAAAATCCTATCAAATTGAATGGGAAATTACCAAAATATACCACCATGTGTGTTCTGCTTCATAACCACTGGTCTCTGCTAGCTAACAGATAAGTGTGTGGTTCACAAAGCTGAAAAGCAGCAGTGAAAGAGACAGGACAATCAGCTTGAGAAAAACATTTTATGCCTTGCTTTATTTTTTTGCACTCAGATTTTATTTCACCAATTTACTTTGTGACAATTTTAAGCTCTTATTTCCTAAGTTAAATGCAATCACCTTTTTTAAAACTTTAGTTACTTTTTAATTTCTTTTTTACTTTTTTTTGGATTTGCATTTTTCCCCTTGGAGCCACTGTAGTGATCCCCTTGCTGATTATCTAAACATAGTATAATGGATGGCATGCCAGGACTAGCATCCCTGCCAGGATGGACTCCTTTCCCTTACCTGGCCGGAAGGCCCACTTGACGAATGGGCAAAAAGAGTGTAAGGGCATTCCCTGCCTAAGCTAGAGGGGTGGCAAAAGATGCCAATACAGAAGGGGGCACACTGGCATCCCAGCAAGGTTGGACTGAACAACTATACTTGCCCAGGAGACCAATCTCATGGAAGGACATGGGGAGCGATGACCTGACAGGGTCCCCTGATACACTAGATGGCAGCATCCCTGGTTCAGGATTCCCACACGGACACCCATAGGGCATGATAGGACCTGTAGTTCGATGGGGCAGCTCTATTGGGTTCCATGGGAGCCACCAGGGGAAGCTGATGGTATTAATGATTCCTTCTTTATGGGACTTGTACAGTTTTTATGAAGACCTCACTTTTTTCACAATTTTTTCTTTGCCTTAAGTAATATGCATGTGTGGTTTCTCCATTTGAGAGTGGATTTCAAACTTGCTCTGATATTTGGAGCTATCACCAGTAAAGAATTACTCAGGGTGACACTTCACTCTCTGTAGCTGCTCTCACTGATATAGCAGATGTGAGACATGCAAACCTGGGACACTCTCGTAAGGAAGATCTCCATTAACCAATTGCACGTTAGTAGGTAATGTCAATGTTTAGGAGTACCCAAGTCTTGACTAGCCACTCAAGAACAGCAAGAACACCATGAGCACAGAGCAGAAGCAGGCAATGGGTGAATGGACAGCCACAAAATGACAGAAACAACACCCGAGATTATGACATATGTGTATCTCTATCCATTCATCCATTTTCTAAACTCACTTATCCAGAATAGGGTCACAGGGAAGCCTATCCCAGCAAGCAATCAGCATAAGACAGAAAGAATCCCTGGACAGGAAGCCAGCTCATCACAGCAATGTATATAATATTATATACTGTATATACAGTATACACTAAATAGCCAAAAGTATGTAGACACTTTTCCAAATTATTATGTTCAGTTGTTTCAGCCGCACCCATTGTTAATATGTGCATAAAATTGGGTAAATAGCCATGCAATCTCCATTGACATACAAAGGCAGTAGAATGGGTCATACTGAAGACCTCAGCAACTTCAAGCATCTCAATGTCAGAGGATGCCACATTTGCCACAAATCAGTATGTGAAATTTCTGCTCTACTTGATTTCTCCCGCTCAACCATAAGTATTATTACTATCGAGTGGAAGTGCCTTGGAGCAAAAACAGCTCAGCCATGAAGTGGAAGATCATGCATACTTGCAGAGTGGGGTCATAGAGTGCTGAAGCGTAAATAAATTGCCTATCCTTTATTACACCTCCTCCATCACCAAGAAGGCTCACCAGCGCCTGATCTTCTTGCGGAGGCTAAAGAGGGCCCATCTTTAGTAAGTCAGTCCTCACCACTTTCTACAGAGAGAACACAGAGAGCGTGCTAACCAGCAGCAGCTCTCTGTGGCAGGAGTGCTGCTGCGCTTCTGACTGGAAAGCACTGAGGAAAGTGGTGAGGGCTGCTGAGAGGATCATTGGAGCCCCGCTGCCTAATGAACAAGACTTGGCAAAACAGCGCTGTCTGGCCAGAGCTGTGCGGATCTCCAGAGACCCCACTCATCCTGCCTCTGAACTCTTTTCCCTCATGCTCTCAGGCAGAAGGTACCGCAGCCTGAAATGTAGAACCACCAGGTTTAAAAACAGTTTTTTTCCTACTGTCGTTCGTCTTTTAAATACCATGTGTTTTTATTAATGTCTTGTGCATCGTCTTTTCATTCTGCAGCACATCTTGGATGTTCTGCTGAATGACAAATAAAACTGAATTGAATTGAATTGAATTACAGGGGTCCTCAACTCTGGTCCTGGAGGGTTGCTGGTTTTCATTGTAACCCTTTTCTTAATTAGTGACCTGTTTTTGCTGATAATTCACTTTTTTTAAATTAATTTTAATTGACTTGCTCTTGAAGACTCAGACCCCTTAATTGTTTCTTTTTCCTTAATTATCAGCCAAACAATAATGAGATAAAAATGAACCAAAACATGACCAGCAAACTGTGTCCATCATACAATAACTGAAAGTAAAGAAAGATGAAGGTCTCAGGAATGCTAATCTGCTCAGGTCCCCAAAACATTTTAATAGTGCTCATAGAAAACAGAAATCATTTTCAGAAATGTATGCTATTACATAATGAGAGCAACAACAAGCCATGGAATTAAAGAACGGATTAAATTAACAACTTGACACAGCACCTAATTAAGCAACTGGTTTGAGTTAAACTGGTTGGAGATTGAGGCCCAGAATTAGTCGGTCTTATGTTGACTCACTCACTTCACATTTCATTTCTGTTTGGGTGCCATTTGAGGAAAGATATGAAGCAATTTACAGGAATTATGAGGAATGTCAGGGGAACAAATCTTAAAAAACAAGTAGATTATAATGAATTCAAACAAAGTTAAATATCAGCAAAAACATGTAATTAATTAAGAACTGGGTTAGAATGAAAACCTGCTCCAATAAACACACGCTATCGGCAATATACAAATAACCCAATTGCGCTCCACTCACTTCGAATCTGGAACCAATGTAGAAAGCATTTTAAGACAGAGAAGCTTCTTTCTGTGGCACCCCTGCAAGAGAACCACCTCTTTCAACCTTCACAAACATATGCAGTTTTTAATATCTGGAAAAAATTTGGAATTAACTTGCTTAGAGATCTTTATATAGACAACGTCTTTGCATCCTATGAACAATTACATTCCAAATTTAACATTCCAGCTACACATTTCTTTCACTATCTTCAAATCAGGAACTTTGTTAAACAAAACCTTCCAGATTTTCCTCATTTTGCACCCTCATCCATGCTGGAAAAAATATTGCTCAATCTCAAGGACTTAGACTCCATCTCTACAATATATAAAATCATTTTACAATCTCTCCCTTTCAAAGATCCAAGAGGACACTGGGAAAAAGATCTCTCAATTAATATATCAGAAAAGGAGTGGAAAGTAGCAATGCAGAGAATTCACTCGAGCTCCATATGCGCAAAGCATACAATTATACAACTTAAAATTATATATCGAGCACATCTGTCTCGACTAAAACTCTCCAAAATGTTTCCAGGACATGATCCAACCTGCGAACATTGCAACAACGCCCCAGCCTCACTGGGTCACATGTTCAGGGCCTGCACCAAATTAACATCATTCTGGACAAAAATTTTTAATTACCTCTCAGATAGCCTTTGACTCACAATCCCTCCTAACCCATTAACAGCTGTGTTTGGGGTTCTTCCAGAGGGTCTTAAAGTGGAGAAAGACAAACAACTTGTGATTGCATTCACTACACTGTTGGCACGCAGACTTATTCTGATAAACTGGAAGAACCCAAACTCTCCTCTTTTAAGTCAGTGGGAAACCGATGTGTTATATTATTTGAAGTTGGAAAAAATCAAATACTCAGTTAGAGGATCCGTACAGACTTTTTTCAAAACATGGCAGGATCTAATCAGTAATATTTTAAAATAAGCTCATAAAGCACAGAGAATTTATTAATTTAGGTATGTTTACAAGCCTTAAATTTAACGCAGTTTGCCTTGCTCTCTCTCTCAGGGGTGGGGATCGATCTGTTCTTAACTTAATTTTTCTTTTTGTAAAAACTTGATTGCTTTGTATGGATTGTAATAAAATTAACTTAAAAAAAAACCTGCAGCCACTGTGGCCTTCTAGGACTGGAGTTGGGGACACTTGCTCTATTGTATCACACAATCTGGGTTTAGCAAATGCCAGGAGAATGCCACCTTTTGGACTTCATACTGCCAATTGTAAAATTTTGTGGAGGAGGGATAATGGTCTGGGCTGTTTTTCAGGGTCTGGGCTGGGCCCTTTGGTTCCAGTGAAGCGTACTAGTACTGCTACAGCATAAAAGACATTTTAGACAATTGGGTGCTTCCAACAACAGTTTGGGGAAGGTGCCTTCTGTTCCAGCAATTCTGAGCCCTTGTGCACAAAGCCAGGTCCGTAAACACATGGAGGAACTCAAGTGGCCTGCAAAGAGCCCTGAACTCAACCACTCTGAACATTTTTGGGACGCATTGAAACACCAAGCAGGTCTTCTTGTCTAACATCAGCACCTGACCTCACAAATGCTCTTTTGGCTGAATGGGCACGCATTCCTACAGACACCCCCAGGAGAACAAAGGCTCTTATAGCTGTAAAGAGGGTGCCAACTCAATTATAATGCCAATGGCTTTTGAATGGGATGTTCAACAGTCGTGTATGTTATGATTGTCTGGTGTCCACCAACTTTTATACATATATTGTGATGAATAGCATGCATAGGCTGGTGTTCTTGTGGGGATGGATCAAAGATCCTTATCCAGCCAGGAGGACAATATAATGGAGGGACTGGGGGAGATATCCAATTGTGACTACATTCTCCCTTGATACACTAGACGGCAGCATCCCTGGCCTTTGGTACCCATTTGGACACCCAAAGGGTATGTTGAGAACAGCAGTCATATGAGGCAGCCCTGTTGTGTGCTGCCAGGGGGAGCTGGTAGGATTTATAAAAAACACTTTCTGGGACTCCTGCTTGATCTGGAAGTGCTTCCTGCAGGCTGTGTCCATGCCTGGGAAGTACTCCTGGGTCCTGTATGAATGGAGCCATTCGGCCATATTCAAATGAGTTGGAATTGGGAGTGAAGGATGGACATGTCTTGCCTGGGAGGATTGGAAAAAAGAAAGAGAGAGAGAATAAAGAATCATATTGTGTTTTGGCAACTAGGGAAAAAGAAGTCTTTGTAAGGTATTACAGTTATAATAAAAGTTCAATTTGAACCTGGTACTTGTGCCTGTATGGTTTTGTCTGGGGTTTGGGGTCATGCAACGCCCTCTACATATCACTATATATATATATATATATATATATATATATATATATATATATATATGACATGCCCAATATTGAGAGTATGGGGAGTATGATCCATCAACTTTTATTTAAGGAGAGAAAATGAATGCCACAGATTGTAATGGAGACTGAATCCTATTGCAGCAGCATCAGGCACATGACAGGAATCTATCCCAAAAGGGATGGCAATTAACATAAATGCACATTACTGGGATGTTAGAGAAGTCTAAACAGTACAGAGCCAATTATCAAAACCTGGTCTCTGTGCCAACCACTGCACCGTCATGCTGTACTGATTAATTTGTTCTAGCCTTGCCACCGAGTACTGTAAGTACTGAAGAGGGATGATACTCCATAAAATTACAAAGGGGAATTTTAGGTGGATAGATTTTTACATAGAAGTTATAAATAGGACTTATAAAAGCTCCTCTGAATAATAGCCTCTGGGAACTCTTAATTATGAATAACTGACTCCAGAGAAAGTATAAAAGACTGGAAGATATGGGATATGCATAGTTACATGTTTCTATAAAAAGTCATGAAAATATCTCTATTTTAATTTACTCCTGTATTTCTGTCATTTTGCAGGGAACTAAAGCACTGCCCTCAAGCTGATGTTACACTTCGAGGTGGTGATCAGGCTATCTGTAAATATAAATTTAATTTCAATAAGAACATAACTAATATCTACAACTTAAAAAAATTTTCACCTATTTATGCTACCTTTAAGATGTGAACAGTTGGAGTAAGATTAAGTAGGGTGAGTGTTGCATTGGGGGTTTGCTATGACAGTTGAGATTCAAGTAATGTAACTGGCATGTTAGGTTTGGAGATAGATAAATTGATGGATGGTAAATGGTTTTATGAAGTTAATCAAGAATAAAGCTTTTGGGAGAATATTTAATTTTTGCACTCTTATTGAAAGCTGGTAATTGGTAGCTCCCACAATTTAAATGATTTATCTTGTTTTTATTGAGCTTAAGATCACTTAGGCATCTGTTGAGTTTTTCGAGTCTCTTGTCTTTTTATAAGGTAATTTAAACACAAAATCTTAAAAATAGTTTTGTTATACAGTACAATATAATTTTCATTATTCTGGGGTGCAAAGTTATAAGTAACACTAAAACAGCCTTGTTAGCGTGAGAAGTAAGAAATTAAAATCTGGATTTTTTTAATCTCAGTTTTCTAGCACATAATGTCATTGTACACAAAATAGTTAATTGATGGTACAAATGCAAGATAAACGGTCCTAATACCACAGCATCTACTGTCAATCCATAAACTAGTGCAGTTAATATACACACAACACACACAAATGAAAACATAAGAGTTGCTTTAAAAAGTTGCATCCAAAAACAAAATCTATTATTTCTAAACAATAAGAATAATTCTAACATGGAATATATTTTTCTAGACTCATTGTGAAACAAATACAGATCTTCCTTTAACTATAGTGATTATTTTTGGAAAGGTATAGGCATTGTGTCAGATAGGATTGTGCCATATTAGTAATTGTTGCTGATAACCGTTTTCTGGGTCTTTATTGTTGTGTGTCACCTTAACAGAACAGCCTTGAAAGGTTTTTGTTTTTCTATAAAACTTTCCCGACAACTCCGATGGTTCATATGAAAACGCAGCACCAGCTCGAGTCCTGTGATGTCCATCAATCCGTCCACTAAAATAATAAATAATGATTTAAATAATTCATGCACATTACCTTAAAAATAAATGGCTTGCTCTGCATTGTATCACTTTCTATATACTACCTTTTCATACTTTTTATTTTACACATTTCCCATTGTGTTTTTGTAGATGAACGAATAGACATAAATAAAATGGTCAACTTTGATAAATAAATACAGTGCTTAAATATGAAAAGAAATAACATATTTAGGTTTTTGGTCATGTCTAGTTAATAAAGCCTCGATCTTTCATACAGCTGCGAGAGATTTTTTTAGTCAATTTATGCATTTCGAAAGACTGGCACGTTTTTGTGGATGTTACTCATTTCCTCTGTTTGCATTTTTAATGCAAAACTCCTATTCGTGTGTGACAAGCACTTATATCAATTTTGCTTCGATGTTACGTACGTTTTCTTTATTTTTTAATCAGTTTTCGGAGTTAAAATCATTCACACATTATTTGAAAACGCCAAAGCTTAATACAGCGTCATGCGACGCCATTCGTTCATGTATCCATCATTTAAAACAGTTCAGGCTATCGGGAAGCAAATCGGTAGCAAAAAGTCCGCAGCAGGGCACAGGGACTCATTTACTCAAAAACGAGGCGCGCTGCCTTAACGTTTATGCTTAAGTCGATTTTTTTATCCACCGGCTCATTCGTTTACCTAACAGTTTATTTAGATAGGGCATGAATCCAGCCCGAACTGGACACCAATCGATCGCAAGACCCTTTCTCTTAAAAGGATCAACAGCCTACCTAAACTGAACTGCGAGTGTTTAGAAAGTGGAAAGGAAACGGGAGTACCTAAAGGAAAAATCATCAAGGAAGAAAGGTAAAATCCTAATTAAGTGATGGTGCCGAATAGAATTTTAAACCGAATCTTCCGAAACCCATGCGTTACCCACTTATTTAATTAACTGCACGCATAAAACCGGAAAAATTAAAGACTGCGAAAAGTCAATAAATAAACCAAAGTAAGAATTAAATTCTTTTCTTTTTTAAATTAGAGCAATCGTACTGCGTTGCAGATTAACACAGATGCATCACAGTATCGTTTAATTTCATGGTACTGGGAAAAATAATACACATTAAAGGCTTACGAAAGCGTTGTGACCAATTAAGCTCGAAAAGATACAATAACACAAAATATCACAGCATTATTGAAGTTTTCACTATGCGGGAATGAACGCCACCATTACTTTGGATTTTCAGCTCTCCGCTTGTCTCCTCAGCGTGTTACCTGTTGCTAACCGCAGTATTGATAACACGGTCCTTGACACGTGACTCGTTTACTCGGCAACGAGAAATGCCGGTCTTGTTTCCATGGAAACGCGCCTCAACATAGCCACCTGTGAATTTTACTACTGAGAAAAGCAGAGAGAAGAAAGAGCAAGAGTGTGAGCGTTTTGGAGCGACAAGGTCTGTTCCATTTGAGACTGTTCTGTTATTTTGGTAGCTCCGGTAATTCGTTTTCACTCGAGCCTGGTAGTTTTTCGGGAAAATTTGAAGTATTCTTCCCGTGTTCAGGCTAGTTGCGGCTGCTTGTCCATTTAATGACTGCGTCTACGTTAGATTTGTTTTACCGTGGACATTTTCAAGATGCAATTTGTGCATCACGCAGACCTTCACAGGACTGATGCTGTTGTTTTACTTTTAACAGGCTTTTCATTATGGCTGGACAAAAGAAAGAAATTGTATTTCAGGTATGTGCTGCTCTGAAGTTCACACCTCCCCAGATGTTATAAGGCTAATTTCACATTACAGATGAAGTATCAGGTATTTTTAAATAAAAGATACTGTGTTGAAGTGGTTTCCGAAATGGATGGATGGCATGAAATTTGAAAATGCAGTTTCCAGCTACAACCCTAAATACTGCACATGTCAGACAGTTAGGCTTTCTAGGGCAAATCCATCAATCACTTGTATTAATTTATTTACAGAATTTTTAGCAGCACTGAATCTATTCCAAATATTTCACAGTTTTTTTTATTGTGCTTTAGAAATGTGTGCTTCATGTCTTTAGTCAACAAGCATAATGTAAGTAAACTAAATGAAAATATAAAAAAAACATGCTGTCCTCTAACATGAAATTCATTTCAGATGACGATGATTATGAAATGGCTTAGAAAAACATTCTGGCACATGCATGTTCTAAGATCACTGTTGGTTGTTGCTGTTGTAAGATATGCTATGCAGGTATTAACAAGCAATCCTTTTCATTTATGAGTTATTTCTTTACGTTGCCAGTGAACACCTTGGTAACTTTAGAAAATAAACTCGTCCTGAAATCTTACTTGATCAGAGGATTTTTCAGTTTATCTTTATATAGCATACTGGACAAACCTAGGACACACCCTAGTTGTAACTTTTGTGTTTTATTTTAGTTATATTTACATATAGTAAAAATACAAATCACCATCTCCTGCCTCAATGATCTTAAAGTAAATTAACAGAATTTAACAGTAGAGAGATGGACAGATAAAACTCTAGTCAACAAATACATGTGAATATTCAACTAAACATGATTACATACATATAGCAGATATCAAAAGTCTGCATGCTCTTATTAAAATGTTACCCTTTGTTAAGACAGTGGCAGAAATTAAGGCAAGGACCTTGTCCTTGGTTGCAAGGACAAGACAAAACTTTTTATTCTGCTGGAATCCAGGCACTTCCAGGCAGGAGGTGCTAGTGCATTGAGAAGGTGGAGACTACATTGAGAAATGAATGACATTATCAGTTTTGTTAAGGTTGATTCCATTTTCTGTTAAATCCCATGTGGTGTTATGGGTCCACAGCTCTTCCAGCTAAGGCCGTTTTTTTAAATAAATAATCACCGCGCTCGCGGCTTAGTGAGGGGGCGTTGGGCCATAGCAAGCCACGGGGTGATCTGAGGTGTGGGCGTTACTCACCGAGTGCACAGGTGAGGAACTGCCCACATCCTTGATTGTTCCCGTGGCTAATGTGCTGCAGCTGCTATGGACCCTCGCAATATAAAAAGAAGCGCGAGTCGATTGGGAGTAGTGATGGGAAGTTCGGATCATTTTACCGACTCGGACCTTTGAGTCTCGTTCAGCAAAATGAAAAAATCATTTTTCGAGTCCTTTCGTTCAATTCTCTTTCCGGCTCAGACTGCATAGGTTAAGCTTATGGGGCTGTCACGTGATGAACGAACGACTCGAAAAACCAGAAGACTCGAAACAGGTGAATCAATTCCAATACAGAAACTATAGGAAGTTGCGCAAATGCACATGCGCGGCTGAACGAATCACTCCCACGAGACGACTCGTTCTTCCCAAGTCACATTAAAGATTCGTTCAAAATGAAAGAATCGTTCAAGAACAACCCATCACTAGTTGGGAGATGAAAAGAGGGGAGAGAACGAAAAAAAGAAAAGAGAAAAAAAGGACGGAGGTTACAGGGAGCAAGGGAGGAAGCAAGTCGGTGCGAGAGAGAGAGAGAAAGAGACACACGAAGTGTGTGTGGGGGATGAAGCGAACGAGCGCTCGTGGGCAGCTGCGAGGAAGTTGGGTGTTATGCTGTCACCCAGGCGTTGGAGTTGGAAGTCGCTCCCGCTAAGCGATCAGGTAGCGGGAGTGACCAGAGAAAGGTGACAGGCCGCGGAAGGCCGGAAAGGCAGCGGGAGTCGGGAGGCTTGGTCAGGGATTATCCAATGTGAGCGTCCTGGCCGTTGGATATGAACCAAGTCTTGAGACTGGGATGAGTGCCAGACTGAAGCCAGGTATCGGGAGGTCTCCAGCCTCGTGTGGAGGTGATATAGAAAAGGGCAGCTGCAGAGTGCGTCTCACCTGCTGCTAAGCCCAAGCAGGATAAGCAGGTGAGACGCTAACCGAAAAGAAGCACCGAGCTTGGCATTGCTGTTGGTTTAAAAAACTGCTTCCTGAATGAACGTTTTAACCTCAATTTTAAAGGATTGTTTTTTCTATTGTTTTTACCTCCACGTTTTCTTTTATGGATTATTTATTGAACTTTAGAAAGCACTGCATTTATTGAACACTTTGTTTTTGATTGTCTTTTAAATAAAAGCACTTTGCACATCTTTACCATCCCTCTTGTCTCAATTGTTATTGCCTCAACTGTCTAGCTCATCGGTGACATTACCGACGGTGTTGGGTTGAAGGGCTCCCGAATAGCGATGGGAGCGTGGAGCCAAACCCGCATCATCACATCCCATTTTCTAACTTTAGCTTGACTCCCCATCATATATATATATATATATATATATAATGAAAAATATATATGGCTATATACAATATATACATATAAGAACACTTTTGTTATGAGTAACTGGTTAGTAACCTTGCATGCATGAAAATGTACAGTATTTGCTAAAATGACTAGCTGTTCAGCACTCTTTTGATCTGTGGTTAGAAACTGTCCCTGAATCTGCTGGTATGGGAAATGCGACTATGCAGGATGTTTCAAGTCTTCAATAATTTTCCTCGCTAACACAGTGTGCTTTATATGTCTCCTGAATAGCTGGCAACTGGTGATGAAGGTGATGAACAATCCTAACAACCAAGATAAACAAAAATATACCCATGTAATGCACATAAATGCTTGCCACATTGTAAAAAAGCAAACAATTCTTTGTAATTTCTATACTGACACCATTGTTTAGAGACTGGGAAAAATATCTTGCTTAATTAAGGTAAGAAGTCCAATTAAAATCAGATGTTGATTGGAACCAAAAATCTGCACCCACAGTGAGCCCCCAGGACTGATATTAAAAAGCAAGGAGCTTAAAAGGAACATATGATTAAACATAAAACATATGATTTTCAACTTCAGAATACAAACCACCTGTGAAAAAGCACCTCTTAACAACTGTATCCTGTTCCACATGTGTCTAAAGGTACATCTGCTCTGATGATTAACTGAAGAAGTGAAAACCAAGTTTTGAGATCATTTTCCATTGCCAGTTGAAGTGGATGAGGAAAGTCATAAGAAGAATAAGGGGTGCTTACAAGACTAGCCTCATCATCACATGGCAGTCTTAAGCAAAAATGTAATTTGTGGCTGTCAATTCACTTCAGTGTGTCCAGCCATATGCCAAAATGAAAAGGAGGGTCAGTGTATTTTCAATGAAGTTGCATGTACTTTGTATATACTGTATATGCCATTATCAGGGCTGATTTTTGGGGTCTTATAGCCTTTTTCTATAGTTGACGTCATTTAGCATAACTGTCATTGGGTTTGCAGCTTGTGTTTGTAGGGGTCTGGTCTCCGGGGTCACGACTTTAAGTTCATCAGCAAAATGGGATAAAAGGTCAGCAGTTGCACCAGAGTTTATCTGATCTGCGGATAAATCCTTTAAATTCTAATAGAATTTCTCTTTGTTATGGCCTGGCTTTCGACTTCTTGGCTGAATTTTGACTGTGATTCTTGCCTCTTGTCTGGGTTCCGGTTGCTTTGTTTATATTTTATTTCTTTGGTTTTGCCTTTTGCACGCGTCTCCCAGTTTGACTAAAACAATTAGTCATCTATTTTCTGCCGAGCCAAGACAGTATATACATCAATATGTCACAATGGAATAATTCTATAAAGGTTTAACCAGTTATCTAATTATCCCATGACCACAAGATTTGTCCTTTTTCAGCTCATCTAACCTAAAATTCTTATTGCTTGCTAGGCCTCATTATTGGGCATTTCTCTTGGGTTGTTTGTCTGAGAAGCAATCCAGACATGTTTTCCCATCTTGTCCAAGGAATAGGGTTAGGCCTTTGTTCCACTATGTAGGTTCAGAGCAGGGCACAGATTTACTCAACCACAGCAATATTTAAACACTACACTCAGATCAGCATACATTCTAACATTTTCTGGATATTATATTTCATTAATACAATCAATCAGCTCTCTCAGTCCTGATGTAAAGTTTCTTTCTTATTGTACTTCATCTTTCTATCTCTTGGTCTTATAGCTCGGACAAAAACAGAGTCTCTTCCTACCATGTAGCACATTTTTTGGCATTGAGTCTTTTTCTATTTGATCAATTTACATTTGTTTTTTACATTGTTTATAATTATTCTGTCATTGCCATTTTGTGCTAATTTTTTGCATTGATGTAGGCTGTAGTCATATTAATTAGAGTTGCTGTGTTTCTTGTTGGTCAGGTGATGAGTTGTGCCATTATTTCCTGCCTCAAAAAAATAATGGCATTTAGTTTCTGGCATCCAAACATTTGGAGTCTAAATAAAACGAAGGACTTTGTTAAGAGATAGTTAGGAGCAATTAAAACAAGCTAGTATAGCCTTTAGCAGTCATTTTCTTTCTTTCAGTTTTCCTTTGGGCACCCTCCTGCATGGCAAGGTGTTTCCAAACAGTTTGATTGTTTGGTTAATGTAAGGTTAACTACTGTGGACAGGAAGCTCTCTGGAGATGTGGTCCCTAGTCATGTTAGCTATTCTCGCACATGCCTGTTGGTATGAGGTATCCTGACTGTGTAGTTCAGGGGACCAGCTAGATGAAATAAAAGTAAAACATTGGTCATCAGTGCAAGACGGTGTTTATATATGGCCTAGCAACAGATTGGTTTCCATTAATCATTTAGACTGAGTGAGTTCCACTCTTTAATGTTTTTAATATAGATTTTTTATTTCTTAGGTTCCTCTTACAAATCAAGAGCAATGGGATGAGATGCTTGCTCGTAAAGGAGTAAATGGTAAGCCATTATAACACAATCCACTGTAATAAATGCTGAAGTGTCTGTCTTTGTATCTGCTATCAAACAGACGGTGGCTCTCAAACATTAGCACTGCTTTTATGAGTTCATACCAAATGGTATGTTACAGAGACATAGCAACTGGACGGACACACTGCACTGCAAACATTAATGCAGAGGTCTACTTTGATTATTTAGATTTCATCCCATTTTTGATGGGTAACGTAGCACAGCTAGTACCTGCATAAATGAAAAAATGAACACCTTTTCTTCCAGTTATTTTACTTGTAAATGTAATTGTTATAATTTTTAAAAAATTACATTGAATTCCATTATTTTATGTTCTATAAATTCATAATAAGATCGATCATCATTAATCTTAAAAAAGCCCTTTAGCTGAAGTAGTTTGTTATTCAAACGTATTACTTATGATTTTCCTTTATTTTTTTTTCAAATACTGATAAATATTCTGAGTACATTAATATAAGCATACATGTAAAATGTTAATATCATGGTGCATTTATATGAAATATATACAGTATCTTCCATGGACTATTATGTAAATTCTTTATTTTAAATGGTTATGTGTATATTCTTTTACCCCTGCAGTCATTGATGTGTATCAGCAATGGTGTGGTCTTTGTAAAGCTGCTGTTGGCTTCTTCCGGAAAATAAAAAATGACCTGGGAGATGATCTTTTACATTTTGCTACGGTATGATCAAGTAACACTTTAACTTCTTAAGTGAAAGACAAACTCCTAGTAGATAAAAACATTTACATAATTGCTGTAAATAAACGCATAGAAAATATAGAACATTGTTATAAAATACTCTAACTCTAAGATATAATAATGATAAAGTCTAGATGTCAGCAGCATGAATGAGTCTCTTTAGGTCTGTAATATACAAAGTATAACTCAAAAAGAAAAAAAAAACATGACCCTATGGTTTTAATTTGTTGATATTATGGTGATATTTTCATATTTTTAATAATTGAGAATAAAACTCTTTAAACCTTTTGTACTGTGTTCTACTCTGATATTTCCTTTTCCTATTTAGGCTGACGCTAACAGTATTCCAGCACTAGAGAGATATGTTGGGCCTTGCATACCCACCTTTCTTTTTATAGCTGTAAGTATTCCTTTAGTGTTTTATCTAATAATTTAAAATGGATTCTATGGATAGTGACATGTTCACTATAGATGAAATTTATTAAGCCTGGCATAATAAGTTCCATTTGAGATGATTTTTGTAATCAAAGCTGAGCTTTTCTTCTTTAAACACAATAAGCCCTGTTTTATTTAGATGTGACACTCATTCTTTCTCCTTCACTGTCTGTTATCTTAGGAGTGATGTCATCCTCACCTGTAAATCCATCCATCCATTTCCTAACCTTCTAACACAGTTCTTGATTTCTAGAGCTGGTCCTTGTCCTGGAAGCAGTTACTTCAAGTCTTTTGCATGCGTGGCTGGATCAACCATCACGGTGATCTCAGGACCCTTGCAAAAGAGGTTGACATTATCGTGTAATCATCAGTTTGGGAGACAGTTTTGAGACAAGTTTACAAAATTCACTATCACAAGTGAAGAGCTGTTAAGATTGATATTTTTTTGTGATTTTTTTTGTGCCTTCTCTAGGGAGATTTTTTAGACTTCTATGTGACTAAACTGTGGTCTTTTAACTCAAGGAATTCAGTATTATCTCAGAGATCAGTATTATCTCAGGACCCTGGGAATGTGTGACACCACTATCACAACCAGATTAAAAGTCATCTCATTTGTTTCTTGCTTATTCAAGTTTGTATTGATTTAATGATGTGTAATCCTCTACAAAAATACTCTTACCAGTTTTCTAAGTTCTATTCTGGCTTACATTTTTTATATTTGTTTTAACATTTCTGGCTTGTCAAAAGATTGGTTTGTCTCCCTGATATTGACCCTGCGTGTATTTTTGATCTCACTTCATTTCTGATGCTTTCATTAAATTTTTTTTCACTGTCTTCTGCTGAGACAGAACAAAATATCAGATCACGAATTTAGGCAGTTTATAGTAAGGCTTGAATTTTTGAATTCTGTACAATATGCGTTCAGTAAATTAACATCTGAACTGTTATCTGATCTGTATCAGTTTATTTGACCCAATTGTGTCCTCAGAGAGAGACATTAAAGGGATTAAAGTGTCATAGGAACCTTAGCATATGTGAGAAAAAAATAACAGGAAAGTTCTCATCTATAGAATAGGCACCCACAGCAGTCTGCCATTCACCACACTCCAACCCCACTTCAGTTCTCACAATTATAATATTATATATTTTTTACAATTATACCTAAATAAAAAGCTTTTGGAAGAAAAACATGAGTCCCTGTTGGATAATATGGATGAGGTACGATCAGAGCAGGTGTCTGTAGGTCACTTTTATGAGTGTACATTGGATGTGTTCTGCACCTTGATAAAATAGGAAAGATTTAATGCTGCTCACAGGGTGCTGTAAAACTCTAAAGAATATACAAATTGTTTACTTTTGCACTGTGACCAAAATAAGAATTTTTGTTCATTCAGAAAATAAGTGCAAGAAGAAGAAAATTAAATGATGAGGTGTTTACAAAATACAAGAAGAGTCAGCAAAAAAAATGTACATTTAGTTTGCCATCTTATGTATTTATTCTTTTTTGCATACTTAATCAAATTGCTTCTTCAGTAAATGAAGCAAATGATGTTTGAGCAAAAGCAGATGTTAAGATATCAAAAGGCTATAGTGATCATGTGCAAATAAATATATTGTATGAGCTAAACACAGTGTGTTGATTTATACAGCATTATCTAGCTACAGTCTGGGGAACTGTAAAATTATCTATGATCAAATAACAGGAAACATTGAAGAGGGACAAGTAGCAAGTGTTATATATCTGACAACTGGTTCCTGTCTTGTACCTGATGGTGCTGGGAAAGGATGTCATCAGTTTAGCAGGCTTGAGAATACTATTTCATTTTTCAACAGCCCTTGCATTGCATCTCATTAAAAAATAAATGGGATTAAGTACTCAGCCTCATAAAGGAAGCAAACTAAAACTAACTTAAAAACATTTAGACTTGAATTAAATCCAGTGAATTAAAAGCGGTGACTTAAAATATTATTATTCTGAAGGTCTCAGAAGAGTGTTAGTAATTTTTTATATTTCTGATATAGAGCAGAAACAGCTATCAATGTATGTGGGTTTCTTAATTAACATTTAAATTGGCTTCTATTTAAAATAAAGTTTGGAACAAAATCCTTATACACAGTGCCCTTCCAGGAACTAAGTTAGAGATCCCCAGCTTAATTTATTTTTAATCACATTGTAAAGGAATTTTTGGCCATCCATTTAACACATTAATTCGGGCTGTAATAGAGCTGGATTATATTCTGTTTACAACAGATCAAGTCTGGTTTTCTCCCTAATATCAGTCATGCACAGTAGATTTGGAAAACTCATGCCCTTTCACACTGAGACAACTTGTAAATTTCAGTCAACCTAAACAAACGTATTTGGATTATTTAAATAATTTGACACTAATGATGGCTGTTTTTCTTTGCATTACTGCAGTTGCTCATAGAACACAATTTCAACATTATATAGATCCAGTACTGTGAGAATTAATTGTGTCCGGAGTTAAATTTCTATGAAATGTTTTTTTTTTTTCTTTCAAACATCACATTTTTGTGACATTTTTGAAAGTGTTATTCTTATCCTAATAAACAGTTTCAGAAGACCGCATTGTTGCTTTTGATTGCAGGGAGGAGAGCTGGTGGCTGTAGTGAGAGGAGTAAATGCTCCTCTTCTTCGGAAGACAATTATCGAGCAGCTAGAAATAGAGAAAAAAGTGTTGGACAATAAGGCTGAGCGCAAAGTGGTAAGCTACACAATAACTGTTAAAATTAAAAGTAAAATTTTGAATATTGCAAAAAAAATTCTTAAACAGTAATGATCCATTTGTTACAGTGAGTCTTTACAGATCAAGAAAATTTTCATCTTTGTAATTGTAATGAAATTCTGAATTGATAATTGTTTTATGAAAATCAAAGGAAGGGAAGAACCATTCAATCACATAATAATTTTTAATGAAGAAAAAAATATATATAATTTTGACATGTAGGGGTTATCTCTCATCTCAAACCCCAGACACAACTAACTACAATTCAAGTTCAGGTCCAAAAGACAATTTATGAGGGCACAACACCTTTAATACAGCTGTGAACACGTTTTTATCCAGGCACTCCTCCTTCCATTTTCTTTCTCCTCCTCCTCTAATCCTCCTAGTTGAGCTCTGTCCTCCTCTTTCTTCCTACTCCAACTCACTTGGAACAGGTGGAGGAGTTCCTTTTAAACCTGGACCTGGAAGTACTTTCAGTACAACAACATGGCCACCAGGAAGCACTTTTTTGGTCAGGCAGAACTTCCATTGGACAAGGGAGTCTCCTCCAAGCACCACCTTCTGGAAGCCCCCCTTGTAGCCCCAGTGGTGTCCAAATAAAAACTACACCAGAGGGATGCTACCATCCAACATACTGGTGAAATCTAAAGACCAGGAAGGCAGTCTTCTACTCTCCTTCCAATATATCATAATTCCTATTGGGAGATGAAACAACAATCATCAATTTTCTTAGATCATTCATTATCAGAGGCTTCTGGCTGGGTAATGAAGCATCGTCCATCCCAAGCAGGATGTCAGTCCATCCACACACAGGATTGCCTCCTGCAATTCTACTGTTGCTGCCCAGGATTGACTCTGATATCCCAGGATCCTGTAATAGAATTACCAAGTTCTGGAAACAGATGTATGAATAAATGAACAGGCTCGTCTATAAAATAAAATGAAAAAATTCTAAGATATTCTAAGAATGATTTATGACAGAAAAAGTAAATCAACGACTGAAAATTATTTAATCCATGTTTTAATAGTCTAGGACTGAGCTAATATTTTGTATTTTGCCTTTAATTTTCATAATTTTGGATTTGTGCACATCACTGTATTTATGGATACTGCAGTATGTGGCCTCATGATCTGAGAGAGGATGGCGATCTTTTTAAATAATTTCTTTACTGTGATAATGAATAATGCTGAATCAACCTGAACTTAAACATTTTTGAAGCTATCAAACTTGTAGATACTCATTTACCTAAGCACAAGTTTATGTTGGCATAAATGATATGGGGTTTATTTAAAATTGAATCTGATGCTTTTATGTCTGATATTCTTCACAATATGACTTAAAGTTTGGAGGTGCTTACAGTTTTGTAACTGGTTTTTTTACTCTTTTGTTTTTAAAATTCTAGATTCAAGATGAGTGGCTAATAGAACAAGAAAAGGCAGCAGAGGAGAAGAAGAAGGAGGAAGAGAAGAAGAAGGAGGAAGAAAAGAAGAAGGAAGAGGAAGAGGAGAAGGAGAGAGAGAATGTAGAGGAGGGAGCTGAAAATGAGCCCACTGATGAAGATGCAATAGGTATAGACACGTCAAACCATGTTCTGTTTTCACTTTTTTGAAAATACAGAAATGCAGTATTTAAAAATTGTTTCTAGGTTAGCCCTGGTTTTCCCTCTTGGACAATATATGTTTTGTAATTGATATTTAGTTTATTCAGACAATAGCTTCTGCAACTGACACAGATGATTTTGATATTTTTTTTAGTAATTGTAATGAATGAGCCATACATTGAATATTTATGACATGCCAAATTAACCTTAAGCAATACCTGAAAAGTGATGTTATTGCCAAATATCTTAAAAATGCAGTTCTGCTTTTCAGATATCACAAACTCATTTTAAGATACCTAAAAATATGTTTATTTTTTATTTGACCATATCAACAGTATGATATGTTTTGAGATATATCAAATACATTTTCAGGTATCTAAAAATAAACCACTGTGCATTTCATGATATCTTAAGGACACTTTGAGATACTCTAAACTGATATACTGTACTATGTATTTTGTGGAACTGAGACATCTCCAAATTGCTTCCCAACCATTTTTTGAATAGGACTTTCTATATTTTTAACATATCTCAAATATATTTAAAATATCTTAAAATATTGATCTTAATAGAAATGTATTGAACCCATTTCTGATATCATTAATTGTATACCTTAATATGATGTTAAAATATCCTACAATATTCAGTTTTTACTAAAGGTATCATAATTTGTATTACAGAAATCTTTAAGTCGACAGTTGAAAATATTTTAAGATTTCTGAATTGGAGGAATCGTTCATTTTAGGGTATCCGAAATAAACCTGCGATATCTAAAAATGTATCTTTATTCTCAAACAGGAATTAATATGAGGATAACTAAAATGCATTTTAAGACACATTGTATAATTCCAAGTAATCTTGAAATAACAACTAGACCATTTTGAGATATCTGAAAGACATTTATTTTTTAGATGCCTTAAGGGCCTGTTTATAATTCACAAAACGTAATGCATGCGCCTGGGGATGCTACTGCTATGCAAGCAGCGTACTATTTATACTTGCGTGAGTACTTTATGTAGATCTGGAAGATTTCCGTGCGTGGCTGTGTGAGATATCATCATGGTGAGAAAACAACGTTCAGCTTTGCTGTGTTGTGAATTGCCCGGAAAATCCATTTAATTCAGGACACCTTGCCACAATATCTCTAGAAAGGATGGATGTTTAATGACTACATTTATCATCCAGGGACGCACCCATTCCAGCAAGCATCGGGCATTAGGCAGAAACAATCCCTGGATGGGGCATCAGCTCATCGCAAGGTGAATGCAAGCACACACATACTCATAGAGTCATTTTAGCATCGCTAAATCCCCAAACCTGCTTGTCCTTGGAAGGAAACTGGAGAGCACTGTGAAAACCCACCAGGAAAATGTGCTAACTTCAGACAAGAAACACCAGGGATGTAACTGCCTGTGAGGCATCAGCACTACCACTCTGCCATAGTGTAGCCCCACTTGTGTAATTGTTATCAGTATTCATTATTTAAATGAAGTTAACGATTTATCTGTAAAATGTTACATACATACTTTAACATATTTCATTAGGAAAGTGATATCAAGTATAAATATAAAGATTCTAAATGTGCAGAGAGATGGAATATCATACATTTAATGTGTTCTGTCTGGCAATCATTGCCTGCTGCTGCCATCAGCGCAGGAAGAAGTCCCAGAAGCACATAGCGATTAACAGTGGGTCAGTTTTAAGATGATGTTTGCAAGGTTTCACTTTAATGACAAAATAAACTATGAGATTAAAGTCGAATTTTATGCGATGCTTGTATAACCTATGCAAACAATAGATGAAGAAATGTACCACAGTGTCATCATTTAATAAGTCTGATGATTTGATTACTGCATCAAACCATTCTTCAAACTTTGAAGCACACAGATTGATTATGTAGGGTCTGCAAAATGGCTTGCTGTCACATGTTGATAGAAAACAGAGACTCTGACATAACATTCCAACTTGAGCACACAGTGCCCTCACCCCTATTTTTTGCTGGTACTGCAACTCATGCACGATTCGTCATGTTAGTTTCTGAGGACATGCACATTCTGAAAGTGAAATATAAATTGGCCCTAAAATGGCATGAAATTCATTTGAAATGTACAGTTATTTAATTTAATTCAAAACCAAAACATCTGAAGATATTTAATGAGAGTTACTCCTTCTTATAAACACAATATTACTTTAAGATTAGTGTCTATTCTGATTCATTTAAATCTGTGTTACTTTTTATTGTAATTACAGTGTCCTCTTTGATAGTAAAGTTAATTTTATTTAATGCTTCTCTACCTAGAAGATAGTAATTCTATTTTAGAGAAACCAAAACAGAGGCAAGAGGCATGGTTCAGGTCACAGAAATTAGGCAGGAGTCTTAGGTCTGCTTTAAAAACTATTTTTCCCCCAGAGGTGAGAAGAACATTAATACCCCATATGATGAATATTGATTACCTTCAGTTGGCATTTAATTGTTTTTTGTTTCAGTATTTTTCCCTGTGTAAATTATAACTTTTTTATCATGAAGTTGGAGTTTTAACAACATCTTTAGAGTATTACTGTAGCATAAAGCCTATAAAATGGGATAGAAAGCTTTGAAACAATGTAATTTTTATTTTACGTTTAGAAGTCCTCTCTTGTATTACTAGTTAAGAGTAGACAGGTAAATTTTAAAGTGTTAATCTTAAAATCCAAATGCAGTTTTCAGTTCTTTTCAGGTGCAGGCTATTATACTCTGTGTTCCTTTTGAAAAGAAGCATTCACTATCGCTTATCATTTAGGTTAGGTACTGCAAAAATGCATCTAATACTCATTTACTATTATATAACAAGTCCTTAACAAAGCCTTCTTTGGGTCTTCATAACACAAAATATTGGTAGTTCAATTATTCATCCCTGTGCAGTGTGGCATTTTGATATGATTGTAAAATGACTTGTTAGTATGGAGGATCCACAGGTCTTATACTAAATATGGAATATCAAGAGAAATGTGTCTTGGTTAGGCCACATCAGACTACAAAGTGACATTTTGTTAGTAGGTCACATCACAGAGATGAATAAACACTTTACTGCTGTTTTGTAAATGTTATAAAGACCCAAATAAGCCTTTATTAAGGTCTTGATACACAAGGCTAAGTGTGTCATAGATGTTTTTTTACAGTACTTCATCCAAAGTGTTGCCAGCATTTCCAGTCTAACGGTGTTTACTACCTCCTGTTTATGAATTTTTCACAAAACTTGAGCAAACTCTTATTAGAGTTTTATCACTAACTGTCACTGGTGGCTTTCCTAATGACACATTCAGTAAATTACGATCATCTTATTGTTTTTACACACCCATCAATATTAGATCATCCATGTAGAAGCTTTTAGAAATATTTCGTAATTCAATCACAGACAGAACTAGACAAGCTAAGAAAAATCTTTTATGTAATAAACATGTACCGTTCAGAATATGGAGTGTTTATGTAGAATAGAATTAGAAATGTTTTTTAGTGTTAAGAAAGGAGATTTTAGGTGTCTCATTGTCAATGATGATTGTATTTTTTGTGTTTTTATTAATGCCTGACACCTAAAATGTGTTTACTGTCTACACTCATAAAATGGGTAAATCATATTATTTTTAAACAATGTGTAAAACTGGAAAGATGTAAAGGAGATGACTGCAAGCAAGTATAAGAAACTCAAAAAAGAAGGAACCAAATCCCGTCTTGTTTAAAGGTCATTCATTGATATAGATAACATAAATAATTTCCCTCTTTGAGCATAGGTCTTGTCTTACAGGTGATATTCTTCTATAATGACTACTCAGCACAAGGAAATATAGAAGTAGTGTATTTTACTAATAAGAAAGATTGAGCATACATATTTATTATGCCTTATTTGTTAATTCAAATATAGAGTATATATTTTGTATTGTAATTACGAATAGATAGAAATGAAAAGATCAACTTTTTCGTGTCTTAGAAAAATGACTTGTTTCAACCCTCATGTGCCTGTTTATTAAATATAGTCGACATTTTTTCTCCTCTTTTTCTAAATTAGCTTTGGTGCACATCGTTTTTTTTGTTTTCTCATTTAGAGCCATCTGAGCCAACAGAAGAGATTATGAAGGAGTCAGAATAGTGTGCAGGGAGTGGTGGGTCTACTTGAGTGTTCCTTCCGCACTACAATACCTCCTGTGTTGGTGAACTTTTCTATCTCTATTTCCTTTGTGGGCTGTCTCAGTGAAGTGAGAGTAATGTGAGATGTACATGCAAGTGTAAATGAACAATAGGAACTCATTAGTAGTCCTCGCTAGTGGGTAGAAACTCATGCTATGCTATTTTCACTGTAAAAGGCCAACATTAAGACTGCTCCTTGGTAAGGTTTTCTATAATCCCGATAATCGCCTGTCTTGCTGACTTCTAATGCCACAAGCTGAAAAAAATATTTACATATACAGTGCTTTCAGAAAGTATTCACAGTGCATCACTTTCTCCACATTTTGTTATGTTACAGCCTTATTTCAAAATGGATTCAATTCATTTTTTTCCTCAGAATTCTACACACAACACCTCATAATGACAACGTGAAAAAAGTTTACTTGAGCTTTTTGCAAATTTATTAAAAATAAAAAAACTGAGAAATCACATGTACATAAGTATTCACAGCCTTTGCCATGAAGCTCAAAATTGAGCTCAGGTGCGTCCTGTTTCCCCTGATCATCCTTGAGATGTTTCTGGAGCTTAATTGTAGTCCACCTGTGGTAAATTCAGTTGAGTGGACATGATTTGGAAAGGCACACACCTGTCTATATAAGGTCCCACAGTTGACAGTTCATGTCAGAGCACAAACCAAGCATGAAGTTAAAGGAATTGTCTGTAGACCTCCGAGACAGGATTGTCTTGATGCACAAATCTGGGGAAGGTTACAGAAAAATTTCTGCTGCTTTGAAGGTCTCAATGAGCACAGTGGCCTCCATCATCAGTAAGTGGAAGAAGTTGGAAACCACCAGGACTCTTCCTAGAGCTGGCTGGCCATCTAAACTGAGCGATTGGGGGAGAAGGGCCTTAGTCAGAGAGGTGACCAAGAACCCGATGGTCACTCTGTCAGAGCTCCAGAGGTCCTCTGTGGAGAGAGGAGAACCTTCCAGAAGGACAACCATCTCTGCAACAATCCACCAATCAGGCCTGTATGGTAGAGTGGCCAGACGGAAGCCACTCCTTAGTAAAAGGCACATGGCAGCCCACCTAGAGTTTGCCAAAAGGCACCTGAAGGACTCTCAGACCATGAGAAAGAAAATTCTCTGGTCTGATGAGACAAAGATTTAACTCTTTGGTGTGAATGCCAGGCGTGACGTTTGGAGGAAACCAGGCACCGCTCATCACCAGGCCAATACCATCCCTACAGTGAAGCATGGTGGTGGCAGCATCATGCTGTGGGGATGTTTTTCAGCGGCAGGAACTGGGAGACTAGTCAGGATAAAGGGAAAGATGGCTGCAGCAATGTACAGAGACATCCTGGATGAAAACCTGCTCCAGAGCGCTCTTGACCTCAGACTGGGGCGACGGTCCATCTTTCAGCAGGACAATGACCCTAAGCACACAGCCACGATATCAAAGGAGTGGCTTCAGGACAACTCTGTGAATGTCCTTGAGTGGCCCAGCCAGAGCCCAGACTTGAATCTGATTGAACATCTCTGGAGAGATCTTAAAATGACTGTGCACCGACGCTTCCCATCCAACCTGATGGAGCTTGAGAGGTGCTGCAAAGAGGAATGGGTGAAACTGGTCAAGGATAGGTGTGCCAAGCTTGTGGCATCATATTCAAAAAGACTTGAGGCTGTAATTGCTGCTAAAGGTGCATCGACAAAGTATTGAGCAAAGGCTGTGAATACTTATGTACAGTACATGTGATTTCTCAGTTTTTTTTATTTTTAATAAATTAGCAAAAACCTCAAGTAAACTTTTTTCACATTGTCATTATGGAGTATTGTGTGAAGAATTCTGAGGAAAAAAATGAATTTAATCCATTTTGGAATAAGGCTGTAACATAACAAAATGTGGAAAAAGTGATGCGCTGTGAATACTTTCCGGATGCACTGTAAGTGTAAATGTTAACTTTCCATAATAGGTAATAGTTGGTTGTTATTATTAACTTTGGTAGTATTGTAGCAATATTTAAAATGTTAGAATATCACATAAATAAAAATGCATATAATTGTTTTTATCATCACGTTCCAATACAGTTTCTAGCTGAATAGGTATAAATAATAATAAAAAAGAGGTAATGTTTACCAACATTTTCATTGCATTTCTAATAATAATTTAAGATGATACTCTTTTTAAATCAGATTATCATTTGAAAAGTGAATATGTAATTTAAAAAATCTCTAGGTATTCTTCAAACTTTAATGATTTTATATTTAAAAAGTTCTACCAAACAAAAAATCTTTGCAGAATTATTTAGATGAAATATTTTAAATAATTCCATAGATAAGAGTTGTCATTACAATATTTTTGAAATGATGGTTGAATTTCTGTAGTCATCTATCCGTCTTTTGTTGTACGTACCTACTTTTTTAAAAAAAAATTGTTTTTAATTAACCTTTTTCTAATTTTTTTTAATTTAAAACTGCTAACATCTCTATCATTATCGGCCTCAAAGTGTCAGTGTATTTATATTCATTGATACTTTCAAAACGTGAAACGCTGTGCTTTTCTGAATTAAAGACTGCATCATTATATTTTTATATTTGAAACTTAAACTATAAACTGCTCTAATACAATTTCTTTATAACATAACCATTTTACACTTTTTCGACTCAAATAAAGGGAAATTTGTAAATACAAAAGTTATATTTAATGTATCTTCATTTTCTTAACCCAAGATTTGAATTCTAGAAGGATTGAAGCACAGATCGCAGCAGTTCATCATAGAGCATATTTATCCGCATGGAGAAAAGAATTTTGCCCCTAAAATGTTTGTTTTATCCTTTGAATTCTAGTAACACAAAAGTCTGTAACTCTGTATTTGTAAGAACAATCTAAAATGAAGGTTTATCCTGCCAGTGACTGTTGAACACATTTATACATGCATGTATGTGTAATAGCAGTAATCTCAATTGATAAACCCCAACTGAATTCAGTTTCCTCCTCCCCTTTAAAAAGTAAAAAGTACAGATTAATCACCAATACCATTGTATCAGTGCAGTGCAGAGTTACACTCCAAGAACGACCTTTCAGCAACCTTAGCCTAACCCTCTCTGTAAGCAGTCATTCCAGCAAAGCCACAGTAGGTAAGTGTGTTATCAGCATGTTTGCAGTAGATGTGTTGATGCCAGAGACCTTAATAATAGCAACTTTATGTCTTGGGGCAAGAACTTTATAAATGATTTTGTTTACTGGTGATCGTTAATGTGAGTACAAAACCACGTTCTTGCCTTTGTCACTTCATTTACTATACAGTATTTATGTTAAATGCATTGGCCTATTGGACTCTGGACATACTGTACAGTTGTTGGTTTATTTGCCACCTGTTCCTGTGGAAAAGACGCAGGGAACTGTACTTAGTCTCAGTTTCTCAAATTTAAAAAACATTGTGGAGAATTTGTCATTTTATAAATAACATGGCAGCATCTTGTGTAAAACTGTGAAAGATAGTAAATTTCTTAATTCTTAAATCATTTATAAAGATTGCTTTTTTTACATTATATTGTGCATTTGGGAAGGGAAATTTGTTCTGCTGTTGCTACTCTACTGACACTTGTACCGATTTTCTGTGTATATGTTAAATGTATAGCTGCATATCTATATTTTTGACATGCTATTTAGAAAATGAATGGAGGGTTATCTAGAAATGTGCACGCAGGTTTACATGTAGGACATGCATTTGAAGATCACATGAAATTTTAATGTGTTCTGCTAAGGTTAGAACTTAGTTCCCCAGCAGATTTAATGGCACCATGTCCAAAAAAGATTCAGCTATATCTTATATTATATCTTGGCAAATATATAAATGTTTATGATTGTCATTGAGATAAGCATTGTCTTATACCCACACTTAATATGTCAGTATTTTATGCAAAGATATTGTAAAGTATTTTGCAGCTTTCCGGCTCATATGAACAGTGGTTGGTTTACCACTAGTAATAGAACTTTATTTTATAAAGCCTTCACATTTAACTGACAACTGATGAATTATATGCAGATGAGCTCCTTAAACCAATTTGAATAAACTAGACTTACAGAGACTGGTATTGTAAACAAATATTCAGGTTTCATTGGCACATAACACAGTACAGAAAATATTGAAATCAGACACAGCAATTTTTAAAGCATGTTCGAAGGTTGCAAGTCTCGTATACTGCGGAGAAATCCAATGATGCATCTAAACACATGTGACAAATACAAAATGAAACTGGTTTCTTCTGTTCAAAAAATCAAGGGGACAAAACAAATAATTTCTCAAAATCTTATTTTTTTATGACATAAGTACTATGATTGGCCTACTTGTTAAACAAGGAGAAGAATATGGAATATTTCTGCATATCCATATTGTAAACCCCCCTAAGAGATTACAAGCATGCTTCAATCTATGGCAGCTACACACATACTTTACATGTTTTCATTACTCTGGCTATAACCCAACATCTTACATTATATTACATTATATTATTTACTTGTTGGGCATAACTTCTTTAAATTAAAACATTGGCCAAGCAGAGGAAGTGCAAATACCCTTTGGTAAAATTGTATGTAGCTTGTGAACAGGCAATTTAGTCAAATGCTTTAGAATATAAACAATAATGCATGTGTTCCTCTGATTTAAAGACATTACATGAAAGAAGGGACAAGCTCTTAACAGGCATAGTTACCTAATATAAATGAAAATAATACCTTTAGCCGTATAATACTGAAAATAATCATACTGGCATATAGGAGAAATAGAATTAAATATGTAAGTAATATTTTAATTGAACAGCACAGCACAGTGACACAATGGTTAGTACTCCTGGCTAACCGATCCAATATCATGGGTTTGAATGTCACTCCTGGTTATTGTCTGTGTGGATTTGCACATTTTCCATTTATTTGCATTGGTTTTCTCTACCAAAATGTGTGTTTTTTGTTAACTGATGAGTTGAAATTGGCCCTGTATGAGTGTAATTATTTATGTGTGTGAGGTCCCGTGATGAACCTGGTGTCCTGTAGATATGTAACTCCAAACAATAAATTAGATTGAAAAAGTTTAAGGATGTTATTTTTTATATATTTTACTGTGAAAACTTGAAAAGATAATAAATGTGCCATGTGCACATAAAATAAATAGTTTCACTCAAAGCTGTTTGCAACTTTCTGGCCTTTGTTTTCTAAGCAGTGTTTTATTTTATGTACATAATGCTTCATTTTAAATACATACCAGAAGAGAGAAACTTTGTCCATCCTCATAAACATAGAACTATGAAAAATGATTTATACCAGTTTTTCTGTATTACTAGATATTTTTCTTAATTAAATTTGTTAGATATTCAAATCTTGCAGCATGTTGGTCAATAATATATATATAAAAAATACTTTTTAAAAACCACACTTATATTAAGTTAAAAACTGTACTAAAAAGTAAAAAATAAAGTCTCTCATACATCACTCGTAAAATAGCTTTTGCTAAGATTTTATTGATTGATGAAAAGCGCCCACGCTTTTATTTTACGAGTGATATATGAGAGACTTACTTTTTATTTTTTAGTACACTTTTTAACTTAATATAAGCATGTTTTTTAAAAAGTATTTTTTATATATTATTTTCAACTTTTTAGTCTTGGGTTTGTTTTAGTATAATTCTGTAATCAATATTTTAACACTTCCTTTAATATTTCTATCCATTACTAGCGACATCTATTGGTGAAATCTTTAACTATTCTTCATATGAAAATTTCATTTCTTAATTACCATGGATTAATTGATCAATTAATGAAACTGATTATTGATTCATGTATTGTCATCGGAAGTGAGTAAGCGTGTACAAATTCAAGTCATTGGGACAATAGGAAGTGGGTTAAATATTGATTACAAGATTTGTACCAGACAACAAACAGGTAAAGTTAAAAGAAGCGTGGTAAAAAGGACCCTGAATGAGCTATTAAAGCACAGATTTGACTTTTGTTTATAAAAAGAAAGTTCTGTACACTCTGTAGCTACAGAATGGTCCGCCTTCAGAAGTAGCAACTGAGATCAGACATTTCTGATAGACAGTAATTGCAGCCCGATGGAGGAAGTTTGGATATTGAAGAATCAGCTGTTCATATCAGGTCTTGCCACAACATTATCATTCGGCTTCAGGTTTAAATTTGATATCTAGGACAGTCCAAAATCATGAATTTGTAAATGTCAAGTCTGTTTTTTAACTAAAGTATTCATACCAATAACTGAAATGATTCCTTCACCTGGTTTGGTTTTTGAAGATGTGCAATGACATCATCATTTTGATTATCTTGCACATTAAACAAATGTTTTTTTGTGCATTATAATCTCTGTTGACTGTTCCTGTTTATTAAAAATCAAAATAAATTCACTGTGAAATGCTATATTAGGAAAATAAAGTGGGGGTAAATGTCTTTTTGCGTCGTTGTATTAGATTGCACCCATCAATTGAGATATACATGCAGAGGATGGCAAGGACCTTTGTTTGAGCAAAGATTTCATGGAGAGAGGATGAGTAGCTATTTGTCAGTGAAACAGGCACTTATCTGAGTTGAGGATAATGATAACTATACGTGAGAGAGGCAGGGTGAGGTTGACTGTTGTCTGTACTCTTTGTTTTATCCATTTACTTACTCTGGAAGTATCAGTCACGCTCAGTGAAAACAATCCATAGGTAAAATAAGCAAGATATCATTGAGACTACATCTTCACCACTAATCACTATACATGGAATTTAATCAGATTCTGTAACAACTTTCTAATTCATATGTTATTGACAAAAGAGCTTTGGAACTACTGAAGAAGCTTTTGTTTTAGAGTCAAATGAACCATGAAGGCAAGAATTGACTGGAATCAACTCAATCCCTATAGATTTTGTAGGAATAACATTTACTGGGTCTCATCTTAAAAATAAAAAAAATCATTATTTTAGTCTAATGACTTGTGGTTTAGGCAAAGAATCCACACAGATGTTCCAAATTCATTATTGGTATAAAATTCTTGGAGTTAATTGCATGATCATATAGTTCACTGTAGTTTTTAATCCTGAAAAAATTAATATCCAGTTTGATTTTAAGTTTTCAAATCAGGTTAAAATCAGCTTGAGGAACTGCCTGCACTGATGGTTCTTGAACTTAGTGGTTTCTTTTGTTTTGTTTTGTTTTCTTTATTTTATTAGCTGATGCTATTAATATGGATGAATGTATTTATTACCTTGTACCAAATACTAATAATTTAGAAGTGTCTTTAGGCAATTTAGCTTTTACTATTGTTAAAATTTTCACAAAATAATAAGTGTTACCAAATGAAGGTTTACACATCAGGACCATAAAAACAAAACATCAAAACGAAGTCGGGTGTATCCTACTAGATGTTGTATAATCTTCCAAACATCTAGTGAGCATAATGTTTAAATAACTAATAACATTACAGATAATGGACAGGACAAATACTGATTTCTAACATCTAATTTATCTATTTTATTGCATTATGAGAAAATCTTTAGACCGTTACCCAAGTATTTTTGAGGAAATTAACACTTTGCCAGTGTGAAAATATAAGAAAAATGATCATTTGGAACATGCAAAAGAACTGCTAGTAATATAAAAATTTCTGTTAATTTTTTTTGCTGCTTGTTTCTGTTATGTTTCTTTATAAAATAAGAATTTAGTTAGCCTTGGTCAAGATATTTAATTTAAATAGTTTATATTTAATATTTAATTTAATTTAATAGTCTAGGTATTTAATTTCTTATCTAAATTATTTGTCTAAGATTCTTTCAGTCATCCTAGAGTTTTATAACAAGTGATTTCTTTTAATTGGTATGGAGGGGGTTTTAAGCCATATGTGATCTTAAATATATGTTGTACTTTGAGGCAATTCTTGTCTCTGCAATAAAACAAAGTAAATGTTTATATGTTCAAGCTTATATTTATAAAGGCTATGTATAGTGTTGTTAATTTATTTTCTTTGATTACAGTTCCGGCAGGTAAATCATTCACTTTGGCAATAATAAAACCAGATGTTGTTGCACATGGAAAAGTAAATGAAATAATAATGAAGGTATGTATGCAAGTTGTTTAGGACATTTTAAAGAAAATTATTCATAAACTTTTATGTTAACATATCTTGACATTAAGATTATAAAAATATTATTTTAGAAAAAGAGTGCAACAAGGCAGTCTCTGCAAAACACTGTACAAATCTTCTTTTATGTTAGAGAAAAATAATTAAAAATGCACTTCCTTTATATATGTAAGGAAACAACGATTATTTGTTCTGATGGATACCTAGCTGGCAAATGGCTGCAATGGACAAGAGCACCACTAGCGTAGCACAACATAGGGCTTGATCTCAAAGGTGATCAACAAACAGGAGGGACCATACTTGAAGGAGAGATTGTGCTGTAGATGCCAAAGTGGAAGCACGGGACTGCTGAGTTGTGGTACACCCTGTGTGACCGAGAAATATTGGCAGCAATCGGCACCGGTAAGAAATAAAGTTGAGTCCTGTGATGGTTGCTCAGTTGCCTGGTCCCATGAATCCACTTTCACATAGCAATCATCTTCTGCTGCTTCTCTGACCCTCAGTCCCATGAGTCCTCTTTTGTCTTCAATGGTTTTCCTATTCTTTTTTATTGGTGCTGTAATTACCAAGTCCCAGCCAACCTTGTCAGACTATCTGAACAACCTCCTGAAGTCTCCATGTGCTTCTGCTTCCTGGGGCTTCCACTTCCTGCCACACCTAATGGACTTATTTGTGTATCTAAATAAACAGAGCTGGCTAGCGAAAAAGTAAAGTGCAGCAATAGTAAGCAACAGAATACTTTCTATCTACAATTCATTCCGTTCTTACTGCAGAACATATCAAAATTAACTTTACAGGGTACTTGTTCTCAATCCCTCCCAAGATCTCAGAATTTTTATTAAATTATGTAATTATTGTTGTTTTGATAAAAGATCCAAGAAGCTGGATTTGAGATTCTTGCCCATGAAGAAAGAACTCTTACTGAAGATGAAGCTCGAGATTTTTACCAGCACAAGTCAGCAGAGGTAAGCATCACGAGTGTAATTTAATGTGGGAAAATCAGATATGGGCACAGGAGGAATGTGCAAACTTCACACAGCCGCTGCATTCTCAGTTCAAGTCAGACCATGTTGGGGAGTACGCATTGGTACAGCGCGTTGCCGCACCCACCACACAATGAAACAGCTCGGGATCCTGTTTAGCAACCCCCTAGGCAGACACGCGGTCCAGTCCCACCCTCCAGAAATGACCATCTATCTGCTGCAGCCAGGTGTAACGTGGGTATCCCCTTGGCCTGGTCCAGCCACTCAGGTCCTCAACAATGAGGATCCTGCGAGCTGGATCACCCTTGAGGAATTGTGCCACATGGCTGTAGTGCCATAACTGACACCCCCTTACAAAGCAGGTAATGTGCCTCATTCAGGACTTCGTGAGCAACTGCTTATTTAAGATAATCAAACCAGTAGTACCCAAGGATTCTCTAAAGAGACACAGTACCAAAGGAGTCCAGTCTTTGTCTCAGGTCACTGGGCAGCATCCTTTTCTTGCAACATTATACCTAAACAGGGAGCACCAGGACTCTAAAGACTTGGACCCTTGTACTTTTGCAGATATCTGGAGCGTCACACACCCCTTTCCAGTGACCTCATATTCTCCTAATCTGTCTACTGACTTCATAGGAAGAGACACCAGAGAAATTTAATGTTATTGCCGAGGAAGGTACTGAACCTTTTGATAAGGTTGACAGTCTCTTCGCAGGCAGACACACTGCTCATGGCTGTGCCCAAGAAGTCATTAAAGGCTCGTCACATTCTGATGTGTAAATAATCAATTATGACTTTAAAAGTTTGAAAATCTGTGTTAGTTATTAGATGGGAACAGTATTTAATACAGAATTATTCCTCATTAAATATAATTATATATGTGACTTGCTAAATCAATAGTTAATTTGTAAAGATGTAGTCCCCTTACTTTACTATAGAGTAAAAAAAGCTTAATATGCAAATTAGAGATACCATGTGGCTGAATCATCAAGAACTTTCCCAAACAGTCCATAGTGATACGTTGGTCACCTTAAATTGTTTGGCTTTCTTTTCTTTAAACATCCAGCCATACTTTGAGGAGCTGGTGCAGTTCATGTCAAGTGGGCCATCGTACATTTTGATTATCTCACAACCTGAGAGCTCTGATGATGTAATACCAACATGGCGTGAGTTCATCGGTCCTAAAGACATTGATGTTGCTAAAAGAGAGAAACCTGACAGGTCAGTTCAAATCTGAATAGTTGATTTTTGTAAAAATGCATCATTTACTGTGAAGGAAAATGTACACTGATGGTTAGGACTCTCCATTTAATCAATTTTCAATATACCATAATAATGAATGAATTTAAAACAATTGCGTTGTACATTAAAACTAAATAAGAAATGCCAAAGTAGAGAGATTGTACTTAATGTTCTATCCTAGAACATTTTTCATCTATTTAGATATGCAATAATTTGTCTGTTTCTTCTCACATGAATAGTTTTTGTTCTCAGGATGTGCAATATTTCACTTGTGTGTCCCATATTGTTACATGAAATACTTCCAACTGTGTGTCTATTACTGTTTAGTAAACTAGGGATTTTTTATGAGACTCAGATATAGAGTATTTAGTATATTTAATTCACTGCTTGTCTGTAGGGCATAGTGAAAGAGAATTTATTGTAGTTTATTTAGATTTTTATATTCTATTTTATTTTAAATGCTTTTTTTTAATAGTTGCTCTTCATGTTACTTATACCTTTTCCTATTTGCACAGTTGTAACATAAGTAATTTCCATCAGGATTAATAGTTTTTCTTATTCTGATTCTGATAATACATTATACTTTTTTCCTTCAAGAAATAGTTATGTTCTAAGGTGCATCTTTACACTCACTCAATTTGTTGTTAAATTTTTTTGCTTCTACATTTGTAAATTTTTAGTGCTATTAGATGCAGGATTTTTCATCTTAAAAAAGTTTGCTACTCTAGTGGAGCCAATCCTTCATAATATCTCAATATATAAAATCTGTCTTTCTGTCTGTATGTCTGTCTGCTTTTCATGACAGAACTACTGCTTTAGATTTTTTTTTTATAATTTGCTTAAACAGTCAGGTTGATTTTGATACTTCTTTTATTGCGCTATCATAGTTCGCTTGTGGTACGGATTTATTTGCGCCAATCCAAGAGAAATACAGCGAGCCGGGTGATCTCCTCCTCACTCACTCGCCAGCTTTGGGGAGTATCTTACATCCGCTTAGCTAGCGAACAAGAGAAGTACTTAACGGATTTAGACCAGGTTTTTTTTCTAGAATTTGCTTGAACATTGTGGTTGATTGTGCGACTTCTCTCATTGTGCAGAAAAATCATAGTTCATTGCAAGAGAGATATATTCGCTTTAATTCGAGAGAGGGAGAGGGAAGCGTGATGTCAAGAGTAGGGAGCCAGGCAAGGCCTTCCTCACTGTCCTGTTTTACTTCAATGCGGGCAAAGCTGCGGGGCACAGATAGTTTTGAATAAATGAGAAAGTGGTCTTAGTAAGTTTTAGTTGAATTTAATGTGCTGTGAATTGAAAGATTTGTAAATAAGTATCCTTAATATTTACTTTGTAGAGCACATTAAATTAAGCATGCTTGAAAACTGAGTACTGGAGTAAGTGTATACTTGTTTGTTTAGTTTTTGCAGTGGTTTTATATTATAATGTAATTAATTCAAAAAAGAGTTCCATAATCTATCTACAGAACTCGTTATATTCATTTTTAGAGCTGTGGTCCACCAGAACTCATTCTGGAGTCACCGGCTACATGCACAGACAAACCCTGGACTGGATACCAGTCCAAGTAAATCAGTGCCAATTAAAGATTAAACAAATATCAGATATCTTGTCTTATTTTGTTTTTTGTTCTCTAGTATGCAACAAATCCAGAAAATACCATAAAATGATAACAGAGTAAGATGGCAAAGTGGTTTTCAAAAGAGTAATGGAGCAAAATCAATTCTAGAAATCATAGGAGAAAATATGTCTCTTTGGCCTCTATTTAAATGAGCTAGTAAGAGCGCATCCAAGAAAAGGAGACAAAAACTAAATGGAATATTAACCAGAAGTTGTGTGTTGAGCACTGAGACATCAAGGTGATCAGTGTTGGAAGGTCTTATTTGCCAACACTGATCACCTTGATGTCTCAGTGCTCAACACACAGTCCAGGGTTTGTCTGTGCATGTAGCCAGTGACTCCAGAATGAGTTCTGGTGGACCACAGCTCTAAAAATAAATATAACGAGTTCTGCAGATAGACTATATGAATTAATATTATAGAACACAAAGTATAGAAATGAAATGAATGAGATAAGGAACTACATCCTTTGAGAGAGACAAAAAGAAGTAGGGTTAGACGGTGGTGATGCTCAATAAATTATAACTTGATGTCTTCACTGCAGTTGAGATGTCAGACTCAAAAATACACTATTGGTTATGTTGCCTCATGGAGAATAACTGGGTCATTTGATTGTAATAAGAATTCAGTGATCAGATTTGTGATGGAGAACTCACCAGAATTAGTTATGGACAGCTGTTATTTAGTTCAAGAAAGTGTTTCTTCAATAAATATCTTGCATCACTGAAGCATGTAGTGAGACAGTCTGTTTTCATATACATACAGTATGTTAGTTTCAAATGGAACTTATAATTTCATGTTAAAACAAAAAAGAAATGGAAATATAGACATGATATGTTTGTAATAATAAAAATTAACAAAAACATTTTTCTTCCTTTTTCTAGTCTTCGTGCTCAGTACGGAACAGAAACCCTTTTTAATGCTGTGCATGGCAGTGATGATGAGGATCAAGCAAGCAGAGAGCTTGCTTTCTTCTTCCCCAACTTTAAAACGGCAAGGAAAAGCAATGAAGAGGTTATAGATGTGCCAGTGGAAAGGACACTAGCTCTGATCAGGCCTGATATTCTTAAGGAAAGAAAAGGTTTGATGATGGTGCCAACATGTGGGCATGTTATTTATTATATAGTAATAATTGTAGTAGTATAGTAAAAAGTACCAAAAGTCTAGCATCAAGAAAAAGTCATGTCATTTTCTAACCAGCTTAATCCAGACCATGGTTGTGGGGGGATTAGGTTGAGGGGCTTGAGCCAGTATGGGGCACAAGGCAGGAACAAACCCTGTATAGGATGCCAGTTCATCGCAGCGCAAACACAAGCGTACAAACACTCTCATACACCAAACGCACACTAGGGCCAATGTACCTTCACCAATTCACCTAACCTGCATGTTTGTAAGTGGAAACCCACACAGACACAGGGAGAACATGCAAACACAAGACCTGGTCTCCTTAGTGCGAGGTAGCAGCGCTACCACTGTAGTACTGTGTTGCCCTCAAGACAAAGTACTTACTTTAAATAGTAGTGGAAAGAGGAAATTTGACATTTGAAACAACAGATGGAAACTTGGAATATAAAAGATTTTATAAAAAAATGAAAACCGGTCATTCAATCAAGCTCAGTTCTGTTGTAAGCATTCAGTGCATTTAAAAATTTTATGAACATTTCTGTTATTGGTAGACTTGTTTTCCTCACTTTTAGTGTAGCTCTGTAGTCTCTTCTTGTCTTAGTCATATACTGTTTCTTCATGTTTCCTTACACTATATAACACCAGGTAATTTCCATATACTCTTCAATTCAATAAATGTTTCTTTTAAAAGTCAGAATGGCCTTTAGCACTTCTTCCATTCACATGTCATCATCCAGGTTTTTACTGTGATACAGCAGAGAATATTAACATACTGTATTGTAAATGGGATGTTTTAGTAACATACTGTATTAGCATTAAAAACCTTGATAGAAATGGTAGAAAATTTATGGTTATACACAAAAAAGATGATTCCATAAGTAACCACCCCTTTATGATGTGTCATAACAGGCTCTGTTGGAAGCAGTGGTTTTTAGACATCACATACAGTTACATATTCACTAGGCTTCTTTTACACATTTAATGCATCTTAATTTAATGCAGTTTAAGTAAACACATATTGAAACCTCTTACAGCTAGCAGAATTCCTAAAACTATTCCATAAAGAAAGAAACTGTGAAACCAAAATACCATGAAAGGTTACAAAAAATACCAGTTGGGAAAGTGTAGAGAGAAATTGCCAAGGGAAGTAAAAAGGGCAAAACAAATAAAGTATTAAAAAGCCTAACTTAGCATAAGCCATCTTAATTCAGGGTGTTCCTAAGAAATGTAATGATTTACTTCATGACGCAGTAGTACATAATAAACAAGAATAGTTGTGTCAAATATTGGAAATATTGAAATGTGTGATTTAAATATCTAACGACTAAATATTCAATGTTATAATAAAAAAACATTCATTATCACTGTCATTGAAATATTCTAAAACAATACCCCATATGCTTGTGTTAATCTACTGGGATAGGCTTCTAGATGGTTAGGACCACCAGTCTTCTTCTTTTTCTTTTCCCTCTTCATCTTATCCCACTTCTTTGTAGGCTGAATGTTTTTTAGGCTTTCGGTGTGATCTTTACAGCTGGGTGCCGTATCTGACACCATCCCTCCTCATTTAATCCGGACTAGGGACCAGCTCCAAAATTGGGTTGGCTAGGACTACTAGTAAAGAGTCAAATATCAAAATCATTACCATGTTTATGATCAGCAACCTTGAAATGGCATAAAACAACACTCCATATGCCAAAATTATCCATTACAATTTTTTCCAAGTTTTGTAAAAAGTAGGACCCCCATACCATTAGCGGGTGTCAGTTGATGTAGCATATGCAATTTCAAGTTATTCTGATTATTTTTGCTAAAGACACCTATTGACTTACTCCTTACTTATCATAAGGGCGTAATTTCATGCACAAATTATGGGCCAAAAATTACCTAAAAATGATGTTTTTTCAGGTCCGGATGACCAAAGTTAGGGGAGAATCCCAAAAAGCAAAGATGTCTTACATAACTAGACATCAGTTCAACTTGAGTGATACATCATATGTAAGGTTTTTCTTATTTTGGAGAGTCAGGAAATACTGGACAAAAAAATCGAAAGTTATTGCAAAGAGTTCCTAAGTATTTCTTATGAACACAAACATCTAGTATAAAGAAACTGAGAAAATCTGCTGGAGCAGTGAATTTGTGTAGAGCAGAGACTATGCTAAAACTAAATACTAAAGTAAAATCCATCAAAAAGGAAAATGCAACTCTAAAAGAATTAGGAAGTTATCTCATATGGTGTACTGAAGCAAAGTGACAATAAAGATCTTAGAGAGAAATAGACCAGGAGATGAAATTGTGATTCAGAAACTAGCCAAGGTTAGACAGAATCTAGACACTGAATCCAGAACACTAAGGAAGTGCTGTAGTGAAGAGGACATAACAAAAAGATTGCAATTGTAAATACAAAACCATGAAGCCATATACAAGTTTTTAGGAACATCTATAGACAGTCTTTTTGTTTATTTATTTATTTTATTTGAAGACAATAATGTTGCATACAATCAAGCCAAATGTCTACAACAAATTATTTCATAGTAAAACCAGAAATAGGAAGAAAAGAAAGAAAAACATTAGAAAGTTGAAACAAAAAGCAGGTACCAGAAAAAACAAAACCTAACAAAGCAGAATTCAGTCCCCACAAATCATGGACAATCTAAAAGTTCTGACCTTTATATTTTCATGACAAGCATAGCAACCAAGGTAGAAGGAATACACAAAACTCCACAAAATGGCAGCTCCCACAAAAGACAAAATAAGCCATGGAAAATGATAAACTTAATCAAAATGAATCTGATAGTAAAGAACACTGAAAGAGTTTCTTCAAACCAAGAAATATGGAAAGAAATAAAATCCCTCAAAAAATATGCAGAGGAAAAAATGAAAAACCCAAACATAATTATAAAACATATGGCACCAGTCAATCACAGGGCACACTCATGCATATGGTCCATTTTAAAGTCACCTGTCAACTTAACATGCATGCCTTTGGAATGTGGCAGGTAAAGCAGAGCACACAAAGAAGGTTCACACAGACACAGGGAGAATGTAGAATCTACAAGATCTGAACCCTTAACAGGACCCCGATGCCATCCATATTAGAACATTAGAACACTCTAGACGAGAACAGGCCATTCAGCCCAACAAAGCTCGCCAGTCCTATCCACTTATTTCTTCCAAAAAAACAACAAGTTGAGTTTTGAAAGTCCCTAAAGCCTTTGACTTCATGAAGTGCACCAGCATCTCTTTGGTTTTGCTAATGCTCAGCTGCAGATTGTCCAACCTATGTATGTATATGCATTTCATTTTTGTGTTAATGATAAAAAAATTACTGCAAAAAATTAGAATGAAATGAAAAATCACTATGTTCTATAACATTTAACACATAGCTGAAAGTTGATTTTTAATGGCCCTGACCCAGTTCAATGTTACTGTTATTTCAAAGTATGCATAGCAAATTCAACATTTAGCGTACAAATTCGGTCTCATTTTCTGAATGCAAAACACTTTATAATAAAGCTCATTCTCAAAGTAGTTTTTATTGTGCAGAGGAGATTCTGGAGAAGATTCAAGAGGAAGGATTCAGCATTGCCATGCAGAAGCAGGTGATGCTTACAGAACACCAGGTCCGTGAATTTTACAGAGACCACGTTAATGAAGACTACTTTCCTGCATTGCTACAGAACATGACGAGGTAAATCCAATCTTAGAGATATCAGCTTTCTAAAAACAGATAACGCAAGTCTATTAAACATCTAGAATGTACAAATGTACTTCCAGTGGTTTATTCCTTATTCTCTACTGCATTGTAGCTGCTTGTCCAAGACGCAGAAGGAAATGTATTTTATACATTCTCATTCTACTGATCAGATGCTGTGTTCTCATTAGACAAGTAATTAAACAAAATTACACATTTACCTTAGTCTTAGCCATGGAAAAATGTAACTAGCACACATAATCAGTAATAGTTACTTTAGATGAGAGTTTTTACTTCAAAATTTGTGGTGCTGGTTCTCTCTAAGTCTTATGAGAATATTTTCTTCAGCAGACATTAAATGACATTAAAGTCTTATTAACAAATGATGCAGAGTTCTGAGTGTTGTGTCAGGCTCTGATGGTGAATCTAAAATGGAGTGTTTAGCTGAAACACTCAATTTATCAAATGATACAGTATACATTTCCAATTCCACCTATTGCCTGTAAAGCAGGATGTAGATTGATGGACATCCCTGCCATGTTGGTTAGTGGTATGTTTCCTGGCCGAGAAGCCATCTTAGTGGAAGGTCACAGGGAAGACTGCCTTTTGGAGCCAATACCCTGCATGGCAGTATTACTCTGTTATGGCCCTCATTTGGATGCCTGTAGGACTTCATGGGAGTTGTAGTACTCGTGGGCAGCCCTATTGGTGTCCTTGGGTGCCACTAGAAGGAGCTGCTGGGGGCAGACTCCCTTGTCAGAAGGAAGTCCTGTCTGTCCCAAAAGTGCTTCCTGGGCCTGGGTTAAAAAAAAAGAGTGCTCCACCATGCCCAGGTGAGTCAGAGATGGGCAAGCTCACCTGAGAGAAGTGGAAGAGAAGTAAAAGAAAAGAAAAGAATTGTATTGTGTATTGTGCATTCTCTGGTCTGGAAGGAGAAAAAGCCTGCTTGAAGGTATTGGTAACAAATAAAAATAATTCTTTTGAACATGGAACTGTACGTTTGTGGTTTAGGGGGGTCACTGACGCCTGTTAGTGGCCACAAGCCTCAAACTATGGGAGAGTGACCAAAAACATAATAAGATGTTCAATACAACATTTTGATATGAATTTCTTCTATAAGATTGATTGGCTTATTGAACATGACTGTAAGAGGAGCAATTTTGGAAGACACTGTAACAGAGGCAGAACACTTTCAGTTTCAGAGGAGCTATTTTAGGTTGTTTTCACATCTAATTGCAATTCTCCTTGAATTTCTTCTGATGACATGTGCCGGGGATGGTTAACCTGAAGAAATACTAATAGGTATAGGACACTATAGTAAAACCATGACATACCTCTCTGCTGGTCCAAAAAATGTCTGGAATCTCCTGAGAGAGCCTTGAGGTCATTGTTGATGAGATAAGGAAAGGATCAGTGGTATTCTGAAAGAGTACATCTTAGTTTGGCGTAGTAGTATTTTCAGAATGGTCTAAATCAGTGGGCCTGTGTGTGTGTTTTTCATTTAGTGGCCCAGTTCTCGCCGTTGCTCTGGTTAAGAAGGGAGCAGTCGATCACTGGAAAAGACTCCTGGGACCCAAAAGTATTGATCAGGCCAGGGAGGCAGCACCCGAAAGGTCAGCTTTCTAAATATAAGTATACTTCAAAACTGTTTTATTGGAATTTTGTGTTTAATTTTGCTAGAGTAATGTTATAGCAGACCAATTTTAAGTATGTCTTGTTTGTCCTTGTACTGTCAATTTTTGTCTTTTCAGTTTGAGGGCACAGTTTGCAGTAGATGGGACTCCAATAAACCAGCTACATGGGAGTGCAACCAGTGAAGAGGCTGCAAAAGAACTGAACTTCTTCTTTCCCCAAGAACAAACTCTGGCAGTGATCAAGCCTGATGCCATGGAGAAACATAAAGGTAATGTAAGCAGTTTGCATGTCACAAAGGTAATTTACTACAAAATAACCCATATGCAAATGATACTAAAAATCTGGGGATTTGTGAGCAGTCTCAATGAGTCGAGGATGTGCATTTCTAAAAACTGTTGTCTGAATTTAAAAATATTTCTGAAAAGTGCTTATATTTGCTACAGTGCTAAGTTTCCAAGGAACTTTCACCATAGGATTTTTCTTTGCTTCCTATATAGAAATAAACCAACATTTTCATTTTTTTTAAAGTGAACCCCTCTCTATTTCTGTCATGTTGCTTTAATTTCTGTTAAATATGTATCATTAAAAAATATTCAGCATCAGCACTACGTTTATACAACACAAACATTTTTGACTGGCACTATTGAAAGATATTTTTGATTTAATGTTGTTAAAAGTTAATAAATGGTATGTTATCCTTGTCTGGTTTATAGAGGAGAAATAATGGCTGATTGCATTTACAGTATATATTTTTGTATCCATCCATCCATCCATCCATTTTCTAACCCGCTGAATCCGAATACAGGGTCACGGGGGTCTGCTGGAGCCAATCCCAGCCAACACAGGGCACAAGGCAGGAACCAATCCTAATATTCTAATTAAGATTACTATCTTGTATAGTTCCCAAGCATTTATATTCAGTCACTCTTTCTTCCTCCTCCACCAGAACAATGATAGGCGAACATGCAGATTTCTGTTCTCTTAAAGTCAAATATCATTTTATTAATCTTTTTGACTAATAAAACTAGTTCTTATGGCACCAATATACTAAACAGCCCACTTGTCATGATTTTGCTAGACCTAAAATATATGCTGCATATGTATCAAAGTGCCAGGAGTACCAATTCTTGTTGTTGGTGTTTTCATTCATACTGGCAATGCCTCTTGTTGTTGCAGAAAAGTAATGTTAGTCCTTGCAGTCCTCCTCTGGAAAACAATAAACTTCACATATTCCCATATACTGTATAGAGGACTAGCTGCTGCATACATCCACATTAAACATGGCTCAGTGACAAAAAAATTGATGGTATGGACATTTTGCTCACTCCAAATGATTATCAGATAAGATAAATCCTTGCAATTCTGTTACATTAAATCAACAATTTAAGTACCTCCAAGCCATGAAAGTCAGAGGATATAGGTAGTGAACGCTAGCTAAACAATTCATATACTACTGTCTGATAAGAAATGCATTGCAATGCTACTTTATTTCCATTATGTTCATGATTAGGATTGACATGAATTCATTTGGTATTTTCTACATCTCAAATTCTATTTTATTTGGTTTTCTATAGTCCCCATTTTGAGAGCTGTCATTGACGCCATTTCTCGTATTGCTAGGGGTGTGGCTTCTTGACGTGATAAAAGGTTGGCTGTGGGTTCCTTTATCATCTGTGGATATAAACCTCCTAAATAAAAAAAAAAAAACAAACATAATATTATTGTGCTTCTTATGAATTTTGTTCGGTTTGACCTGTTTTTTTTTTTTTTTATTCTTGTCTCTCATTAGGATTTGGTAGCTAGTTTTATTTTTATTTGTTTTGGTTTCATTTTTTACAAGCTTCTACCGGTTTAGCTCAGTAAATGAATCATTTGTCCATTTCTTGGCAGAACACATAGTACTCCCTTTTGATAACACTAGAGTACACATGTATCATCTACAACATTATGTAAAAACGTAATGGGAGTAACACCCCCATTTAACACAAAGACTACAAATTTTATTAAAACTGTGACAAGTGATGGCTGGAAATAAATCACATAGAGCAAGAAATAACTCTTCAAATGAACAACATATCAGTAATTATTTTTAAAAGGTGGTGTATAAGCCACATTACGGAGCTTTTAATCGTGGGACATGTCGGACTTGTTGACCACAGTTGCTGATCTTGTCACCAGACCATGTCAGTTTATGTTGCTGAATGTCAATGACTGCACGCTGACCTTCTAGCACAGTCATGCTCACCTTTTTACTAACAGCCAATAGTCTGCTGCCTGACAAAGCTGGAGTTGTATGAAAAGTAACAGGTATGGTCAGTTTAGACACAATCTTTGCTCTTTTCTTTTTTTTTCCATTCTGTCGTGGTACAGTGCATCCGGAAAGTATTCACAGCGCATCACTTTTTCCACATTTTGTTATGTTACAGCCTTATTCCAAAATGGTTTAAATTCATTTTTTTCCTCCGAATTCTACACACAACACCCCATAATGACAACGTGAAAAAAGTTTACTTGAGATTTTTGCAAATTTATTAAAAATAAAAAAATTGAGAAAGCACATGTACATAAGTATTCACAGCCTTTGCCATGAAGCTCAGAATTGAGCCCAGGTGCATCCTGTTTCCCCTGATCATCCTTGAGATGTTTCTGCAGCTTAATTGGAGTCCACCTGTGGTAAATTCAGTTGAGTGGACATGATTTGGAAAGGCACACACCTGTCTATATAAGGTTCCACAGTTGACAGTTCATATCAGAGCACAAACCAAGCATGACATCAAAGGAATTGTCTGTAGACCTCTGAGACAGGATTGTCTTGAGGCACAAATCTTGGGAAGGTTACAGAAAAATTACTGCTGCTTTGAAGGTCCCAATGAGCACAGTGGCCTCCATCATCCGTAAGTGGAAGAAGTTCGAAACCACCAGGACTCTTCCTAGAGGTGGCCGGCCATCTTAACTGAGCGATCGGGGGAGAAGGGCCTTAATCAGGGAGGTGACCAAGAACCGATGGTCACTCTGGCAGAGCCCCAGAGGTCCTCTGTGGAGAGAGGAGAACCTTCCAGAAGGACAACCATCTCTGCAGCAATCCACCAATCAGGCCTGTATGGTAGAGTGGCCAGACGGAAGCCACTCCTTAGTAAAAGGCACATGGCAGCCCACCTAGAGTTTGCCAAAAGGCACCTGAAGGACTCTCAGACCATGAGAAAGAAAATTCTCTGGTCTGATGAGACAAAGATTGAACTCTTTGGTGTGAATGCCAGGTGTCACGTTTGGAGGAAACCAGGCACTGCTCATCACCAGGCCAATACAATCCCTACAGTGAAGCATGGTGAGGGCAGCATCATGCTGTGGGGATGTTTTTCAGCAGCAGGAACTGGGAGACTAGTCAGGATAATGGGAAAGGTGACTGCAGCAATGTACAAAGACATCCTGGATGAAAACCTGTTCCAGAACGCTCTTGACCTCAACTGGGGCGATGGTTCATCTTTCAGCAGGACAACGACCCTAAGCACACAGCCAAGATATCAAAGGAGTGGCTTCAGGACAACTCTGTGAATGTCCTTGAGTGGCCCAGCCAGAGCCCAGACTTGAATCTGATTGAACATCTCTGGAGAGATCTTAAAATGGCTGTGCACCGACGCTTCCCATCCAACCTGATGGAACTTGAGAGGTGCTGCAAAGAGGAATGGGCGAAACTGGCCAAGGATAGGAGTACCAAACTTGTGGCATCATATTCAAAAAGACTTGAGGCTGTAATTGCTGCCAAAGGTGCATCGACAAAGTATTGAGCAAAGGCTGTGAATACTTATGTACATGTGATTTCTCCGTTTTTATTTTAATAAATTTGCAAAAACCTCAAGTAAACTTTTTTCACGTCATTATGGGGTGTTGTGTGTAGAATTCTGAGGGAAAAAAAGGAATTTAATCCATTTTGGAATAAGGCTGTAACAACAAAATGTGGAAAAAGTGATGCGCTGTGAATACTTTCCGGATGCACTGTATGTAAAACATGAGACATCAGACAGCTGAGCTACTCTTATGAGATCCAAAACACCTGCATTCTTTATTCCTAGTCGCTGCATTCTATGCATTGTACTTCCTGATGAGCATCATTAGTTGTCAGCTCTTATGCACAGAGAGTCTGCCGCTATGACTAAAGACAAAATCAAGCCCGTTTTATTTTATTGGAGTGAGTTGTGCAGTTGTTGCACTGAGTCACCGGGAGTGTAACATTATGTGATGGGGACACACAGCTGGTTGTCTTTGACTTGCTAAAATTACACAAATGAAGGCTACAACTGAAAATCGCTGGAAATATTGCGTAATGTGATGTCATTGATGGTAACAATATGGTGAGGTGGACATAAACAAATGTTGAAACTGAATCACAAACATGTACCAGCTATGCAGCTTGGTTCACAATTTACAAAATGCTTAATCAAATGTCCCATATCTGTGTTCTTTTTAATCAGATGACATTATTGAAAGTGTAAAGAACCAGGGATTCTTAATAACACAAATGAAGGAGACAGTTCTCTCCAGAGAAATGGCTGAAGAATTCTACAAGGAACACAAAGGAAAACCTTTCTTCGAGCAGCTGGTTGAATACATGTGTCGGTGAGCTAAAAAAACAATGCTATCAATATAATGACTTTTGGAGATCACTTTACAAATTAATAATTATTACATTGTTAGTAATAGGTTGTTAGAAAACTTTTATTTTTAGAGTAAATATACAATATGGAATAGAAGCACAATTTAATAAATCTGCAGTATTGATAGAATTTGGAAGATTATTGTAGTATAAAAATATTTGAATTAATGCCTCATAAGAATTTAATCATATTCTATCATGACATCATTAAAAGACAAAACCATTATGTACAATGTACATGATACTATTTCAATTATAAATTCTTGCATTGTATAAGCATTATTTCAGATATTTATATTGATACCCAGCCACAGGGGTTGCACAAACCAGTGTGTTTCTTTGTGCCGGTCCCAAGCCCAGATAAATGGGGTTACGTCAGGAATGGCATCCGGTGTAAAATTTTGCCAAATCAATATGTGGATAACGATACAAATTTCAAAATTTTTGGTTGAGCCCCGGGTTAACAACAACAACCACCACCAATACTATTAGCCAACAGGGTACTGGTGGAAGTTGGGCTACTGTTGGCCGAAGAAGAAGGAAAAGAAGAGGGGGAGACGTGTCCGGAGGCAGGAGGAGAGGAGGAAAGTAAAGAGAGTGGAACTGAGGGTGTGGAACTGAGGGTAGGAACTTTGAATGTTGGCAGTATGACTGGTAAGGGGAGAGAGTTAGCAGATATGAATGAGAGAAGGAAGGTTGATATATTGTGCATGCTAGAAACTAAATGGAAGAGGAGTAAGGTCAGGTGGTTTGGAGGTGGATTCAAATTGTTCATGGTATGGATGGGAGGAGAATTGGGGTAGGCGTTATTCTGAAGGAACAGTATGTCAAGAGTGTTTTGGAGGTGAAAAGAGTGTCAGACAAAGTAATGATTATGAATCTGGAAATGGAGGTGTGATGATGAATGTTGTTAGGGCATATGCACCGCAAGTTGGGTGTGCAATGGGTGAGAAGGAAGATTTTTGGAGTGAGTTGGATGAAGTGATGAACAGTGTACCCAAGGGACAGAAAGTGGTGATTGGAGCAGATTTCAATGGGCATGTTGGTGAAGGGAATAGTGGAGACGAGGAGGTAATGGGTAGGCATGGTGTTAAGGAGAGGAATGAAGGAGGTCAGAGGACAGTGGATTTTGCCAAAAGGATGGACATGGCTGTGGTGAATATGTATTTTAAGAAGAGGGAGGAACATAGGGTTACGTACAAGATTGGAGGAAGATGCACACAGGTAGATTACATCCTGAGCAGAAGAGTTGATCTGAAGGAGATTGAAGACTGCAAAGTGGTGGCAGGGGGAAGTATAGTTAAGCAGCATAGGATGGTGGGTGGTCTGTAGGATGACGTTGGAGATCAAGAAGAGGAAGAGAGTGAAGGCAGAGCCAAGGATCAAATGGTGGAAGTTGAAAAAGGAAGACTGCAAGGTTGAGTTTAGGGAGGAGGTGAGACAGTCAGTGGTGGCAGTGAAGAGTTACCAGACAGCTGGGAAACTACAGCAGATGTAGTAAGGATGACAGCAAGAAGTGTGCTTGGCGTGACATCTGGAGAGAGGATGGAGGAAAAGGAAACCTGGTGGAGGAATGAGGAAATACAGGAGTGTATACAGAGGAAGAGGATGGCAAAGAAGAACTGGGATAGTCAGAGAGATGCAGAAAGTAGACAAGAGTACAAGGAGATAAGGCGCAAGGTGAAGAGAGAGGTGGCAAAGGCTAAAGAAAAGGTGTGTGATGAGTTGTATGAGAGATTGGACACTAAGGAGGGAGAAAAGGACCTGGACTGATTGGCTAGACAGAGGGACCGAGCTGGGAAAGATGTGGGGCAGGTTAGGGTGATAAAGGATAAAGATGGAAACATACTCACAAGCGAGGAGAATGTGTTCAGCAGATGGAAAGAGTACTTTGAGAGGATGATGAATGAAGAGAATTAGAGAGAGAAGAGGTTGGATGATGTGGAGATAGTGAATCAAGAAGTGCAACGGATTAGCAAGGAGGAAGTAAGGATAGCTATGAAGACGATGAAAAATGGAAAGGCCGTTGGTCCAGATGACATACCTATGGAGGAATGGAGGTGTTTAGGAGAGATGACAGTGGAGTTTTTAACCAGATTGTTTAATGGAATCTTGGAAAGTGAGAGGAAGCCTGAGAAGTGGAGAAGAAGTGTATTGGTGCTGATATTTAAGAATAAGGGGGATGTGCAGGACTGCAGTAACTACAGGGGAATAAAATTTATGAGCCCCAGCATAAGGTTATGGGAAAGAGTAGTGGAAGCTAGGTTAAGAAGTGAGGTGATGATTAGTTAGCAGCAGTATGGTTTCATGCCAAGAAAGAGTACCACAGATGCCATGTTTGTTCTGAGGATGATGATAGAGAAGTTTAGAGAAGGCCAGAAGGAGTTGCATTGCGTCTTTGTGGACCTGGAGAAATGCATGCCTGAGAAAGTCGATCAGAAAAGGAACAAAGCATCACCTACCACAAACCATATGTACACCTACTATCATTATGAGAACTATTAATTGTAACTTAATAGTTAGGATAAAGCCAGCTAATGTGTTATGGTACTGGTGTCACTATGACTGAAAAGTAGTAACTTTTGTGAGGAATAAGTCTTTATCTGTTAGAAGTTTTTCAAATTCCATTAGCGAAGTTTAGTGCAGCATCTCTCTCTCTCTCACATGCACACACACAACAACCCAATGTAGATTAGCAGTTACCAAATGAGTGTCATGGCGCAAGCAATGGAATCTTCATAACTAGCTAACTAACGTAACTACCTTAAAGATGAAAATTCATAAGCTATGTGCCTTTTTCTTTTTTTATATTTTTATTTATTTTATTTGAAGGAAATAGTATTCCATACAATCAAGTCAAACTTAAACCAAAATTCAACCCCCACCTAGGACAAATGGAGGAGCGCCAACAACAAGATCCAATATTTAAAAGCAGCAAAGTAGGAAGAGTATCCTTACCATAATATACTGTAGATGCTTATTCTAAAATATTATTGATTAGATTCTGCCAAATTTTTAAAAAGTTTTGAACAGATCCTATAAGTGAGAATTAGATTTTTTCCAATTTCAAATGGTATAGTACATCAGTTACCCACTGACTTAAAAGAGATGGGGTTAGGATTCCTCCAGTTAAGTAAGATACAGTAAGTCTGTGAGCTAGTAGTGAGGTAAAGGCAATTACAGTTTGTCCTTCTTCACTTTAAACCCATCTGGGAGTACACATACACAGCTGTTAATGGATTAGGAGAGATTGTGACACCAAGGCTGTCTGATAGGCATTGAAAGATTTTTGTCCAAAATAATGTTAATTTGGTGCATGCTCAAAACATGTTGCCCAGTGAGGCTGGAGCTCCATTGCAACGTTTGCAAGTTTAATCTTGTCCTGGATACATTTTTGACAATTTTATATAAGATAAATGTGCTTGATAAAAGATTTTAAGTTGAATGATTGAATGTTTTGTACATATGGAGCTGGAATATGCATGGCTAATTTCCTCTCCTTTTCTGAAAATGTTAAGTGAAAGATCCTTTCTCCATTGTATCCTGGGATCTTTGAAAGAAAGAGACTATAAAATGTTTTTATGTATTATGGAGATGTTGTCTACGTCTTCAAGGCTGATCAGTATTTCTTCTGGAATAGAAATAGGTGGTAGGTGAGAAAAATTGGACAGGTTGCTTTTAAAAAAGTTTCTAATTTGAAAGCTGTAGAAAAAGTGCATTGATGGGAAGTTAAATTTGAAGTGTAATTGTTCATAGAATGCAAAGACATTATCTATATACAATTCTCAACATGTTTTAATCTTTAAATACTATGTAGGTTTGAGAGGAAAAAATAAGGTGGTTATCATATAGAGGTGCAATTCATAAAAGCTTCTCTGTCTTAAACTGCTTCCTAAGTTTTTCCATATTCTGAGTGATTGAAGGCAAATTGGATTATTAGTATATTGACGATAGTTTGTATTTATTGGGGCATAAAGCAAGGAATATAAAGAAGTACTGAAAGACTTTAATTCTAGACCAGGCTTGTGTATATTCATTGATCTGTGTTAATGTCCAGCTCTTTACGGCTTGTATATTAGCCGCCCAGTAATAAAATTGAAAGTTAGGTAGTGCCATGCCCCTTGCTGCTTTAGGTCATTGTAGAGTCACCCTTTGAATGTATGAATGTTTTGAATTCCACATAAATGAGGTTATGATTGAATCTAATTTCTTAAAGAATGCATTGCTAATGTATATGGGGATGCTTTGAAATAAAAAATAAGCTTGGGGAGAATGTTCATCTTGATAGTGTTGATTCTCCCAGCTAATGCAAGGTGGAGGGTAGACCATCTATTCGTGTCTTAATTTTTTTTCCATGCAGACAGCAAAAGTTTGTTCTAAAAGAGCTTTATATTTATTTGTGATGTTTACTCCTAGACATTTAAACTGATCTGCTAAGATAAATAGGACATTTTCAGTCTAATATTATGTGTTCGAGAGTTCACAAAAAAGCACACCTTTTTTCAAATTGATTTTGAGTCCAGATATCTTTTGAAATTCTGGTAGTGCATTTAGAACTGCTGGCACTGACTTTTGTGGATCTGATATATACAATACCATATCATCTACATATGATATAATGAGGAAACCTGGAGTATTCTAGATCTGTTCAGGTAATTTCGTTGATTAACTCTGATTCCTTCTTGGTTTCCAGTTTAATTTTGTGGGAAAGATATGGAATAATCTGTCATCTTAAAATGCCTTCAGAGTTTCTGCAGAGACCTCTGAGGATGCATTTGTCTATAAAAAAATAATCAGTTTGCTTGGATATAAATTCTGTATTGTTCTCATCAACTAATGACATGGGGTTAGGACGCTAGCTTTGAGATGAGTGTGTAGGGCATAGCGATTTAAGCTCCATGATGAGAGGGTCATGGTCAGAGATAACAATAGAGATGTACCTGCAAGATTTGACAGTGGACAAAATAATTCTATATGAAGATATAATCAGTACTTGAGTAACAATGATGTTCTGGTGGGTCTGATAACATATGATCCATTATAAACTGTGTAATTATTTTTTCAGATTTAGATGTTGTTGCCACTGTAGGTGAAGACCTATCCAGATCAGGATTTAAAATACAATAAAGTCTCCAGCCTTTGTAATTTTATGAGTGTTCACATTAGGAACAGATGCAAAATCATTTTGGATGAAATCTCAATTATCCATGTTGGCTGCATAAATATTTATCAAAATCACTTTAGCATTAAATAATTACCCTTCGCCTTGACATATCACACTTCAGGATCAGATATTGCGTCTGATACTACAAATGAAATTGTTCTGTGTATTAAGGTTTCCACACCTCTAATTTTCTTTATATAGCTGGCGTGAAACATTTGGTCATTCCAATCTCTTTTCAACAAAAAGTGATCCTTAACTCCTTAAGTGAGTCTCCTGTAAAAATACTATCTTGGAATTTAGGGGGTGAGAATACTTTTTTTTCCTCTATTTCATGATTGAGAACTTTGACATTCCCAGCTCACAGTTCACTGTTTGGTCATAGAAACATTGCTTCTGAACTTTTGTTGACATTTTGTAGTCTTACATTAAGGCAGTAAGTACATTGGAGCCTATTGTTATGTTGGCACTTACATATATTGGGGTAGAAAAGATAAATAAAAAATAATTTGCTCTCTTTCTCTACCTCCCCTAACCCCCCAATTTTGCCTCCCCAAATGAGGCTGGAGCGCATTTCACAAAGTCCCAGCCATCTGGCATGTCATGAGACAGAGCAAAAATAAACCCCCCAGCAGCGGTGTAGAATAGATTTAAAATTGAGGTATTTTATGATATTAAACCTAGGATATGACCCAATACAATAAACCTAGGGAATGATGTTAAACATCAAAAAACTGTAAATAACTAATAACTTTGTGGTTACCAAAATGTACATACAGTATATTCAGTGGAAGAAATGTAAATTATATAATAGTAATTAAAAAAAAAAAAGTAAATAGAATGTATAGTTACGGCTAACGGTCACATTACAAACAGACCGAGTTGCAAGCAGGATCTTCTTTGCCTTGCCAGGACACAACATGACTCATGGCCATGTTTCAAGGGTTGTCAGGATCAGTCTTCTTAGCTCTTTTTCTGCTTCATCCGGAGAACTAAAAGTGTAAAAATGGCCTTTAATAATTACTTTCAGTTTATTAGGAAACAAGAGACTGCATCTCATTTCGGCTTTGCGGAAACGCTGTTCAGTGCTGTAGAATACAACAGCTGTTGAAGGGGAGAAATCCGAATGTGATTATTTTCAAATATAATCTCCTCCTTCAGTCTGACAAGCAACATCAAGTTCCCCAGTTATGTGCCTTTTTCTGTAGGTGAGAGCAAGTTCCACTAAGCTATCAGAATTTTATGTTTTGTGTTTGTTAATGTCTTTTGTCTATATATATATATATATATATATATATATTGTGTTCGGGTGAACAGATCAAGTGACACCAAAGAAATATTTAATCAGCACAAGAAAATTACAGAAAGATGTGCTCTTGACCCAAAAATAAAGCCAACTTCAAACAGCCTCTCAATGTATAAATAAACTGCTCAAAAAAATGAAAGGAACACTTTGAAAACACATCAGATCTCAATAGGAAAAAGAAATCCTCCTGGATATCTATACTGATATAGACTGGGTAATGTGTTAGGAATGAAAGGATGCCACATCGTTTGATGGAAATGAAAATGATCAACCTACAGAGCCCTGAATTCAAAGACGCCCCAAAAATCAGAGTGAAAAATTATGTGGCAGGCTAGTCCATTTTGCCAAAATTTAATTGCAGCAACTCAAAATTGCACGCAGCACTTTGTATGGCCCCTGTGTTCTTGTATACATGCCTGACAACATCGGTGCATGCTTCTAATGAGATGACAGATGGTGTTGTGGGGGATCTCCTCCCAGATCTGGACCAGGGCATCACTGAGCTCCTGGACAGTCTGAGGTGCAACCTGGTGGCATTGGATGGACCAAAACATAATGTCCCAGAGGTGTTCTATTGGATTTAGGTCAGGAAAGTGTGGTGGCCAGTCAATGGTATCAATTCCTTCATCCACCAGGAACTGCCTGCATACTCTCACCACATGGGGCCAGGAATTGTCGTGCACCAGGAGCCACCGTACCAGCATAGGGTCTGACAATGGGTCCAAGGATTTCATCCTGATACCTAATGGCAGCCAAGGTGCCTTTGTCAAGCCTGTAGCGGTCTGTGTGACCCTCCATGGATATGCCTCCCCAGACAATCATTAACCCACCACCAAACTGCTCATGGTGAATGATGTTACAGGCAGCATAATGTTCTCCATGGCTTCTCCAGACCCTGGAGCACTTCTGTCACGTGCTCAGGGTGAACCTGCTCTCATCTGTAAAAAGCACAGGGCACCAGTGGTGCATCTGCCAATTCTGGTATTCTATGGCGAATGCCAATCGAGCTGCATGCTGCTGGGCAGTGAGCTCAGGGTTCATTAGAGGACATGGGGCCCTTGGGTCACCCTCATGAAGTCTTTCTGGTTGTTTGGTCAGAGACATTCACACCAGTGGCCTGCTGGAGGTCATTTTGTAGGGCTCTGGCAGTGCTCATCCTGTTCCTCCTCCTGCTGATGGGTTATGGACCTTCTATGGCCCTCTCCAGCTCTCCTAGAGTAACTGCTTTTCTCCTAGAATCTCCTCCATGCCCTTGAGACTGTGCAGGGAGACACAGCAAACCTTCTGGCAATGACACGTATTGATGTGCCATCCTGGAGAAGTTGGACTACCTTTGCAACCTCTGTAGGGTCCAGGTATCGCCTCATGCTACCAGTAGTGACACTGACTGTAGCCAAATGCAAAACTAGTGAAAAAACTGTCAGAAAAGATGAAGAGGAAAAAATGTCAGTGGCCTCCACCTGTTAAACCATTCCTATTTTGGGGGTCATCTCATTGTTACCCCTCTAGTGCATCTGTTGTTAATTTCATTAACACCACAGCAGCTGAAACTGATTAACAACCCCCTCTGCTACTTAACTGAACAGATTAATATCCCATAAGTTTCATTGACATTATGCTATACTCTGATTAAAAAGTGTTCCTTTAATTCTTTTGAGCAGTATATTTTGCACCAATGGGAGATCTGTCCATGATGACTGCTTGGTCAAAACCACCTTCTCAGTAACACCTGTTTTTACGGTGTCTTTGCTGGAAGGAGCGGAGCCATCTTAGGCATTGTGGGCAGGGCTAGGTATCCTTCATGGCCATTTTGGATCCAACTTTTGTTTTTTCAATAGGAAGAGGGTCATTTGACACATCACTTATTGGGAATTTCACAAGAAAAACAATGGTGTGCTTGGTTTTAATGTAACTTTATTCTTTCATGAGTTGTTTACAGCCATTGACATGTCGCAGAGGTTAACACGTGAGGAGCGGATAGAAATTGTGTTGATGTCTGGTGAACGCAGTAACCGGCAGATTTCAATGCAAGACACCCTCCGAGACCACCCATCTCCCATGCTACAGTTAGCAAACTGCTTGCTAAGTTTCGTGAAACTGGTTCAGTGTTGGATTTGCCAAAATGTGGACGCATGAAAACTGTCACTAATGAAGAAACATCAGTGGCTGTCCTAGCTTCATTCAGCAAGAGCCCACAGCGTAGCACTCGCCGCATGTCACTGGAGAGTGGCATTAGTCGAACATCCCTTCGGCGGATATTAGCTACTCACAAATGGCACCCTTACAAACTCCAGCTACTGCAGCATCTCAACGAGGATGACCCAGATCGGCGCACTGAATTTGCAGAATGGGCAAAACAAAAATTGGAACAGGACCCTCAGTTTACACAGAAGATTTTGTTCAGTGATGAGGCAAACGTTTATGTGAATGGTGAAGTTCACAAACAAAACCACTGCTATCGGTCTGACACTAACCCACATTGGATAGATCCCTCCAATACTGTTGGAACAAACAAATTGATGGTATGGTGTGGTATATGGGGTACAAAGATAGTGGGGCCATTCTTCATCAATGGAAACCTCAAGGCCACTGGATATGCAAAATTGCTACATGATGATGTGTTTCCCTCTTAATGCACTGAAGCTGGCACATTCCCTGAGTTTTTCCAGCAAGATGGTGCACCACCACATTATGGGTGTCAAGTCCGAGCACTCCTAGATGAACAATTTCCTGGAAAGTGGATTGGTCGTTGTGGGCCAGTTGAATGGCCCCCAAGGTCTCCCGATCTGACCCCCTTAGACTTTTATCGTTGGGGTCATCTGAAGGCAATTGTCTATGCTGTGAAGATACGAGATGTGCAGCACCTGAAACTACGATTACTGGAAGCCTGTGCTAGCATTTCTCCTGCGGTGTTGCTATCAGTGTGTGAAGAGTGGGAGAAGAGGGCTGCATTGACAATCCAACACAATGAGCAGCACATTGAACACATTTTATAAGTGGTCAGAAACTTGTAAATAACTCATGAAAGAATAAAGTTACGTTAAAACCAAGCACACCATTGTTTTTCTTGTGAAATTCCCAATAAGTTTGATGTGTCACATGACCCTCTTCCTATTGAATAAACAAAAGTTGGATCCAAAATGGCCGACTTCAAAATGGCCACCATGGTCACCACCCATCTTGAAAAGTTTTCCCCCTCACATATACTAATGTGCCACAAACAGGAAGTTAATATCACCAACCATTCCCATTTTATTAAGGTGTACCCACATAAATGGCCCACCCTGTACATTGTATTATATATAATAATATATTTTTTATTATATATTTTAATATATTTTGTATTATATATTTATGTATATCTATATCAAATATATTATTTGGTGTATTACCCTTCTCAGAAGAGAGAAGGAAGGCCAAAGCTACTGGGAACAGAGAAGATTTCAGAAAGCTGAATGTGGAAATCCAAAAAAAGGGCAGAAAGGATAAAGAGAACTATTGGCATGAACAATGTTAGAAGATGGAGGTGGAGGAAGCAAGCAGAAAAGGTCACACATGGGAACTTCACACCCACATGAAGAGGGCACAGTCAACATTCATTGCTTAGAAGGCAATAGTTCAAGGGAGCAATGGACAGGAATTACATGACCAGCAAGCAACAAATGACTGGCGTTATGTCAATGCATATGGAGCACATATGAGTGGCAGAAAGAATGGAAAAGATCAATATTGCTCCCAATTACGAAGACAGGAGGCACAAAGGACTATTCGAATTACCACACCATAGTCCTGATATCACACGCAAGCAAAATTCTTCTGACTATCATCCAACACTTGATAACCACTGTTGATAGGGAAATACCAGATGTACAAGCTGGCTTCTGGAAAGTCAGAGGCACTCGTGATCACATTGCCAACCTTCGATGGATTATGGAAAAAAACAGGGAGTATCAGAAAGACCTCTATGTGTTTCATCGATTATTCGAAGGTATTTAATGTTCTTGAGCACAAGCAGCTATGGACCTGCCTGAAGAAAATGGGCACACTACCACACCTGACCAAGCTCATAAGATTGCTGTATCAAGATCAAAAAACTACATCCTGAACTCCATATAGAGACATGGAATGGTTTAAAATCGGAAAGGACACACGCCAAGAATGCATCATTTCACCAGCAGTTTTCAACATATACACAGAAGCTGTCATGTGATAAGCATGTCTGGATGAGTCAAAGACTGGAGTGGAAATATGTGGTACAAACATCAACAGCCTCGGATACCCTGATGATACTACCTTGCTGGCTGAAAATAAGAAGGATCTCGAACATCTGATCATGAAAGTTAAAGAAAAAAGTGAGAAGATTAGACTGTACCTGAATATCAAGAAAACAAAGATGATGACAACAGCAAAAAATGTGAGCGTCAATATCAAGATCAACAATGAAGAAATTGAAGTGGTTGAAGATTTAATTTTTTCTCAGCTCTAAAATTGATCCTGATGGGGACTGCACCCCTAAGATCTAGTGACGCCTGGTACTTGGAAGAATTGAGATGGCCAGTATGAACAACATATGGAAGAGCAAAGACATCAGACATCTGCTACGCATTCCGTGGACAACTAGAATAATGAACCAAGTAGTTTTGGAATGGATCAAACCTTTGGTCACATCATGCGGAGCAGGTGTCTTGAGAAGGACGTCATGCTTGGAATGGTCAGTGGGGAAAGAAGAAGAGGCCGCCCATTAACTCACTGGTTAGATACTGTCGAGAACGATACCGGACTGAACATGGCAGTACTGAAAGAAGCTGTGAGAGACTGGAAGACATGGAGAGCATTGATCCAAAGAGTGACCAAGAGTTGTACTCGACTGAATGGATAAACGGAAACAGTTTATTACAGCAAGCTTGTTTGGGATATCTGATGAAAATGAGTCTATCGCCATGTTTGAACTACAGCACAGAAAGTGAAAGTATTTCCTGTAGACTTTAGCCAATTTATCATCCTCGTTCCTGAATCTCTGCATATTTCTGGTGTCCTGGCTGGACAGTGAAACAGAAATCCTTGGGTGGGCTGAAGTTAAAATCTTCACATCTTGTTCATTCATTTAGTGTTTTCAGACAGGCATCTTACTAATTTTTTATTTAATTAATTATTATCAAATTATCAAAGGCATCACTGATAATTAAGTAACTGATTGAATAACATCAACCAATTCTTCTTCTTACACCATACAGTATTTTCCTATATGTTCAAGGCTTACATATACTGGTTATGTTCCTTTAAGTTTCTATAATTTATCGCACAAAGTCAGAAACCTGCATGCCACTTTCAGTGCATCCGGTAAGTATTCACAAGGCATCACTTTTTCCACATTTTGTGGAGCTTGAGAGGTGGTGCAAAGAGGAATGGGCGAAACTGGCCAAGGGTAGGTGTGCCAAGCTTGTGGCATCATATTCAGAAAGACTTGAGGCTGTAATTGCTGCCAAAGGTGCATCGACAAAGTATTGAGCAAAGGCTGTGAATGTGATGTGATTTCATGTGATTTCTCAGTTTTTTTTATTTTTAATAAATATGCAAAAACCTCAAGTAAACTTTTTTCATGTTGTCATTATGGGGTGTTGTGTGTAGAATCCTGAGGAAAAAAATGAATTTAATCCATTTTGGAATAAGGCTGTAACATAAAAAATGTGGAAAAAGTGATGCGCTGTGAATACTTTCCTATTTGTAAGCAAACCATTTAATGTATCTAACTGTACATTTTCCTAGCAAACTAACAAGCTGACTAACAGGCTGTAATTATATTAGAAATGTAGATGAACAATAAGGATGTTCCTATACATGTTAACTTAGGGGATGAAGAACCTTTCATTACCTATATAACTATGTTAGATTAACATTTTATTCTGTTTAAGCAAATACTCAGATGAATTTTAACTAACTTTTCAAGATTGGCTCTTGCAATGTAATTTTGTTAATTACTATCTGTATACACCAACACCATTCAATTGACCTGCTCTAATGGCACGATACATCAAACTGAATGACTGCTGTGTCCTGTTCTTTATGGCTGCCTTGTTTTCAGATTTACACAGAAAATCATGTGCTAAAGGTGATGTTGAAAGTACTTCATTCACAAAACTTGCCATGTGTTTGTAAATTGTGTGGGTTTATACTTTATTATATTGACTTTGAACCTACATATGATATAGAAGCAAAGCAAGCAATAATGATCCTTTATCTACATAATTTATTTACTGTATATAATCAATGTAAAATTGTACTCATCCATGTGGGTGCTGGAGTTAGCGTGCCCTCTCACAGGCTGTCGTCCTATCCTCCTGAGTGCTCATTAATACCCGCTGCTGTTTGAATTCATTCTGCGTCTGTTCTATGCTGGAGCAGACAAAGTGGTATGAATGCATGTCATCTACTGTGATCACTTTCTGTTGTGAAAATACTTCCTTGTGTATCATGTTATGTTATACTTGTGAACTGAGTTCAAACTAAAGTACACCTTTTGTATTTTAGTGGACCATGCATGATGATGATTTTGAGTAAGGAGAATGCTGTAGAGGAATGGAGAAATATGATGGGACCCACCAACCCAAAAGAAGCTCAGGAATCATCTCCTGGCTCACTGAGAGCACGTTTTGCCAAGGATATTCTGGAAAACTCTGTGCATGGACCTTCTAATCTTCAACATGCTGTGGAAAAAATAAAGTTTGCATTTGGCGACATTGGACTGGGGCCAAACGGGTCTCTTCAGGGTAATGTAAATAGTTAATATTTCAGAGTTTGTGGTAAAAACATTTATACTGCTTGTGTGTGCAGAAGTCTTACAAAATAACACAAATGTATTAAATCAATGTAATGGTATCTTTATAAAAGAAAGGTATAAATTTCTATCAAAAACATGAATATTAATGCGTCAGTCCAAACTTTTGACTGGCAGTGTCCATAATATTAATATACACATATACAGACACATATATACACATAAATTATATATACTAACTAAATAATATATATATATATATATATATATATATATATATATATATATATATAAATTAATATATTGTAAAGGAAAACCCAATACAAAACAAACAAGCACAGTATTAAAAGAGATTCATGAAAAGGCTTTTATTGAAAAGACGTATATGAAAAAGAAGGGAATACAAAATAAAGTATCGGACTTTCTTCTTGAGAAACGTCATTAGCGGGTGTATTTTACACTTTGCCGGTTTGTCTTTTGGAATGCCTAGTAAATGTGTGAAATATTAATCGTTTCATACTTTGATGTCCAATATTTGGCATTCTATATATATTGCCTAGGCGTTCTATACAATGCCTGCTTTTCATACATTGCCGGTAACACACACACATATATTTATATACAGTATATGTGTTTGTGTGTGTGTATATATATATATATATATATATATATATATATATATATATATATATATATATATATATATATATTTGTATGTATGTAGACCCTACCCTGCTTTTATGTTAGATTCAAACACAATACTGACTTTATCTATCATTATCAGTGCTCAAACCACTATATGTGTGTATTCAAAACTGCATATATAGTGAATCAGAGCACTGATAATTAGGAGTACAATACAATATGTCCATCTGGGGGAGTAAATGCTAACATTACTCAAAGTTATTGTCTGCTTTTTTATTTTTATTTTTTTTCATTTTTATTACTATTTAATTTAATATATATTTTTTTTGTATCAGTATACTGCTGCTGGATTATGTGAATTTCCCCTTGGGATCAATAAAGTATCTATCTATCTCTATCTAATAAGGCTCTTAACTGCACCATAGACATAATTTTATTCACTAAAAAATCACAGGAATGTTATTGACTTGAAGCAAGCAGCATATTTTTTATTTTATCTTAACTGGTTATTTTCCTGACAAGATTAAAAACAAATTGTAGACAGTTATTGCCTCTCACTCGGTTCTTATTTGTTTTTTAAATTCTTCAGTAACACATCTGTCACACTCATAGGTGTAAATTAAGCCACATTCTCTGCTTAGTTGGTCACCATCTTGGTAATTGATCCTAACTGTAAATCTGTAGCCATATAACAAAAAAAAAAGCAATCAAGAGATCGGAATCTTAGCAAGAAAGCAAAGAAAAATGACACTCCTGTCTCAATGCCGATAACATATCTTTTAAATAAATGAGTCAGGGAAGAAATGATCCATCTTTAGACACTTTATTTATGACACTTTATGAAGTGTGTGGTGGACACTAGAGTTGTGTGTTCATGGGAGTTTCCTTTCCCAATTCAAGGTCCTGCTTCCAGGTTGACTAGTGACTGTAAACTGACAGCATGTGACATCCACAGGTGCCTACATGTATGATGGAATTCTGCTTCCCTCTCTGGCAGGCTTCTGCTTTGTACCAATTTCCATTTTGCTCAAGTTCACTATGACCTTTAAATGGATTTAATTTGTTTAAAAATGAAAGGCTGAAAGTATGGTTACTGCCACCTATGTATTATTTTATTCTGCCTGTGTGCTTGTATGCTTGTTAGCACCATGCTGTATAAAGTGCTAGGCAGGATGGAGTCCTACGATTTGTGTCTCTGTCTATCACAGCATCTTCTGTCAAAAATGAGCTACTAGTGCAGTATGCCATGAGTGCTAACCACTGTGCTGCCATGCACAACAAATACAATACTTAGATACATTTATACAAATTAATTCTGGGATCTTACTGTGTTCTTTTAGGTGTAGAGCCAGCGCTGGACAGAGCTGATCACTTAGATGCTCTTATAAATGGTAAATATGATCACATTTGGTACACAATATGTCATTTCCTCACAATCCTTTTAATAGAATTGTTTGAGCTACTCACTGCAGACTGTCAAAATCCTCTTTACCAAGCAAGTGTATTAATGAAAATGGGTAATGAAACAAAAAGCTCTGAACTGAAATATTGTCTGGAATCGGTTAGTGCTAACATTGATGACTCTTTTGGAATCCAGTAGTCTCAACGTAAGGTAACGGAGGGTGAAGGCTCCAGTATCAGCATGTGAGGAGATTTCAAATCCTGAACTCCATTTATTTCCACCATCATGGGATTCAGGTAGCGCTGTCCACGTCCAAAGTGTGCAACAACCTTTCATGCAACAGTTGAGAAAAAGAAAAACAAAACCCTAAGACAACTCTACTGAAAAAGTAACATACTGGACATTTGACGTGTCAGATATTCAACATTTCCAGAGAGTACAGATAAGAAGGAATTCAAAGCAGTGCAAAAAGTGCTGTCACCAAAGTTAAATTTTAAAGAATGTATTAAATAGTAATTGACAACTCACTGTTAATAAGAAACAGCAAACACTAGTTTTACAAGATGAGGATTTGTTGCTGTTATATAATCAGTACTGTAAAGCAGCATGCTGTTTGAAAGGACATTTCTAATTTCATTTCAGGCCCAGAGATGACAGAGGAGACAGCCATTTCTAATGACGAGCAATCAGAAGCACCTCCTGACAGTACAAATCAGGCTGAAGAAGGTAATATTTACGATGAATTTGCAATTGAATAAGGGTGAAGGATGAACTGCTCTGATCTAAAAGATCTAGAGGATGTACTTGTGGGATTTATTATTAGGTGTGACTGTCCACATGTATTTAAAATGTAAAAAAAACTAAATGAAAAAGTGGCAGGTTAACCAAACCCTTTGTACTAAAACAATGAAAGGATAATAAAATCCACAATAAAGAGAGATAAGTCGAGTGGCTAAACAAGTTCAGTTCAACAGGGAATGATCTCCAATAATGAAATGAGTTAGAAAGAAAGGTCGCCGCCGCTTTAGTGGGACTCTAGTGACAACTTTCATTACCCACCATCCTGGACTGCTTAAGTTTCATTAAATGAAAAATATCCTGTCAATAGGAAAAGTTTACAGCTTGCCGTGTACTGGTATTTATTTTGTTTGGTATTAAAAATATCATTTTAAATATTTTATTTTTAAACAGAAGAAGAATCTTGACTTGAAGCCCAGTGGAAATTCAAATTCAACCTGAAACTGGAAAGAAACCCTGAACTTTACCGTCTGATTTTTTTTTTTTAACCTGAAGATATTTGATGTTTTTTCTGGACCAGAGTTCAGCCTCCATGTATATTTTAATCAAGCATGGCAATGGCTGAAAGCCTAAAAACGGACCTGTGGGCTTCAGTCATTATGACCCTCCACACACATTTAAAATCATGCCATAGCAAACCAAGAATTTATATTTCTGAGATGCCGCACCGCTGAAGCATATTTGCATGATAAATGGAAGCCAGCAACTTTAACAGACTGCAAGTGTCTCTCGGGGAAAACGTTTTAAATGTGAAAACAAATCACACTTTGGGCGCAAGATGGATATGCAGGACTCTGTTGTCCACATCATGTTGAACTGACCAGCTGGTTTCTGTTTTTTTTATTTGTTTGGTTTTTTATATCTTTCAAATTTAAATATGTGAAATGATTTTTTTCTATATTTCAGTTGCCACTTTTTAGTTTAATTGGGTGAATATATTCAAGATTATATTGTTTACGCCTTATATTTCTGTATTATACATGAATACAATAAACATACAATTCCCTACATGTGATGTTTGAACCTTTCAACTTTAAAACAATTTCAGTAGGACTCTCTTTGGAACAGGAATTTAAACTGTATTGCATCTAAAGTAGAGTATTTTGATGGTGACTAAGAGTTTTTTTATTTTTTTAATAATTCCAGGATTTGTTGGGTCTCCCCCTTGTATATTCTAGCTGTGTTACCTGGCTTTGATGGGCCTCGATTGTAATGGTGTTGGGTTAAAGGAGACGTTCAGTATTTTTCAAGTGGAATTTATTTCTTTAAAAACATTGTATATAAGCGTTTGCCACACAAAATTGTGTCCTAAACTTATGCGTCTTTTGTAATTAAAAAAAAAAACAAAAAAAACCCATCTTGCCCGATGGGCGGGCGCTTTACTGCAATGGAGGCCATGGGGCACAGAGTAATAAAGGAGTTCTAAACTGCAAACACACCAATACATGTGTCAAAGCTATTTAATTAAGTGGCACACAGCAAACCGAATATTTATGGAGATTTTACAAACCAGACATGCATGGGAGATAAGTGACAATAGGCAGAGGACAGGGTATGGCTGAAAAATTAGAATTAGAATTTAGAAAAAGAAGAAAAACATCACTTTAAACTTGTTACTGTAGATTCAAGTGAACATTTTACTGGCGACATGCTCTACTGTATCTATACTGCACTGATTTACCAACTCGCCAGTTTCTTTTTATTTTTATATTGATCTTAATAACAAATGAGGAAAAAGTAATGAATAAAAATAATACTGTTTGCTTTATATTTGTAGTTTATTATTAAAACTGTAACAATTATTAGTATTTTGTACAAAATTAGAAATGTACTAGAAAAAATTATTTACATTATTGAATACATCTTTTTTTGCAAGGTCCATCCCATTCAGTAGTTTCAGAACTGTCAGAAAAATTTCCAAAATCAGAATTATCCCATTCATCGGCGGCCTCTGCAAAAAATGCATCATCGCCTTCTTCTCCGCCTTCTGCAAATGATCTCTGGAACATGTCAAGAATCGTCTTTTGCTTGGGATCCTAAAAAAAAAAAATAGGTAAAAATACTTGCCAAGACACAGAACTACTATTTTCAGACAGAAATGTTTCTAAAAGGATGTCTTAGAATGCCTGGTTTGTTCTAAAAGTCTTCATCAGGCTGAACAGATTATTCCTGTAATAATACATTAAGTGACTGCCAAGGAATATCAGATACAAACAAAGAAAAGGCCGACCATAACTCAAAACCAACCAGCACACACAGGATACACACTGGGCGCCATCTGCTCAGCATACCACTTGAGTAAATAGTCGTGTGGAATAACCTTTAAGGCGAGAGTCCAACTGCATAATGGGAGATGTTCGGGGGGCAAGTTTCAGGTTAGCCAAGGATTTTCATGTGCACACAGAAGTCACCCCTTACATTTGTTCTTCATTATTTGCTGGTACAAGGCAGGTGACTGGCCCTGAATCTCTCACACACATATAGACACACACAGACCATGTTGTGAAAAGGGATTTACCAACTTTCTAAAATCCTGTGTTTTTGTGCATTTTACACAATAAATGGCCTCAAAACTCTAAACAAAGCACAATATTAGGGAAAAGAAACCTGAGTGCAGTTCTGAAACCATTACTTTCATTATTCAAGCAGCCAAGGTACCTCACATCCCGATCACAGATCGGAAAAAGTAATTGCTTCCATAGATTCGATACTTGGTTGCAGCACCTGTAGCAGCAATAATCAAGTAAATGCTGCCAACTATTCGATAGCAGCCTTTCACATTCCTGTTTAGAAATGTTAGCCCACTCTTTCAAAGCAATTCTGCAAAATTCAGACACATCGGTAGGGTTTTACAGCCAAAAGTTTAAAGTGTGCCACTGTGATTTGTGTACATAATTTTACTCCAAAATGATATATATATATATATATATATATATATATATATATATATATATATATATATATATATATATATATATATATATATATATATATTTTACAGGAGCTGAATTTGGGACTTTCATTAGTTGTCAGTTATAATCATCAAAATTAAAAAAAATAAACATTTGAAATACATCAGTCTGTGTGTAATGAATGAATCTAATATATAAGTTTCACTTTTTGAATGGAATTACTGAAATAAATCAACTTTGTCATGATATTCCAATTTTATGACCGGCACCTGTACACACACACACACACCCAGCAAGATACCACACTACACCCTCTGCTCACACCACAATACCACTACTATACAAGTCTTAACCCTTTTTAAAAAAAGGCAAACAAGTCCAGCAGAACACACTGGCACTACAACATACCACCTGTGCCACAGGGGCTGTTGGTATCTGCTTACCTGACCCATTAGGTTGGACCCACGACTGCAGATTGTTAGAAGGTGTTGGTTGCATTTACACTCAGTTGGAAAGCAGAACACACGGAAAAACACTGATTCACTTAAAAATACGGAACTACTCTATCTATGAGTAAAATAAAATTATTTAGTTATGTGTTAAGTGGCAATTAAATTGTTATATTAAATACATTTTTATTACATTAAAGAAATGTTGAAATAATCAATTATTTTCATTCAACTTTTCCTGGTGAAGCTTATAGTCAAAATAAATACATGAAGTGAAAGCAGTTTATTGTAAAGTGTGGAATTAAAAACTCTAAGCATACAGCAAAAGCAGAAGAGAACATAAACCAGTTAGCCACAACATTAAAACCAGTGACAGGCACAGCGAGTAACATCGATTATCTCATTACAATGGTACGTCTCAAGGTGTGGGATATATGAGGCAGCAAATGAACAGTCAGCTCTTGAAGGTGATGGGTGGGAAGCAGGAAAATTGGGCAAGCATAAGGATCTGAACAACTTTGACAAGATCTAACTCTTATATGCAGATGATGCATTAATATGGAAGAGAAATGTAAACTACGTGAAACAAATAGTTCAGAAGGCATTAGGAGTATTACAAAACTGGTCGATAACATGGGATTTAAATTTTTGGCTTTTGTAAAATTCTTAACGAAAAGTCTGATAATATCTCTTTTTGTGCAATCAATAGTCCCTCCTTAGCTTCTAGGGAAACCTGCTATAGATGATACCCTATTAGTACTGAAAAGGGAAATGAATGTAACCATAAAATATTTAGTGGAGGATTATTTACGAAGCAAGTGGGCAGAGTATGCACAAATATTTACTGATGGATTGAAAGATGGCATTCTAGGGAACACGGGAGCAGCATTCTAAGTAACAGAGTTTAGAGTAGGTACAAAAAAAAAATGATTTAACAAGCTATACGGCAGAACTGATGGGGGTAATTATAACGCTAGAATGGGTGGAAGAAGTAAAGCCACCAAGGGCAGTTATTTGCTCAGATTCCCAATTAGTATTAATGTCAATTAAAGCAGTCAAATGTTTGTCCAGGCAAGAAATGCTTTTGGAAATCTTACATTTATACTGTACAACAGTACAGTATAATTGGGACTATTTATTGAGTTTGTCTGTGTTCCAACAAATATTGGGATGAAAGGAAATACATTAGCCAATAGAGGAAAAAAGTTAAAATTGAAGCAGGAATGAGTTATATTGAAATTAAAAATAGAATAAAAAACAGGTTTTGCAATTAAGGAAAAATAAATGAGAAACAGCAGTTAAAGGCAGACATGCAAGTAAAAACAGAAGAGAAGAAGTAATATTAAGTAGATTAAGGCCAGGTCACTGTGGCTTAAATTAAGGATTGTATTTAACAGGTAGACACACAGATGGAAACTGTGTACAATGCGGCTCAAAGGAAACAATTCAGCATGTGCTACTCCATTGTGTTTTGTATAAAAATCAAAGGTGATCACTAATCAAATGTCTCAGCAGAACAAAAATGGACACAATATCATTAAAGGATGTTTTGGGGGAAAGTCAGATACAGGAAACTAATGAAATTCATTACAAATATGGGACTGGGAAAAAGAATTTTACCTAATTAATGCAATGACAAGTTCTCCCTCCGTACAGTAGGGTAGGTGGCATTAATATACTCAAGAGTATCCAAATCCGACAGAAGAAAAAAAAAAATAAGAAAAAGAAAGAAAAAGAAGACGACGACTTTAACAAGGGCCAAATTGTGATGGCTAGATGACTAGGTCAGAGTATCTCCAAAAAGGCTGGTCTTATGGAGTGTTCCTGGTAGTACTGACCAAAAGTGGTCCAAGGAAGGACAAAAGGTGAACCAGCGACAGGGTCATGGATGCCTAGTGTTCACTGATGGGTGTGAGGAGTGAATGCTAAACCACCTTGTCCAATCCCACAGAAGAGCTACTGTAGCACAAATTGTTGAAAATCTTAGTGCTGGCTATGAAAGAAAGGTGTCAGAAGACACAGAGCTTTCTGCATAACCACAGACTGGTGAGAGTGCACTCTGATCTCTGTCCATTAACAAAAGGGCTTACAATGGGCAAATGAGTGTCAGAACTGGACCATGGAGTAATGGAATAAGGCTTCCTGTTCAGATGAATCATGTTTTTTTTTTTAGATCATGTTGGACAGCCAGGTGCGTTGTTTACCTGTGGAGCAAATGGCAGCAGGATACACAGCAGGAATAAGGCAAGCTGGCAAAGACAGTTGTGATGCTCCGGAGATTGTTCTGCTGCTAAACCTTGGTTTGTGGCATTCATGTGGATGCTACTTTGATACACACCACCTATCTAAAGATTGTTGCAGACCACGTACACCCCTTCATGGCAGTGGTATACCCTGATGGCTGTAGCCTCTTACAGCAGGATAATGGTTTGAAGAACACAACAAAGAGCTCAAAGTGTGGACTTGGCCTCAAAATTCTGGGGATTTCAATATGATTGAGCCATCTATTGGATGTGCTTGAAAAACATGTCCAATCCATGTAGGCCCCAGCTCACAACTTATAGGACTTGAAGTCTCCTACTCAGTAACAAAGTATTGTTTGCTTGAAGGCAAGACCATTAAAAATTGAAGATTTACCATACCAAGGCAACCAGGCTCTGCAGATCATGCTGTTAAAAACTGTGAAATCTCCATCAGTGAATACAAAATTAGAGCACTAAATGCACATGATGCAAAAGTGAAGGATATGCTTTGGAACAAGAACAGCTACCATATGCACACAGGTTTTCTATTCCTTTACTGGCTTCTTGTTTATTAGTTACATGTTAAAGTTTAGTAAAGTTAGACATACCTTACAAGTGAATTTAGCGGATTCAGCCTTGTCTGAGATGTTGCTCTCTGACAGTCCAGCCTGCTCTAGAATTTTCATCTTCTCTTGTATCATTGGCCTTGGTTTGGAACAACAAAGATGAAAGCAAATTATAATTTTTTTTAAGACTAAAGAATAACTCCCTGCAGTGTGAATATAAAATCCTATCTGGCAAGTGTGCTGCTCTATCCCATTTTCTTTTTTCTTCATGTAACGGAAAAAAAACAGCATGCATTTGTTCATGTATTGTTTGCCACTGTATGAGGCCTTGTACTTCCACAACTTTTAGTTTTCTTAAGCCTCTTGCAGCCCTGAATTTTGAGACATTAAAATTAGAAAAGTCACATATTCTCCCTTTCTTTACAGAACCCCCTCGATATTCTGACTGGGCTATTCAAATACATCTCAATTACAAGCTATTCTAACATTTCTGTAACTACACGTTTTAAATTAATCTAATGTTGAAACGCAATCTTCTTCCCAACTTTCATTTTTAAAGCAGTCAATTCTGACAACACTGCCAGCCCTTTTTTATAGCACCTTACTTTACAGTGTAGATGTGGGCTGATTTTTTTAATATACAATGTTCGATTTACATAGGACATGCCGAATAAAGAACGATACCACAACGTCCTCTGAGAGCAACTTCTCCCAACCATCCAAGAAACAGTTTGGTGACCAACAATGCCTTTTCCAGCATGATGGAGCATTGTGCCTTATGGCAAAAGTGATAACTAAGTGGCTCGGGGAACAAAAAATAAAGGAAACTCCCCAGACCTTAATCCCATTACGAAGTTGTGGTTAATCCTTAAGAGGCAGGTGGACAAACGAAAACGCACACATTCTGACAAACTCCAAACATTGATTATGCAAGAATGGGCTGCCATCAGTGAGGATCTGGCCCAGAGGTTGATTGACATCACGCCAGGGCAAACGGCACAGGTCTTCAAAAAGAAGGGCCAACACTGCAAATGCTGACTCTTTGCACAAACTTACTTGTCAATAAAAATGTGTGAAACTTATGAAATGCTTGTAATTACACTTCAGTATACCATAGAAACGTCTGACAAAAAAAAATCTAAAAACACTGAAGCAGCAAACTTTGTGAAAATTAATATTTGTGTCATTCTGAAACCTTTCGGCCACGACTTTACATCTAATTCACGGTTACAAACGGTTTTTCAGGAGTTACTTAAGGCTCGTCTGGCAAGAAATTTTAAAAAGAAAGCCAGATGAAGGCAGCGTGTGTATCTTTACTTCTATATGATGTACCTCACCGCACACTTGTGAATCACTACTCTGGCTTGCCTTCAACACTCTTCAGTCTTTTGCCTTCATTATGAAGCTTTCTTCTCTCACCAAGACAAGGGCTATTTATCCTCAGAGTCACTTAAACCTGATAATCCACTAAATTCATCAATAGATTGAGACTTTTCAAGTAATATTTACATCTGTGCAAACTTTGGCTTGTACTTGCAAAGGAGGAAAGGTTTTTGATAATAACGACAGCTTCCATAAGTCATATAAATAAAACAGCCTTCTCAAATACGATTAATGCAGGTTTGGGAATGTTAAACTGTAAAACGCGTCAAATTTGGTACACAAAGCTTGGTAGAGCACTGAAGAAAAATATTCTTATTTCAAGAAAATGAGAAAAGGGCTAAATAGAGTTCTTGGAGCTAAACATGTACTAATAAAATGATTTTCAGCTTCTATACACTTTTAACAATTTTAAGAAAGAAGCCATTATCATTGAATTAACATGGACTCAGAATGAAAAGCATTTATAAAAGAAGGTAAATCTTCTATAGACATTTTATCATGTTTTACTCTGCCTCACAGAAACCTCAATTTATTCTGCTTGATAATACATTACAGAGAATTTATGAAATTATATATTATAAGAAGCTACATGTAAAGAAAAAAAACACAACCACAACACATTGGCTTTGAACAGAGAAGACAGCATCCTGCAAGAGTATCGGGGTAAGAAACATACGAAGGTACAGACAGCACTACTGTACATGGAAAGACGGCCTGACAGTGCCGCACATAAAGCAGTAGCTTATCTTACCACAAATAATCATCTGCTGTTCCTTTAGCGACAAGATAATGAATATTAACATTGCTGGTTTGCCCTATTCGATGAACACGATCCTCAGCTTGGATTAAAACCTGAAAATTAACAGCAAATGATTTAGTGATTTATCCATTAATGAATATGTTGATTTAATCATTAATAAATAAAGTCAGAGTGAGAAGCACTTTGAATAAACTGTGCATGCTAATAAACATGATAGATTTTTAAGTCTGAATATTTGAAATGCATAGTTTGTTAACAGTAAAATACGTAAATATGTAAACACAGTAAATATGGTTAATTCAGGCTTATGGGAAGCAGGAGTACATTCTGGCATCACTACATGCAAAGCAGGAAATACTCTGAACGGGATGATACTTCTGTTGCAAAAGTCAAACACAGCCTTTACAGAATCTCTCTCTTTCCTTAGCAATAATGTTAACATTTCACCTCTAGCTTGTTACTATACAGTTTTAAATGGATTTTTAAATTGAAGAGATACTGTTGTCATTACAGACCAGAGCCTCAGCATGTCTCATGTGCCTTTCTGACAAGCTTGGAACTTCAAGGATCCAATGGCTACCTTATGTCTACAACATCTGAGAAAAGTAAAGTGGGATACGGTAAATGGTCCACAATCACTGCTACCCAAGGAGCCCTCTTACGCCTTATCGAAGGAGTAGCTCATCTGAGGTTGAAAGGGTGAAGATCTGGAGTGAGGAATGTTTAATGGCCTTTATATAAGTGGAAAGAACTGTCACATCTCATGGCAACTCATGACGAGTTCAGGTACTGTGACATTTTAGGTACTTTGGAAAATCGGATTAAACTTTTAGATAGAGAGAACTGTCCCTGTGTTGGGGGATTTGGCCTTTTACATCAGAAACACAAAAAGAAAGAAAATTAAAAAGAAAGAAAACTTCTGATTTGGCTGACACAGTCACATGGAGGCATGCATTACAAACTCTAGGTGGTCCAGAGTCCCATAACTGATTCTGCCCTTTTAATTAGTTTGTTGATTCGGTGGGTTAATTCTTGAAGTGAGCAGTGTAGAAATTTGCACACTGACCATCACAGCGCTCTAGAATACAGTATGTGAAGGATGCCATTACCCACATTAAACAAATGCAGTCACCTTTTTTATTTTATTTTTTACCCCAGACACTATTTTAATGCTTGACTGGTTTTATCTGATAAAGTCAGACTGAGTGTGGAACTAGAGATTTATGTGAATGAGCAATAGTGAAAAAAGTGACCATGTTATACTTCAAATTAAATGTGTGATCCAGAAATTAAAATGCTGACTGAATTCATCCATGTTGCAGTCTACGGAGATAAGTTACATCATCCTGGCTAAGTCAGCAAAAGAAAGGATTCATTATTACTAATATTCTAGTGATGAATCATCTAACAAGCTGGGCCGGCTCTTTTAAAATGTTAATGCCTGTAAACCTGTGGTACCACTGGGCAGGTCTGATCTCATCTCACTACCACCTAGAAGTCTGTGATTGACAGCAGTAGCTCTTTTTTATCCAAGCCAGAAGTTCTTGTGTGTGTTTGGGGGGTTGTTGTTTATTACAATATTAAAATTTTTCTTCAGCTTTCATAAAGTTTTTATTTTCCCCATTGGAACAATTAATGCATGATCTATGTATATATATATCTCATAGCAGTCCGAAAACAAAAATATTTGGGAATATAGGAGAAAAACTCATGCCAATACAGGGGTAATTTGCAAACTCCACACATAATGCTTGGTATAAATATAAGATTACAAGTTTATTTTTTTAAAAAGATCGTGACATCGTTATCAACAAGCAACAACCAAAATGCTTAAAGTTGCCTCAGCACTAAACGCCAGGCTCTGTTTTACACAAATGACACAGACTTTATCTATTTTCCCTTTTTTTACTTTCTTTTATATGAAGTATGGGAACATATGTATTATAAATTGTCCAAAAATTCGACCTCAAGATTTTGATGAATCTTGACGTTTTAGACCTCGTCCGAATTATGTCTGCGTGTCTATGTGTGTATGCATGTAAACACAATAACTTAAGAATGCTTTGAAGGAGGTCAACCAAGTTTTGCATACATATATTACATTCAAAACTGAAGTTTGTCAACTTTTGGGCCACATCTGCTATCCAGAAATTGTACTTTACCTGAAAATTAATACAGTAGCAAGAAACCATAAAATTATCAAAAATAACATCTTACACCTACACATATAATAATATGACCATTTTTTTTCGGTTTACCCATATGAATGACTCCTCTGTATGTCTGAGGTCACTCCCAAACACTTATGTTTAAAGTATGTGAAGGTGGATTTGGTGGCCAGGAGGGGACATTAAAATCAAACTACTACAGGTGTACATTTGTAACATTATCAAAACAGGTATCTTTGGTCTGAACACTTGGAAACTGGATTTTAACAGTTTAATATTAACCAGTGTTTGTTACATATTCATTTTAGATTACATTACAAAAAATTAGCTAGCAAGACAAAATGATTATTGAGGGAGGGAGATTCCATTGTGAGTTGCCTTAACATGGTAAAAGTACATGAACTTTTACTTTTATAATGAACAGTGGAAAAAATAAAGGCAGCACCTACCCCTGGGTTCCAAAATAGTTCTGCAAAGACAACTAGATCAGCAGACGAGAGTGTCAGGCCCATGTTTGCTGCAGTGATGGACAGAATTGCCACACAGCTACTCTCCAAAAAATTGAATTGCTCACAAAGAGCTTGTCGATCAGCAGAGGAAGTAGAGCCATCAATTCGAATATAATTTAAACCCTAAAAATTTGCATAATACACACAAATAAATAAAAGGTACAACAATCAAAGAAAAACATCATCATGGACACTAATCACTATATAGATTATTGGTATAGTCCTTAAAATATGAACAGAAATTTATTAAAAGAAAATATTTAACATGAATTAACAATCCAGTTCTCGTAACCTGAAGTTGATGAGTCATTAGGTTTGATGTGCTCATCAGGCTCAAACTCGTGTAGTGTGCCACTGACCTCAGAAGTTGAGGCAGGGCAATCCTTCCTGGGAGAACTTACTACTGTCCCAAACTTTGAACATTTGAAAAATGTGCCTCTTACTTGGCGGGTAAAACCACAGGGCCATAGTAATAGCTGTGTACGCCTTTCCTATATTTTCTGAGTAGCGTTTTTTTTTTTTTTCAGGTATTTCATTTCATTGTTGTATGACGTACCTCTAGAACACACAATTTTTTGCTAATGTCATGCCAACTGTAGGGTTCAGAGTTCTTTTTATATCTACAGGCCAGGCCTGTTTGTTAACCTAATTATCAAAACAGATTACCTTATTTATCTTATTTATGTTTTTGTTTTTTTGGCAAATTTGATCACCATGAGCTCCAAAAAAAAAAATGAAACTACCTACAAATGTTGGTGCTATTTTTTCTCAAATTATCCTCCAAATACTATTACAACTTATGAGAAATTCTGACAAAATACACTGTATAAAGTAAGCAATAATGGAGATAAATCAAGACTTTATCTGTAAACTTTGCTTTGTGTAACAATATGATGATTACTTACACACAAGATCAGCTCCTACCTATTGGGACTGGACTTAATTTATCCTCAACCGATCAAGGACACTTACATACAGATTCGCTACTTATGATCCCTCTGACTGTAGACTCAGTATTTCCAGTCAAGTAACTAGCACCTGAAGTGGAAGAGGAGGAAACACGCAGGGTCTCTTTGTGCGGTTCAGGAGCCACGCTTTTCAAGCGCCTCTTTCCAGTCTAGTTTTATCTAACGTCAGATCACTGAGGAACAAAACAGACAAACTTAATCTTCTTCTCTCAATAAGAAAGGATTACTTTCTCTCTTTAGTGTATTGCTTTGTGAAGACATGAGTTAATGCATTAATCTCTGACTGGGTTTCTGCTTTACAGAGCAGATAGGGATGCTGATCGTTGCAACAAGTCAAAAGGCGATGCAGTCTGCTTTTACATTAATTAAAACGGGTGTAGTGACATTTCCATATTATCGAAGCACTGCTCTGGCAATCTGGAATTATTCGCTATTAACTGTAACCCATTCTATTCACTTGAGAATTTTCAACAATAATTCTCATTGAAGTTTACATCTGCCCTGAGGCAAACGTGAATGACGCGCAGCAGCAGTTGGCAGACTACATCACTAGTTGGAAGCACAGTTCTGTAAACTCTCCGATTATAGTGATAGGCGATTTTAATAATATAAACCTAACCCGTCAAGTTTCCCAGGCACAAAATGCTTGCTAAATGCCTCACCAGGGACGGGAAAATTTTGGATCACTGCTACTGGGCTTTACCTCACGTGCCACTGGGTAATTCTGACCATGTCATGCTACAGTTGCTACCATCTTATAAACAAAGGCTAAAATTAATTAATGAGTCAATTTAATCATTTTAAGACTGTTTGGACTGCACTGATTGGGATGATTTCAAAAATGCTTGTGAAAACATTCATGAGCTGACTGACACTATTATTTCTTGAATCAGTTTATGTGAAGAGGTTTGCATTCCCAACAAAACTAATGTGATGTTCGGCAATGGAAAGCGGTGGTTCATCAAAGAACTAAGAACTCTACTGCAGACAAAAGAAAAAGCCCATAAAACTGGTGACAGGAATGCCTACAGTCAGGCCAGGGATAGGCTAAAAAATGCAATCAGATATGCTAAATGGAATCACAAAAATAAACTGGAATTTCACTGTTCAGCAAACAATAGCTTGTCTGTATGGAGAAGCCTTCAGTCTGTTACAAATTACAAAAATGCATCTCCTAGTGCTTACTCAGATTTATCCCTCCCTTATAAACTTAACCAGTTTTACGGCAGATATGAACAACAAGGTGCTCTTATCTACAATCCCTTTGCTCCTCCACTTCTGAAGTCATTTTGACACCAACTGCTTCTTCACAAAAGCCTAACCCCTCTTCTTCCTCTGGAATTTCTGGAAACTATGTGCAACACAGAACTGCCAAAAGTCTTAGCTGGTCCTAATTTGGTCTTAACTGCAACTATCAAACACAGGCAGGCTGCTTGCTCCCTCTCTTCAGAGAGATCTTTAACCAGTTTCATGCACAGTGTGCTGTACCAGATTGCTTTAAATCCTCTGTTATGTTTCCTGTTCACAATAGTGATAAAATAAGCTGCCTCAATGATTACAGGACTAATGCTCTAACATTAGTTCTAATGAAAATATCTGAAATGCTTGTTCCAACCTATCTGAAGTCTGTTACTACTACTGAACTTGACCCTCTTCGGTTTGCATATTGAGCAAATATATATGTGGACGATGCCAGTAAAATGGGTCTTCACTTCGTGCTCCAGCATCTGAACAGTAAAGGACCTTATGCCAGAATACTTTTTGTAAACTTCAGTTCAGCTTTTAACACCATTGTCCCTGAGCTATTGTTAACTAAACTTCTGCAAACTAAACTGAATCCTTCAATCTTTAAATGGATTTACAGCTTCCCAATAAAAACAATACGTTCATGTGGGCTCCCTCCTCACAGACTGTCTCCATACGAGCACAGGTGCTCCTCAAAGCTATATACCCAGCACCCCAACCATTGCCTGTACACCAATGACTGTAGGTCCACTGATCCTTCAATAAAAATGATTAAGTTCATTGATGACACCACCATTATTTGAAAAGGGGTGTCTCATGTTGTGCTACCAACAACCTAGTGCTCAATACCATCTAAGACAGTGGAAATGGTAATTGACTTTTGCAAACAGCAGTTACAACCTCTCCCACTAGAAATGAATGAGTCTGCAGTCAATAAGATGAAATCCATCATATTTTTGGAAACAACTATCATAAATGCTCTCAGCTGGGACACTTACATCACTAAGAAGGCTCAGCAGTGGTTACACCAACTAAAGAAATCAAATAATTCCCAGGCAATCCTAGTTCAATTTTTACAAAGCCATAATTGAAAGTGGTATCAAATTCTCCACTGTTGTCTGGTTTGGTTCAGTAATGACACACTCCAAAAATAAATCACAGCATGCTGTGAGGTTTGCTGAGAAAATACTTAGCTGTGCTCCTCCATCTGTATACATCTCGTGTCACTAACCATGTCAAAAGGATCACCATGGACTCTCACCCAGCTCATCACTTATTCCAAAAACTCTTCTCTGGTAAACACTTCAGGTTAATTAAAAATAAAACTAACAGACAACTCAACAGTTTCTTTCCCAGAGCCATAGCCCTCTCTGAAATAGTCTGTCTTCTTTGTATACTTATGGTGTTCTATGATATACTGTAAGAAGGCTTGTGTGTGCACATTATAGACATGTGTGTGTGTGCACACGTGTATACACACTACACACTTTCACATCTTCTTTATAAGTGTACCATTCTACAACTTTGTATGAAGTTTTTCTTTTTCGCTTATGCTATTTATGTTATTTTTATTTGACGTCATGATTCTGATTAAGCATTCTCACCTTATCTTTGAGCTCTTTACACATATTATCCAACATTATCTTGTGATGAGCAAACACCAAAAATTTCTCCCGTCCACTCTCAAGCAAGTCAAATAAATATTCCCTAAAGAAAGAAAAAGGCACATTCCGTAAATGATCCTTTGAACACAGTATAAATTTTTGTATCACACTTTTTCTCCACCTTGAGTTACAACACAAACATACTGTACTTCATTCCATGGTGACAGCTTTACATTACTATAGAAAACTGGCAGAATTTGTTAGGTTGAGAAAACTTTTAAGGAAATGTTTGTGAATTACCTACGTTAAGTGTTAAACACAAAAGCATTTTTAAACAGCAGTTCTCTTGTGTATAAGGTATAACAATCAAAATCTTCATGAAAAGTACTATTCTTCACATGTTTTTATAATTACAATTTTTTATATATGTATTTAATAAATGTAATTTTTAAACCACACAGCCATCAATCAAATTTCCTTAAATGTTTAAAATTTACTTTCACCTGGAATTTTCATTTTTTCTCTTTCTCTATTGATTTCCAATATTTACCATACTCTGCAATATCACAGATGAATAAAAATGTGTTTAATTATTAATGCAGAGCTCAACATCAAATATTCAGCCAAAGGAGACATAAAACATTAAGGGAAACTGAAATGTAACTTACACAGCTGCTCTGACTTTAGCTTCAGCAGTTTTGTTGTAGAAAACCAAAAGTGCTTCCTTCTCTTGGAGTTTCTTTGAAAACATAAGAGAAAAGATGCTGTACCGGCTGTGATCACACATATTCTTTATATATTTGTTTACAGTGGCAAACACTAATGAATATTCCTCAGTAACATCGTCAACATTTATTTCTACAGTACATTTTCACACAAAGGATATAACTCAAAGTGCTTTACAGGATGTTCAAAGGAAAAGTAAGAACAACAGAAAAACAAAGTAGTTATGATTAGTAACGAATTAATAATAAAAAAATCAATACAGGCTTACATAAAAGTAAATATATAATTAGCAGATAGGGAGAATCCTTATATATATTATCGTTTTCCATGTCCCCAAAGTTAAATACAATGATAAGATCAGGTGGCCGAGAGGACAGGAAGGAAAAAACGAAAAATAAATAAAAGCAATAATTATATTGAGAAGTAATGTTAATAATAATGCAATTTATTTGTAATTAGGCAAAAATATATAATATATATATATATAATTTAAATGGTCTGGACAACTGGAAGGTTTTATAAAAGAATTTTCATTATAAAGTAAATAATGATAATAAAGTATATTCAGGGTAAGTTTGCATTAAAGACTATATACACTGTACAAGGAAAGGTGAATACAATTTTTATCTGAATATTAAGATTTGCTTATGCATAAGCTCTGAAAATTACACATAAAGAACCACTGTTCAATATTTCATTATGTGTTCACTATAAAATCCATCCATCCATTATCCAACCCGCTATATCTTAACTACAGGGTCACGGGAGTTTACTGGAAGCAATCCCAGCCAACACAGGGCGCAAGGCAGGAAACAAACCCCGGGCAGGGCATCAGCCCACCGCAGGGCACACACACACACACACACACACACACCAAGCACATATTAGGGACAATTTAGAATCGCCAATGCACCTAACCTGCATGTCTTTAGACTGTGGGAGGAAACCGGAATACCTGGAGGAAACCCACACAGACACAGAGAACATACAAACTCCACGCAGGGAGGACCCGGGAAGCAAACCCAGGTCTCCTAACTGCGAGGCACACTATAAAATTCTGGAAAAAAAAATGTTTAAAACCACATTACTTATAATATGATGGAAATATTAATATAAACATTTCTGTTCTTGGGCGGTGCGTTGGCGCAGTGGGTAGCGCTGCTGCCTCGCAGTTAGAAGACCTGGGTTCGCTTCCTGGGTCATCCCTGCATGGAGTTTGCATGTTCTCCCTGTGTCAGCTTGGGTTTCCTCCGGGTGCTCCGGTTTCCTCCCACAGTCATAGTTCTAAATTGTCCCTAGTGTGTGCTTGGTGTGTGTTTGTGTGTGTGAGCGCGCCCTGTGGTGGGCTGGCACCCTGCCCAGGGTTTGTTTCCTGCCTTGCGCCCTGTGTTGGCTGGGTTTGCCTCCAGTGGACCCCCGTGAACCTGTAATTAGGATATAGCAGATTGGATAATGGATGGACGGATGGATTTCTGTTCTTGAGTCCCTTTTTCATTAATAACAGTTTCCTAAAAGATGAAATAAATATTTATTTTTTACATGAATACCTCGTTGATAATATTTTTGAACTCACAGAAAGAGCTAAGCAAGACACACATGGAAGACAACACATCAAGCCATCTGCTTCCTGAGTTAGGAATATTTAGGGGCTTTTAGCGTTTGAGAGTGACATGGAGCAAAAGGGAACCTAGCACCTGGATTAATAATGAAATTTTAGAATTTTACTGTCACTTTGCCTTCCAACTTCAAACAATAATGCTGATACATGAACACAAGAAAGGTAATGTTCTTAGGAAAGATTATGGACTTCTGCAAGAAAGTCAAAAGCCATGCTTAATTTTGCACATCAAAATGTTGCGCTGATTCTCCAAATCAATCCCTAAACAAGCAACAAAATATTAATTTTATACAAATATATGTTATATTAGAACAGCAGTGTTAGAAAAAAGTGAAGTTTTTATAACTGGTCTAAATCTCCGAAAACGTTCATTTAGTCATATCAAAAGTAGATGTACTGCTCTTAACATGCCTTTGGCAAGTAAACCTACATTTTTGTGTCCTTTCTCCATTTCCTTAGCACAAGCAGCCAAAGCTGCTTTGGTCTTTGCAGTTATCCCATCAGGTGAGACAATCACCACTTTACGCTGCTTTGCGGGTAGCTGGGAAAGGACATCACTTTTGAGACGACGTAACATCAGTGACTCTTCCAGAAGCAATTTTAGTTCATTCAAATTTGAGGATCCTGAGTAATCCCAGCCCCAAGGTAACTACAAACCAGAAAATAAAAATTGTATCAAGTAAATGGTATGAATTGTTAAACATATTCTGCATCTGTGTCATGTTTAGAGGTACATTTAAATTATTTGGCTTAATTTTATGTGCACAAAGGGTTAAAAAAACATACCTGTTTAGCATCACAATAACGTGCTCCAAAATCATGGAAACGTGGGAAGAATGATTGACGCACAGCAGTAATCTGGGTATACAGCTCTGCAGGTCTTGACATGGCAGGTGTACCAGAAAGAAGGATAACTCTTTTTGCTGCCTAGGATTAATAATGCATACAAATGGTTATTAAAAAAAAAAAAAAAATTCTACAAGCAAAAATCTGAACTACAATCAAGTGTACTGGATCTCAAATGTGGTACTTGCACACCAAGAGTCCACTAGAGAATATGTGAAAATTATTTGCAGTGGTGGAGTAAAAATGTATTCATTCTTTCCTTTAAAATGCTGTTCTATTTATTCTCTCCACTCATTCAGGGTTTTATTAGGTAATTCATAACACATGTACTCCTTCTAATTCACAGGTTTGTGGTTCTCTGGAACTGTACATTTGAACCACCTAGATTTTCCATGTGCCAGTTTTCAAGAAAATGGAGCGTTATTGTACTCATCAGCACAGCCTGTAAATCTACCAGTACCACTTTATTAACCCATAAACACCAGTTAAAGAATGTTTCAGAATATTCACATACAGAATTTCAAAACTGAATATTAGAGTACTTCAGGTAGGACTGAATACTCAGGTTACACGAGGAGGTATACAATTTATAGAAATGAAGCACACAATAAACAGCCCACTGTCATGGAATAATCTACATTTTAAGGCAATGTAACTGAGTGTGTATCCCAAAAGTTATTATTTTGCTCAAAGTGAAGAAGATGCATTTCATTTTCAGCTCTGTTTTGTCTTGGTAGAGTTCTACAGTATATTACTCTACTTTCTCCTTTTGTATTCTTTAATATGTAGCCTTTGTAAGAATGCCTCAAATCCCATAGACTTACCACTGCTTATAAGGTATTGTATTTTATAACTTCTCCCCACCTTCCCTTGTACCTCTATAGCCTCGGGCAATTACATAGAGTAAAAGACATGAGTAATGTATTATTGATAACATTCATAAAATAATACCAATAAGCAAAGTACTTTTGAATATTGGCAGCCGTACAACCTGATCAATGCTGATGTGTAGCTTCAGGCGGCACACAGACTTGTTAGTTACTTAAAATGTCTCTAGTTAAGTCATCATTTTTAGATAGCTTTTTATACATGCAAGCCACTTCCTTGCAAAGACTAGTGTGCATGTAGAAAAGAACTGAAAATCTCATACTGACCTTTAAGTATTTGCACACTGCACTTTGACATTCTTTGATATCCTTCTGCTGTGAAACATTCTGACCTGTCATTGTTTACACATGTCTTAAACAACCATGATCATACACTGATAATTTCTGTATTATCTATATCTATTATTTATTTATCATATTACATATTTATGTATCAAGATTGCATACCATACATTGCATCAATGTTCATATTGCTTACTACATGTCAATATTGCAGCTACTTCCTTTTCTTGACTTTGCACAATGTCTTGTCTTGTTTGTGTTTTAATTTTAATTCTATTTTTAATTTAATTTACATTTTTTATTTGCACTTCATGTTGTTACACTGTGGACCCTGAGCTTCTCAATTTTGTCTATGTGAATACTTGTATATGGCTGAGATGACAATAAAGTTTGCTTTGACTTTCTTCAGAACAGGCCATATGCCTGTCTCAATATGGCTGCCAAATTGTGCTTCTCAGTGTGGTCTTCTTTTCAGTTCATGGTGTATGAGATGCTGCTTCATCATGATGGTGTGAGAGAGAAAGGTAGGGGTAAAGCAACCAAATGTATACATTCTTTGTCCAAATCCTTACACCAATAGGGTGTCGTGCTACAGAATGGCCTCTGATTCAAACCAATCCCAAACAGCCATACTTCAGACCAATGGGGGCTCATAATACCTTTCCCAGATAGGTAATTTGGTTTTCCTGTGGCGGCTGATTGAGAGAGTTCAGCAGAGAATCATTTGCCAAACTGGTTTTAGGCACTTCCCCCTCACTCAGACCTAAAGAATGGGCTGGGGTTCTTTAAACATGAAAGCTTCTCACCAACAAAACACTAATATTACATTGCTTTGTCTAAGTTACAAATAAAGACATACAAAATATTTATCATCAACTTATATACAAAATTTCACTCCACAACAAGGTCATCTACAAAGGCGCTACACATCTTTTAAATAATTACTCATTTGCTGCATCAGTTAAGGTAAGCTTTTGGTCTTATCAAAAACTTAAATCCTACAACTTTCAAATTATGTGAAACAGAGCATTTGCAGTCTTTTTTGTACTATGTCCCTGGCCCTCCCATAGAGAAGGTTAATGAATCTTTTGCAAAGACTGATTAAGTTTTTTTTTACCTCATCAATCAAACCAACAAGTCTTTTGTCCTAGTACTCCTTTTACTACAACTAAGGATATGCAGTTTAACCATTCTTAAAAGGCACATCATCATAACAATTTATCTTGGCAGCTTTATTATATGCTTAAGGTCAAATTCTACTGTATTTTGGAAGCATGTGCTTTTAATGAAAATAAGCAAAATACATAAAACTCATCTTTTATAGTATGTTAGAAGTTCCTCTGTTACACACAACAATACAGTAGATGGGCATACCTTTCAATCAACCAGGCCAAATGTTAATTAAAATATGTAACTGAAACTTACAATTCTGATAAAAATAACTTCACTGAAAGTAGCTGAGCCAAACAGATAACAGCAACAAACAAATATAAGAAGCCGCATTCTGTATAAAATTATACTGTGACTGTGTACCATTAAATTAACATAGTGCCAGAAGAAAGCCTAAATTAATCTAACAAATGCAGGTGAATAGAGCAGATATTTTTACTACCAGCAGCTGGGAACAGTTTAGAATTTTACAAATAAAAATAAACCACAATTTTACTACACAGTTGCTGGTAGGACTGATTTATGGAGGTCAAAAAAAAAACTTTTATTCAATGTGACTCAAAATGACATTTGCCAAAATACACACAAGTATGAACAAACATCATTAAGCTAAATATAGAACAAAATACTTTAAATTCCCTCCCTCCATTATATGTTCAATAAAAAGCAGACCCCCCACTCCAAAAAACAAAAACCCCTTTAACTACAACTGGGAAAGTGGTCTAAAATCTATATTAAAATCCAGGATACCAATTTCAGCTGACCAGCAGAAGGAAGTAAGCTCTGCTTTAAACATTTTAAATAATACAAAAAATCCCAGTAAAACACCATACTACTACCACTAACTCCTAAAAATAAAACAGAAACGCATCACCTTTTTACTTTAAGCCCTTCATCACAATGCATTTACAAAAAAAGCAAAGCAATATTCAGCCATTTATTCCTAAAAGAAAATGGCACCCACTTTGGCTACAGTTGTAACACTAAAAAAAATACCTCTGATCAATTGATAGGTAAACAGATAGATATTTCATTTGTCCCCAAGGGGAAATTAATACTGGCTTGGCTAACAGATCTGTTGTTTTCCAATGACAGGCTTAAAGGTGGGAGTACGATGGATAAAACTGTGGTCAGATCTGCCCTGTTGCGCCACAGCTTTACCTTTAAATGCATTTGACATTTAAATAAAGCAGATCCAGCCTGTTGTTTCCTTGACTGGAACAGGACGCATACTAAAAGAAGTTTTTCATTGTTCCTTTCAAAGTCGCATTTTTCAAGTTACCCCATATATGGAACTAGCAGACCTGGTGCGCTTCGCTGCAGTTGCTGTAGTTGGAATTATTATGTACCTACGTGGGAGTTATAGAGCTTCTTTATATACAACATTTTTGGCTTGTCCTCCTGCAGCAAAAATACATAAATTTTCTCTATGACTAATTCGTGAACATGTTACAAAAAAAAAAACAGAAATGGGAAAAACGGCAACACCGCCGGGAACAACAGTAAATGAGATAAAGTAGAAGTCTACCAAACACTAAATGAGATAAAGTAAAAAAGGGCAACACCGTAAAGAACAACAGTAAATGAGATAAAGTAAAAGTCTACTAAACAGTAAAGTACAAAAACGAAGTAGAAAGTAACAGTAAACTGCAACACCGCATCTACTAAACACGTAGAAACACTAAAGGAAAAAATACTATTCAGTAAGTACCGCGTCTAGTAAACAGCAAATTAGTAAAGGAGAGAGGACTAAACACTAAGGAAAAAGAAGACCGTGTCAGCTGCGGAGCTCAGGGGAGCTCAGGTCGGAGCGAAATTAAATGAATGGAATTAGGTGAATGGGAGGATAGATGATCACGTGACTCCCCCATCCGCCTTAACTCTCAATCACTCCACAAGTACAGTCTCTCGGATTCCAACTGTCCTTTATATAAATCAGTAAAGGAGAGAGGACTAAACACTTAAGGAAAAAGAATGGCAAGACCGCGTCAGCTGCGGAGCTTAGCAGGGAGCGAAATGAAGTGAATGAAATGACTTGAATGGCAGGGGAGATGATCACGTGACTCCCCCACCTGCCTTAACTCTCCATCCCTCCAGAAATACACAAACACAGTCACTCGGATCCCAACTCTCCTTTATATATATATATATATATATATATATATATATATATATATATATATATATATATATCAAAATACCAGCTTGGCAGCGGAGAAAATGTGTTAAAGAAGGAAAGAGAAAGAAAAGGAAACATTTTGAAAATAACGTAACATGATTGTCAATGTAATTGTTTTGTCACCGTTATGAGTGTCGCTGTAATATATATATATAGCAAAATAGCCGCGCTTCGCAGCGATGTCATGTGTTAAAGAAGTTATGAAAAAGAAATCTCCACTTCAGATTTTAAGTATTTTTATATCTATACCACAAACGAATCTGTAAGCTTACACCAAATGTTTACTAATACATCAGTTGTGGTTGCAATTACATCTTTAAACACATTAGCTTTTGCTTAAAAAAAAATATGTCCACTTATGTATAGGAGAAATACAGAGAACCACAACACCTCTTAAAAGAAACCCAGCAATTTACTTTTCATTCTGCTGAAAACCAGGATCAAATTATTAATTAAATCAACTAATTTTCTTGTGCAATATTATTATGATTTAAACTGCAGAAAAAAATCTTCTTGTTCTGAATTAGTACTTCAGCAATAAAAAGTAAACTATCCTACCTTTAACAAAGGCATTGCAGCTTTGTAACGTGCCGTCTTTGTGTTCTTCATGAAATGAGATTCATCCTACAAACAAAAATAATTAAGAACAAACCACTTAAATGTATTTTCATGACATAATTGTAAGACATACACTTTTAAAATATTTTACAAGTAAACCAGTCATACAGATTAACGACTGTGAATTTGTAAACCTTTTAATTTATAGCTTATAATGTCAAACATGTAACTACTACAGAAATTTTAAAAGCAAATCTACAGCTTTGCCTACTTTATAAAAAACATAAAAAAACAGAGCAATCATTATGTTCCCATATCAATACAATGTCATTTGTGCACAATATATTTAGAACTAGCAAAATACCCGCGCTTCGCAGCGGAGAAGTAGTGTGTTAAAGAAGTAATGAAAAAGAAAAGGAAACATTTTGAAAATAACGTAACATGATTGTCAATGTAATTGTTTTGTCACTGTTGTGAATGATGAGTGTTGCTGTCATATATATACACATATATATACATATATATATATACATATATATATACATATATATATATATATATATACACATATATACATATATATATATACATATATATACACATATATATATATATACATACATATATACACATATATATATATATATATATATATATATATATACATATATACATATATACATATATACACATACATATATATATATATACACATATATACATATATATATATATATATATATACATATATATATATATATATATATACATATACATATATATATATATATATACATATATACATATATATATATATATACATATATACACATATATATATACATATACATATATATACATATATATATATATATATATATACATATACATATATATATATATATATATATACATATATATATATATAAAATTTTTTATAAAAATTTTTTTTTAAAAAAATTCAGTGGGGGAAAAAATTTTTACCCCCCCGTTTTTTAAGTTTTCCAAGACAAAAAAAAATCCAAACTCTTTTAATGGTGGACAAAAAGGGGGAACTCAAAAAGGTAAAAATTTTTTAAAAAAAGAAAATTGGCTTTTTTAAAAGGGGGGTTTTAAACCCCCCCTTAAGTTCCCCCACGGGGGTTAGCCCCTTTAAATTGTCCCCCAAAAGGAAATTTTTAACGTCCCCTGAAAAAAAAAGGGGCCTGCACAGTTAAAAATAAAAACCCCATCTCCGGGAAACCCGGCTGCCCAAGGGGGGAAAAAATTTCCCCCAAAAAGGGCTAAGGCCCAAAAAATTCGAACTAGGAAAAAGGTCAATTTTGCCTTTTGGAAAAAAGGAAAAAGGGCCCCCCGGGCCCCCTGGGGTCCCCAAAGACCAAAAACCGGGGGCAATGGTTCGAGGGGTAAAAAGCCCTGAATACGGAGGGGAAAATTCCCCAAAATTTGGGGGAAACTCCCCCTTTCCCTTTAAAAAAATGGGAAAAACCCCCAACCCCCCAAAAGGGGCCCTGTCGGCCCCCTGTTTGAAAACCCCCCTTGGTTCGGGAAAAATGCGTTCATAGCCAAAATGGCCTGATTCTAATGGCTGTTTTGGGAAAAAAACCCCGCCAAAACCCCCCCCCCTTTCGGGGGTTTTTACTTTTTTTTTCTTAAAAAAAATCCTTTACAAAAAGGCCCTTTTTTTAAACCCCTTAAATCCCCTTTTAAAAATTTTTAAAAAATTTCCCCACAAATAAAAAAAAAAAAATCTAAAAAACACTTTAAATTTTTAAAATTTTATTTCCCCCAAATTTTAAAAAACCTATAAATAACTAATACACAAAAGTCCCCCTTTAATTTAAATTTTTTAAAAAAATAAAAACCCCCCTAAAATTCCAAATTTCACATTAAAAAACTTTACTTTTTTTAAAAATTTTTTCCACTTAAATTTTTTTTAATTAAAATTATTTCCCCAATAAATTTAAATAATTTCATTTTTTTTTTTAAAAATTTTTTTTTTATTTTTTTTATTGAATTCCCATGTTAAATAAACCCTAATTAAATATATGTTTAATTTTTTTTCTTTTATTACAAATTAAAAACATATAAATATTTTTTAAATATATATAAATATATATATATATAATATAAAAATATAAATATATATAATAATATATATATATATAATAAATTTTTAATATAAAAATTAAAAATTTTTTTAACAATTTATATTCAAATCCATAAAAAAAAAAAAACTTTTTTTTGTAAAAATTTAATTTATTTTATTTAAATAATTAAATGGGGTATTTTATTAATATTTTTAAAAAACATATTTTAAATTTATATATAACAAAAAAAATTTTAATTTTTTAAATTTTAAATAAATTTTATTTTTTTCAAAATTTTAAATTAAAATTTAAATAAAAATTATAAATTTTCTTTTTAAAATTTAAAAATACCCCTTTTCACCAAAAATTTTTAAAAAATAAAAACGAAAAATATATTTTTTTTTTAAAAAATTTACCCCAAAAAAAAATATTTTTTGGGGGGGGGGGGGGGGGGGGGGGGGGGGGGGGGGGGGGTTTTTTTTTTTTTTTTTTTTTTTTTTTTTTTTTTTTTTTTTTTTTTTTTTTTTTTTTTTTTTTTTTTTTTCGCTATTCGCTTGACTGATCCGCTACTCAGTGGTGTCCCTACACAAGAGTCGAACGCGGTACCAGTGTTCCGACTCGCCGTTAAGTTCTGTCCTTATCGTGGGACCTTCAGGCCAAGCGATCCTCTCCATTCGCTTGTTAGGTCCTACCACCTGCGGTCCTGGGCTAAGGGGATCGTGTCACGCACGGAGTAGGAGGCCAGCGGATTGATTCGATAGCACCTGGGAAACCACTCGCGCCAGGGAATGGTGGGGTATTACCTTTCTCCCTCTGCTTCCTCATAGAAAGAAAGACCTTCCTGCACCATAGGCCTGGATTGACCGCAGTGCGATACTTCCGCCCTTCCTCCGCCATCTTGCCCTGAGCGTCATCCTTCCCGTCCTCCCTTGCGGTCCTTCCGCATCCCTCCACTTCGCTCTCCCCAATAAATGAGCGCGCGCCAGGAGTCGGCGTCGCGATATGAACTGTTTCGATTTATAATTTTGACCTGTTTTTGTTGGTGATTTAAATATCACGGGGCAGGAAAACAACCCTTGCTACTGTCTCCTCGGTCCTTTACAACATATATATATATACATATATATATATATATATATATACATACACATATATACATATATATCATATATATACATATATATATATACATATACATATATACACATATATATATACATATACATATACACATATATATATATACACACATACACATATATATATATCACATATATATATACATATACATATATATACACATATATATATACATATACATATATATACACAATATATATATATACACATATATATATATATACACATATATACATATATACATATATATATATACACATATATACATATATATACATATACATATATATATACACACATATATACATATATATATATATACATATATATATATATATATATACACATATATATATATAATATAATATATATATAATAATATATATATATATATATACAAATATATATACACATATATAAAAACATATATAAAATCCTTATATATACACATATATATAATATATATATACTATATATATATACATATATATATATATATATATATATATATATAAGGCCACATAAGTATAAGGTTATATATGCCATTAAGCAAGTATAAGGAGGCAAGGCTACATAAGGCAGGCATACATATATAAGCACATACATAAGGCATACATGAGCAAGGGCATGTCATTATTGCTGGAGTGAAGAAGGCCATGCTAAGGCTAAGGCTACATACATGGCCAATCCAGATCGAGCTGACACGCTAATTCCACTTATTGAGCCCCGCGAGATGCCAGGGTTCTCGCTTCAAGGCACCCTGGCCAGTGTCACCCTCCCCTGGCTCTTACTTTTTTACCGTTCATCTAATGAATACACTGAGTATGGCTTTACCAAAACAATCATTGATCGAGAATGAAGTATCCATTATTCATAAAGCTTCAATTGGTGATCTGTCTTTCGGCGTTAACCGCATATTTTTTCATATGTCTCAAACCAAGGGGATGCGAGGATAAAATGAATCAGGAAGCGCGCGTACATACGCAGTGCACCCCCTCTCGAGAATCGAACGTCGGACGGTGGCACTAGAGGCGAAGCCTCTACCATTGCTTGCACCTGCAAGTGTGGTTTGTCTATTTGAGAGTATGTAGATCGGGTTATATATAAACTGCTCAAAGAAATTAAATGAACACTTTGAAAACACATCAGATCTCAATGGGAAAAAGAAATCCTCCTGGATATCTATACTGATATAGACTGGGTAATGTGTTAGGAACGAAAGGATGCCACATTGTTTGATGGAAATGAAAATGATCAACCTACAGAGCCCTGAATTCAAAGACGTCCCAAAAATCAGAGTGAAAAAATTATGTGGCAGGCTAGTCCATTTTGCCAAAATTTAATTGCAGCAACTCAAAATTGTATGCAGCACTTTGTATGGCCCCTGTGTTCTTGTATACATGCCTGACAACATCGGTGCATGCTTCTAATGAGATGACAGATGGTGTTGTGGGGATCTCCTCCCAGATCTGGACCAGGGCATCACTGAGCTCCTGGACAGTCTGAGGTGCAACCTGGTGGCATTGGATGGACCAAAACATAATGTCCCAGAGGTGTTCTATTGGATTTAAGTCAGGAAAGTGTGGTGGCCAGTCAATGGTATCAATTCCTTCATCCTCCAGGAACTGCCTGCATACTCTCACCACATGAGGCCAGGAATTGTCGTGCACCAGGAGCCACTGTACCAGCATAGGGTCTGACAATGGGTCCAAGGATTTCATCCTGATACCTAATGGCAGCCAAGGTGCCTTTGTCAAGCCTGTAGCGGTCTGTGTGACCCTCCATGGATATGCCTCCCCAGACAATCATTCACCCACCACCAAACTGCTCATGCTGAATGATGTTACAGGCAGCATAATGTTCTCCATGGCTTCTCCAGACCCTTTCACTTCTGTCACGTGCTCAGGGTGAACCTGCTCTCATCTGTAAAAAGCACAGGGCACCAGTGGTGCATCTGCCAATCCTGGTATTCTATGGCGAATGCCAATCGAGCTGTATGCTGCTGGGCAGTGAGCTCAGGGCCCATTAGAGGACATGGGGCCCTTGGGTCACCCTCATGAAGTCTTTCTGGTTGTTTGGTCAGAGACATTCACACCAGTGGCCTGGTGGAGGTCATTTTGTAGGGCTCTGGCAGTGCTCATCCTGTTCCTCCTTGCCCAAAGGAGCAGATACTGGTCCTGCTGATGGGTTATGGACCTTCTATGGCCCTCTCCAGCTCTCCTAGAGAAACTGCTTGTCTCCTAGAATCTCCTCCATGCCCTTGAGACTGTGCAGGGAGACACAGCAAACCTTCTGGCAATGACACGTATTGATGTGCCATCCTGGAGAAGTTGGACTACCACCTGTACAACCTCTGTAGGGTCCAGGTATCGCCTCATGCTACCAGTAGTGACACTGACTGTAGCCAAATGCAAAACTAGTGAAGAAACAGTCAGAAAAGATGAGGAGGGAAAAATGTCAGTGGCCTCCACCTGTTAAACCATTCCTGTTTTGGGGGTCATCTCATTGTTGCCCCTCTAGTGCATCTGTTGTTAATTTCATTAACACCACAGCAGCTGAAACTGATTAACAACCCCCCTCTGCTACTTAATTGACCAGATTAATATCCCATAAGTTTCATTGACTTTATGCTATGCTCTGATTAAAAAGTGTTCCTTTAATTCTTTTGAGCAGTATATATACATATACAATATATATATACCCGCGCTTCACAGCAGAGAAGTAGTGTGTTAAAGAAGTTACTGTATGAAAAAGAAAAGGGAACATTTTAAAAATAACACGTAACATGACTGTCAATATACAGTAATTGTTTTGTGAGTGTTATGAGTGTTGCGGTCATCAAGGATTTGATTATCATTATTTCTTTCAATCAGGTTCGTATTTGTAGGATGTGTTGTGTTCAAGTTACATTCCGTGTTTGTCACTCGTTGTAAAGATAACAGGTTTCATTCATCGATTCTTTTCTTACTGCATCAATAAACAGCTCATCTTCCTCTTTACCTGAGACGTGACACACTGCACGGGTTTTTTTTTTTACACCGTCTTCCTTTAGCGGGACATTGACTTTTTCCACCGTATGCTTTGTTTCCGCAGTAGCTGCACTTATGAATATGCTTGTATGTATCAGACACTTCATATTTTTTTGCTGCCTTCTCAATTGTGTAATTCGGTTTTTGTTCAGCACTCTTTGGAACTGTTGCTTTTTGTCTGTGCACTGCGTCATTTCACATGAGCCGCTTGGTGTACATGCATCGAAGGTTCCCAGCTGTGCTGGTGCCATCTCATGCGATGTCCACGGCTGTATTTAATGTTAGCTAAGACCCGGCACTTAAAAATTTCTCTCGCAGTTTCGGCGAGTTTGTGCCAACCACCACCCTGACCATCTCATCTTCCTCTGCATAAGCACAGTCCTTCACCCGTGAATATTTAGCGGCAGTGTTTCTATTGGATTGTCGCTGACGGACAGCCTTATATGGGCAGGCACTAAATTACGTGGGAGGCGTAACTCCGCCTCTCACGGGCATCGAGCAGAAGTCTATTATAGTATATGAACGAAAAAATAGGTTCCAGTTATGACCATTACGCGTAGAATTTCGAAATGAAACCTGCCCAACTTTTGTAAGTAAGCTGTAAGGAATGAACCTGCCAAATTTCAGCCTTCTACCTACACGGGAAGTTGGAGAATTAGTGATGAGTGAGTGAGTCAGTCAGTCAGTGAGTGAGTGAGTGAGTGAGTGAGTCAGTGAGGGCTTTGCCTTTTATTAGTATAGATATGCCTTTATAGTGCCTCATTGCTCTGTTTATCTCTAGCCAAGAACAAACGAAATCTTCAAAACTGATTCCTGCTGCACCACGGCATATGACACATTTTCAATAGAAATAATTGTAACATGACATGTTTCAATTATTAAAAACAAGATACATACCAAAAAAAATTCTCTATTTTCATATCCAGTGGAAAGCACAAAAACACAAACATTCCCTGAAGTGCTAGTATATCAATTTGCAATTTAAATGTAATAAAAGCAACCTTGTATCCAGGAAGCATATTCATTTTTTTCAGTTTTAATCAGGTTTCTTTTTTCCCCACTTTTAAATTATTCGGGAAAAATGACCCGCTTTCCCCCATAGGCAGTGTATGTTGATTTGCCAGGAATGTTCCCTTTTCTCAAAATAAAATGTACAAACGTATGAAGATTATGATTTTGAAAATGCATAAGTGTGTATATATATTGGACTGAGGGCAGCGTCCTTTATAGCCCCTGACCCGGAGGTGTTCCTGTCCCAGGAGTCCACAGTTCCCTACTCCTTCGGGTCAGGGCAATCAGTCCATTACTTCAACCCGGGGCACGCCATACCTTCCCTGTCACATGACCGTGGCGTACCCCGGTCATAAGGCACAACGAAGCCCATAAGTCCCCACAGCGACTCCTGGTGGCGCCCAAGGTATCCAGCAGGGCTGTGTATAAACACCACAGAGTCCATAAGGCCCTGCTGGACACCGGAGACCGATCCCGCTGTCTGGAGCTCCTCCAGTCGAGCCTGGGGTGCGGACCCGACCTCGGAAGCCGGCAGTCTTCCACAGTTCCCCCATTAGTGGCGACTTCTGGGGGCGTCCGGCCTCGAAGGGGCGTCCTCCTCAGGAGGGCGCTCATCCAGGCCCTGAATGCGCTTGTCCCTGTCCTCGGCGAACCTTGGAGGGGCGGTGTACTTCCCTGTCCCCAGGGGACAATAAGCGCCTCGTGGCCCGGTTGCCGGCAATTATAGCACCGGCAGAAGCCTCCTGGTTGCTTCCCTCTGCTTGGGACCAAAACACCTCGGGAACTCCGTCAGCGTCAACTCGCCCCTTCACCTGCCAGGGAGGGCATTACGGCCGCTTGGCTGCCCTCAAGCCTTCTCTTCATTATGTCGGGAGACCCACCTTTCCTTTTGGGGATCTCCCGCTTGATTTGGGGCTTGCGCTCAGCCTGAGGCTCTCTATGGAAAGGAGAGAGCCTCTTTGCTGTCTGCATTCCGTGGTCCTCACGCCAATAGGTTCAGCGTCATTAGTACCGACTTCGCCCGATGTACAGCACCAACCAGCTGCACCGGCCGCGGCGGCGCTTCCCCGGCACTCCCTATCACGGCGTTAACCGCACTTAAGACGGTCGGGTCCTCGGGAGCCGTACTGCTCGGAAAGCCGCGCCACGCGCATGCCAGGGCGTTTGCTCCGTCGCCGACCATTCGGTCATCATGCCCCAGTCCTTATCGGGCACACAGTGCTTTGACCACGGCGCTACTCATACTCAGCGGTGCCCGATGCGCTGTGTCCCCTTACACTCTACGACACGGGAGGGACTCACCTGTACTCCCGCGCGATCATCTCCGGAGGTTCCGGCCCAGCCGCTGCACGTAGTCCTGTAGACGCTTTAACGGGCTGCAGCCGTGCCTCCCAAGTCCTCCACACGTTCCTTCAGCTGTTGTAAGTCCTGTAAGAAACGGTGCAGGGGCTCGAGGTATTTCGAGACCCGTAAGTCCAAACAGTTATTTACTACGGCCGGCTGCATTTTCGCTTCCGCGTTGAGCTTACCTTCCGGCCGGGAACCAATGAGCACGTCGCCTCCAGGCACGTGTTCCGCTGGGTCGCGCAAGGCTCCTGGGAGTTGGAGTCCTCAGAGGGACGGCTGGCTACTACAAGCGGCTGCGATCTGCCTTCTCCTTTACCGCGGCAGACTGCGTCAGCCACAACCCGTCCCTCTTTGTCGGCGGCTTTTTCTTTCGGCGGCGCTTCGCCCGCCTTCCCCTCCCCTTCGAGGAGGCTTCGGACCCGTTAGGGGACGACCGGCCTCGTCGGCGGACTCCGGTTTTCCTCCACCGTCCCGACACCCCCCGCGGGTGACCAGTCTGTTGTCCCCAACCGCGGCTGTCTCTAGCCGCCTTTCACCGCGACTTGCCTTCTGGGAGCCGCGGCCCTTTTGCCGCAGCGCAGGTAGTCAGTTGCGGCACGCTGCAAGTTTCTCGGTGGCGTCTGCAAAACATGATAAAAAGACGGACGCCGGGCGGTTTACCTGCAGCTGCCTCCGCAATGGAATGCGGCACCCCGGACCGTCTAGGGAGTATGATGCGCCGGCAGTTGTCCGTGTCCCGGTCTTTTCGCGCCCGGGCTTGTTTGGCCGATATCAGCGCTCTGTCTTCCTCGCTCCCGGTCAGGTAGGTCCAGGACTCCTCGTTGTCCGTCAGGCCCTGCAGCCAGCTGGGACTGACCTTCTTTTCCGGTCTTTTCCCCATTACTCCGGATCGGACCAACACTACAGTTGTAGGTTCCTCTGTAGCGGGTGGTGTTTGCACCTCCGTAAAAGATGTGGAACCCACCGAGGTTGTCTGCCCACACAAAATTTATTTTTAAGCAGGTCCCCTGCCAACAGACGGCCAGAGAATCCTGCTGACTACGCCAGTGTGGCAGTAGGGGGCAGTAGTGCACCCTCGAACCCTCAGGTACGACTCCTGACACCAGGTAACAGTCCAAGACCTTTTTATTTTTCCCACAGTGCACCAAGCACCTTCCACACTCTTCATAAACCACAAATAAACACACTCTAATCAACACACAATAACCTCTCCTCCTCGCCCAGACACTTTGCTCCTCTCCCACCCAGCACAGCTCAGTGTCTGGACTGAGGCAGCGTCCTTTTATAGCCCCTGACCCGGAGGTGTTCCTGTCCCAGGAGTCCACAGTTCCCTACTCCTTCGGGTCAGGGCAATCAGTCCATTACTTCAACCCGAGCACGCCATACCTTCCTGTCACATGACCGTGGCGTGCACCCGGGTCATAAGGCACACGGAGCCCATAAGTCCCCCACAGCGACTCCTGGTGGCGCCAAGGTATCCAGCAGGGCTGTGTATAAACACCACAGAGTCCATAAGGCCCTGCTGGACCTCGGAGCACGATCCCGCTGTCTGGAGAGCTCCTCCTGTCGGCCTGGGGTGCGGACCGCCTCGGAAGCCGGCAGTCTTCCACAATATATATATATATATATATATATATATATATATATATATATATATATATATATATATATACACACATATAAATAAAAGGTACCTAGACAACTGTGCTCAAATCTGGACAGAAATGCTTTCACTACTGTAATCTATTTTAGCTTATGTTTTACTGTGAGCCTATTTCAAGGGAGCATTTGAAAATAAAATCATCAACAGTTAATAGAAAAGTTCCTTTATTTCCACTAGATATAACAGTTTTTCAGCTTTAGGTAAATAAAATCTGCTTTAAAAACAATTTATTGTACAAGAATCAAGCGAAGGAAACCAGATTGACTGCAGTTTACTTAATTTCTAAGAAATATAAAATCTTGTGAAGAAAGCCAGGATATATATGTAGAGTATATGTTTAACTCACCATGATCAACACTTTAAACGAAGTTCCTGAAAGTTGTTTATCCATTTTGCTAAGCAGATCATAGCTCATAATGTTGATAAGACCAGAAATCAAGCTGTCTTTGCCTTTAACTATAACATTGATGTTTTTTGGATCTATAGATGGCAGCCACCTCTGAAAAGCCTAAGGAAAAGTCAAATTTTAAGAGATTTATGAAAACACCATTTAAAATAATTTAAATATAAATGTAAAGATTGATTATTATTTTTTTTTTTTTTAACTTTTGTAAACGCTATGTTTAACCACCAAGTGTACTTCACTTTAACTTGCTTAAAAGCTGGCTCAACAAGGCTATACACCAAAATACAGACTTTTGTCCATCAAAAAGAGTGTACTGTGGTCCAATTTAAAATAGGCTGTGCTGCTTTACCTTTCAAAAACTGTAAATGTGAGAAAGTCCTGATCTAACCCCCAATGAATATACTGTGAGCAACTGTGCCATGACAGAAAAACAAATGCCAACTGCACCAATAATATTCCAATTTAAACTGATTAAGGATTGTTATAAAGTTGCTGATGATGTAAACATATAATTCAGAAAAGCATACTCCTGTTAAACCCTCATGCATACTAAGAAAAACTAGAATATGACAGGATGAATATGTCTATAATATCTTAAAAAAAAGATATATTAGAAACAAATGATGAGAATGGATCAAGAGAGCCCTGCCACAGGAAAAAGGCATGGTAATGAAGTCTGTCTATACATAAATGAATGCTAGTGTATATCCATAACACAAATGTAGTATGCTCTGCTTATCCCTCAGACCATTTAATTTGCCTTATTAATTGCTGGATATTTGTTATAGCTGCATATATTCATTCTTAGGCTATCCTATCTACTGCAACAGAGACGATTATTAATGTGGTGGAAAGTCTGCAGTCATTCTTGCCAGATGTGGCACATTTTGCACTTTGAGTCTTTAGTTACTGTAATCTGAAGACATCTTTACCAAGCTTCTATCATCAATATGTAATCTGCTAACCAAGGAACAATACAATTTTTAATCTTTGTTATGGAACAATTAAAGGAGTTTACAAATCGAAAGCCAGACCTCCAATAGGCTTGTCTGATCACCGGTCTGTTTACCTTCTCCCATTTACAAAACAGCTTTGAAAAGAGAAAAAGTTCACAAAGAAAATGAGGCTCTGGAGTGAGGATTCTTTTCAGTCTGCAAGGGTGCTTTCAGAGCACAAATTGGAATGAATGAATGAATGAATGAATGGATGAATGAGAGAGAGAGATAGATAGATAGATACTTTATTAATGCCATGGGGAAATTCAAATAATCCAGCAGCAGTATACTGATCCAAAAAAAAAAAAAAAAATTAATTAAATTAAAGAGTAATAAAAATGCATGTAAAAACAGACAATAACTTTGAATAATGTTAGCATTTACTCCCCCGGGTGCAAGTGATGTTTCAGATGGGTTTTCTCAACTAAAATTTTGGTGGTCCAACCTAAAAATAAACTGTGGGTCAATAAATCGATATCATTATTATATTGGAAGAAAAGTACTTTTAGACAAGGTGATAGTAATGAGACACAGAAGGATTTAAAACTGGGTATTAAAAATAAAAGTTAAACTTGATTATACAAATAAAAGTGCACAGAAACTGCCTCCAAAATTATGTAAAGAAATTGCTTGAAAATGAGATTTAACGAAGTAGCTACATTACTTTGAAGTGATATAGTCTTCCAAAATTTATTTTCTTTAAATATGGCCTGTTTTAGTCACAGTGCACTAATGAAGAAACTGTGGAAACTCAACAGTACTATGTTGACGGCCTCAAAGTAAAACAATTATTTACTTTATTTACTACTCACTGTTAACGTCTTATTCAGAAAAGATTTCTCTGTGAAAGACTATTCTCAGCTTATACTGGATGTTAGTGTACCTAATTAGATTAAGTGCAGATACTGGTAAAAGTATAAGCACTTTTTAGTCAAGTAATAATTCATTTGCTAAACCAGCCATGTATTTATTTAATGCATTTATACTAATTTGTACACTGCATACATATGAAGAGGGATCTATCTATCTGCCAAGTGGCATTCAGAGCCGCTATGTAGTTCTTAAGCCATGTCATCAAATCACATGGCAAGAAAGTTCTTTTGTTCTTAACTGCATAGGATGGCATAACTAGTAGAATTATACTTGACTCAAGCAAGTTCTCTCTAATATTTATTTATAAATTCAATGACAACTAAACTTTCCAACAACTGGTAATCAGGGCTGTAAACTTTCACCTGTAATTGTCTGGTACTCCAGCATGGCCGATTATTTTTTATAGTTCTGTAAACTAAATAAAATTGATTGGTAGCACATCCAATGGTTTTCCCTATTTAATGATATTGCTCAGGTTTGATCCGACATTGCACTAGAACAAATGGATTAAACAAAAAAATTAAAAACACAGGATTATTTATATGTTTGGTTTATTATCTCAATTCATGTGAAGTACACGTCATTTTTTTAATCACTTGACCTTCATGAAATGACCGAGTACTTAATGAGCACACTACAAAGTGTATGTCTTCAACTGAAAGTTTACTTTTTTCCTCTACTTTTCTTTCTGTGACAAAGAAAACAAGCTAAATTTCTGTAGTTTGCTGAGAAATTATAAAAAACATAAATGTCCAGAAATTATATATATGCATTTGTCCAATAAAGTCTGCTGCAGAAGAAATGTTCATTCATGTATCGTGTGCCTCAGTATTATGGCAAAACTCAAAAAAGGCAATTTAAGTAATAAAGTCCCCCGCTTCCAAGATAATTAAAAAAAAAAAATAAAAAAATTAGTAATATCTTCAAAAAAAAAACCAAATGAGACAAATATAATATATCTAGATATTATGAACAATGACAGTTCTCTGAACGGATAGATAGATAGATATTAATTCCAAAGGAAATTGCACATGATTTATACTTTAGTCTGTCACATAAAAATCATTAATTAATTCTGCCTGAGGTTGAATAATATTTACTTAGAAGGTGCTGCACTTAGGAAAGTACCATGGAATTAAAAGGAATTGTTAGTCAAATTGCAGATGGTCATGCCATTATGTAATTCATTATGAATTCCTTACACATGTTTACAAGTTTTGACTTTGGTGGCACATTACACAGATGGTTGTAGGCCTTTGAAATTAAAACATATGTTTAAAACAATAAACCTTTTATGTGTCTGCTTGGGTCAGTGCTATACATCCCTGAAATAACAACGAATATTTGTTTACAGAGCACAAGTATGAATCTGGCAATCTGTAAGTAATAGTCAAGTGCTACCAAAAAATAGCTCGAGTATAAATAGTTTAAAAGTCCCTTTTTATTTAATTTATTTAAATTGGGAATAATAATCATGGTTTTACACCAGGCTTTGGAAAAAGATTTTTTGTCACTACCCATTGGCATTAAAATAAAACATATCACCAGGTGGCAAGAGGAAAAAGTAAACCATTTAAACAGCCATAATACAATTTTTCATAATTCACCATCATCACAAACAATGTAAAAAAAATAAGTCTCTTGCATGTGCTATGGCCACTGAATACAATAAAAGAATGTGAATGGCAGAGTTGTAATCCATTGCAAATAACTTCTCTCAAATGCAGTGGGATTGCTTTAGTCATTAGACCCTTGAAAAAGTAATTCCATTACTAATTACTTAACTTTTGTGCTGCTCTCTAAATCCATGCAAATATACACTAATTACAAAGTAAAAAGATAACACCCTAATGATGTTCCAGGATTTAAATATAGAGAAAGTAACCAATAACTGTGAATATGAAGTGAACATGTTATTACTACACTTTATGAGTTACAGTATATCACTGCTGTACCACTTCAGACATAACAACCAGCAATCAGAGCCCTTAAGTTAATAAAATCCGTTCTTAATAATCAAAAATTAAACTAACTTAGCAACTCAAACTCTTGCAAACACGGAGTTGTTAAATGGCAAAATTATTGCTAGTGTAGCAGCCATTAGATAGAAGTACTTATTGATTGGGTGGGATTAGCTACCTGCCGTGTTTATTGCAACATAATAAATATGCCTTCATCACAATTCTCTTTACACTATTTCAATGGCATGTGGTAATCAAAAATAAAGCATTTATATTTTGCATTAATGACCTTACATTTACTAATAATTAAAGATTCAGTTAACTCATCTGTATACAGACTTGTCCATTTGCACAGGAACATTACTGATACATGATGGCAAAAAAGTGTAAGTCAAATTCCTTATGAGCCCTTTGATCAAGTGCCTATACTTCAGAAAAATATTAAGGTAGCTACCATGCATATACTTATAAAAAGGTCATTGACATCACAATTCATCACGCTAAGGCTTTCGTAAACTGGCATTAAGTTCTCTCTGTTAATGATATTGTTTTGGCATTCAATAAAATTGAAAAAGTTATCTTTCAAGGCAAAAATAAATCTTTACACAATCCCAAAGAAACACAACCTACCATGTGATGTCATAAAATAATACAAACTCTGGTATACCTCTGACAGTATGAGAAAAATCAATGTTCTATGTCTGCACAAAAATAGTTTGCATATGTAATGCAAATCGGGCAGCCACAAACATGAATCAATTTCATTGGAATTCCATGTGAAAGACCAATACAAAGTGGTGTACATGTGAGAAGTGGAACGAAAATCATACAGGATTCCAAACATTTTTTTACAAATAAATAACTGCAAAGTGGGGTGTGCATAATTATTCAGCCCCCTTTGGTCTGAGTGCAGTCAGTTGTCCATAGACATTGCCTGATGAGTGCTAATGACTAAATAGAGTGCACCTGTGTGTCATCTAATGTCAGTAAAAATACAGCTGTTCTGTGACAGCCTCAGAGGTTGTCTAAGAGAATATTGGGAGCAACAACACCATGAAGTCCAAAGAACACACCAGACAGGTCAGGGATAAAGTTATTGAGAAATTTAAAGCAGGCTTAGGCTACAAAAAGATTTCCAAAGCCTTGAACATCCCACGGAGCACTGTTCAAGCGATCATTCAGAAATGGAAGGAGTATGGCACAACTGTAAACCTACCAAGACAAGGCCATCCACCTAAACTCACAGGCCGAACAAGGAGTGCGCTGATCAGAAATGCAACCAAGAGGCCCATGGTGACTCTGGACGAGCTGCAGAGATCTACAGCTCAGGTGGGGGAATCTGTCCATGGGACAACTATTAGTCCTGCACTGCACAAAGTTGGCCTTTATGGAAGAGTGGCAAGAAGAAAGCCATTGTTCACAGAAAACCATAAGAAGTCCCATTTGCAGTTTGCCACAAGCCATGTGGGGGACACAGCAAACATGTGGAAGAAGGTGCTCTGTTCAGATGAACTTTTTGGCCAAAATGCAAAACGCTATGTGTGGCGGAAAACTAACACTGCACATCACTCAGAACACACCATCCCCACTGTCAAATATGGTGGTGGCAGCATCATGCTCTGGGGGTGCTTCTCTTCAGCAGGGACAGGGAAGCTGGTCAGAGATGATGGGAAGATGGATGGAGCCAAATACAGGGCAATCTTGGAAGAAAACCTCTTGGAGTCTGCAAAAGACTTGAGACTGGGGCGGAGGTTCACCTTCCAGCAGGACAGCAACCCTAAACATAAAGCAAGAGCAACAATGGAATGGTTTCAAACAAAACATATCCATGATGATGTGTTAGAATGGCCCAGTCAAAGTCCAGATCTAAATCCAATCGAGAATCTGTGGCAAGATCTGAACACTGCTGTTCACAAACGCTGTCCAACTAATCTGACTGAGCTGGAGCGGTTTTGCAAAGAAGAATGGGCAAGGATTTCAGTCTCTAGATGTGCAAAGCTGGTAGAGACATACCCTAAAAGACTGGTAGCTGTAATTGCAGCAAAAGGTGGTTCTACAAAGTATTGACTCAGGGGGCTGAATAATTACGCACACCCCACTTTTCAGTAATTTATTTGTAAAAATTGCTTGGAATCATGTATGATTTTAGTTCCACTTCTCACGTGTACACCACTTTGTATTGGTCTTTCACGTGGAATTCCAATAAAATTGATTCATGTTTGTGGCTGTAATGTGACAAAATGTGGAAAATTTCAAGGGGGCCGAATACTTTTGCAAGCCACTGTATGTATAATGCAAGTGATGAAAGTCTAGTTAAGTCAGTAACATGAATACCAGAATTTAAACAGTAATGCACTATGCTACTTTGGTACTGGTAAATATAATCAAATTACAGTAATGCATTACTTTGTACAGAGTGTCACACACGTGCGCATGGCAGGCAGCTAAAGGGCTTGGGTAAGGACAGTTCTGAGACATACCGGGATGTGGCAGAGTGCACCGACTCTTTTTCTCCCTTGCCTGCAGACCACCCCCGGGAGATTCCACCTGGCTCTCCTGACGTCACTTTTTCATGTCTCAAAAGTCTAGTTATTGTGACATTGGCATAGTCGGCAGAATAGAGAAGTCCCAGAAGAGAAGGGGACAGGACCTGCAATACACCCAGGTGGGAACGTACCGGGGCCGAGTTTTCAGGCAGGGAGGGTGTCCTGTGGTTCGGAGTGACCCGGTACGAGCTCTACGCCCAGCCTGTTTCACTAGGCAACCTAGGCATGCCAGGGAGTGTGCGGGAGGGTCTCACAGACTTGGGCTGCTCCAGAAGGGGGAGGCAAAAGGGGCTTATTATGCTCTCTCGGAGGAGAGTGCCCACCTCCCTGTGAAGCCAGAGCCCCGCTTTCCACCTAGGGGTGCCCCAGACTGGCAGGTGAATAGACTAAGAAAATGGATGTTCGACCCAGAGCGGTCAACCCCTCAACAAGCCTGGTCCTTATGGGCAAAGGTAGGGCAGTGGCTACGGCCACAGGAGAACAAGCCCTCCCATGTCATAGAACAGGTGGCTTGCTACCTGCTTCTAAAAATACTACCTCGTGACTTCACCCAGCCGTAAACAATTTCAAAACATGGCATAGCTCATAGAGACACAAAGGACGGCCTCACAATCTGGGGGAGCTGAACTGTCCCTTAGTCAAACTCGACCGGAGTACGTCCCAAAATCTAGCCCCACCCCTGTACAACCCAGAGCTTGTGCCGACGTCCCCTGAGTCGCGGGCATGCAAACCGCTTGGGAGCAAGGAGGAATGCAGGTGGAGGGGGAGGAGGGGTTGGTGTGCTCTGACTAACCACTTGGCGCTCCCACACACAGGTGCGGTGATCATCAACGGGCACAAAATTACTGCTTTGTTCGATTCTGGCAGCAACATTTCCATTGATGCCCGACAATTTGTGCTACCGCGACAATGGTTATCATTTGAGACCAGTATAACCTGTGTCCACAGAAAAATCCACTGGTACAGGTCTGCCTATTGTGTCATCAGCTGGGGAGGATCGGTTCAGAAATTAACCGTGGCGGTCCTTCCAGATCCTCCACACCCAGTGATATTAGGACGGGACTGGTCTAAAATTAAAAGCGGTGAGACACATACCACTCCTGGGGTTAACTTAGGCCTATTTACAGACGTGAATGAGCCGTCTCAAGCTGCCTCCACACCGTGTAACCAGCCGGTAGAGAGAGACGAAGCTGCCGCCTTGAGTGACGTGGCAACTCCTGGACTGTCACGTGCAGATACGTCATCCACCAGTGCCAAGATGGAACGGGAAGAAACCACGCCCCTTGAGGTCGGCTCTGACCCTCTCTCTCTTTTACGGTTTCAATTTAGAGAGAGCCGCTGGCTTCTTTTAAAAGGGAGCACTCAAATGACGACTCCCTTAAGTTTGCAAAAAATGCAGTGGTCCTGGTCAATGGCTAGCGCACTCCCAGCCGATGCCACAAGGTCCTCACTTTGTGTTGGAGAATGACCTTCTTTATCGCGTAGCGGAGCATGACGGGCGGGAGAGACGGCTACTGCTAATCCCATGGACCTTCCGGCGGCAGGTCTGTGAGCTAGCACACGCCCACCTCCTAGGTGGCCATTTGGGCACCGAGAAAACCCTGGAGCAGATCAAGCTCCGCTTCTGCTGGCCGGGAATCAATGAGGATGTTCGTCGCTTTTGCACTTCTTGCCCAGAGTGTCAATTGCAACAAATTCCTAGGAGGGACCTTGCTCCTCTCATTCCTATTCCCCTGATTGATGTTCCCTTCCACAGAATCGGGGTTGATTTAGTTGGACCCCTGGAGCCTTCAGCCCAAGGACACAAGTACATTTTAGTCCTCATGTATTACGCTACCAAATATGCTGAAGCTGTTCCATTGAGCTCAGCCACTTCCAAAGCCATTGCACGGGAATTACTAGGAGTCTTTTCGCAGGTAGGTATCCCCAAGGAAGTCTTGACAGACCAGGGGATGCCTTTTACCTTGGAGACGTTCAAGGAGACTGCCAAGTTACTGAAAATAAAGCATTTAAAAGACCGCGGTATATCACCCTCAGACCGACGGTTTGGTGGAGAGGTTCAACCAAACTCTCAAACAAATGCTGCGTAAGGTGGTCAGCGAGGATGGAAGGAACTGGAATCAGCTCCTCCTTCTCGTCCTTTTTGCCTATCGGGAAGTCCCTGAAGCTTCCACAGGGTTCTCCCCTTTTGAATTACTGTATGGGCGACAACCCCGGGGCATATTAGACATCTTAAAGGAAGGATGGGAAGAAGAGGCTCTTCCCTCTACAAATATATTAGAATATATCGTGCAGTTAGGCGATAGATTTGGTAAGATTCGGCCCCTCCTTAAAAGGCACATGGAAGAGGCTGAAGCAGCACAGGTCCATTATTACGACCGCGGCACACCTCTCCGGGAGTTCCGCCCGGGAGATCGGGTCATGGTCCTAGTACCTACCTCCCACTCTAAGTTACTTGCCCATTGGCAGGGGCCCTACGAAGTTAAGGAGAGGAAAGGACTTGTCGCATATTTGGTGAGTCAACCCAATCTTCGGCCGAGGGAGTGGGTTTGTCATGTAAACCTGCTGAAACCGTGAAAGGCCAGGGATCCCGATCCCACCTCCGGTCAGCCCAGCTCACTCTTTGCTCACACGGCTAGCCTTAACTTCGGTGTGGATTTAAATCCCAGATAACGACGGGAGTTGGAAGCAGTTATCCTGTCTGTCCTGGAGGTAGTAAGTGAACGCCCCGGACGGACCTCTCTGGTTGAGCACGACATTGTGACAGAACCCGGGGTTATAGTCCGAGAATGCCCGTATTGGCTTCCTGAGGCAAAAAGGGCTGAAGTGGAGTTTGAGATCAAACACATGCTGGAACTAGGTGTGATCGTGGAAAGTCATAGTCCCTAGTCCAGCCCAATTGTGTTGGTCGCTAAGCCTGACAGGAGTTGGAGGTTCTGCAACGACTTCCATCGGCTTAATTCGATGTTTATCCAATGCCATGAGTGGACGACCTCCTCAAGAGGCTTGGACAGGCTCAATATTTGACCACACTGGACATGACAAATGGGTACTGGCAGGTTCCTTTAATGGACTCCGCAAAGGTTAAGACCGCGTTTAGCACCCCTAGCGGACACTGGCAGTATCGTGTCCTTCCATTTGGGTTACACGGGGCTCCAGCTACCTTCCACGTCTTTTGGACAAAGTGCTCAGGCCTCATCACTCATACAGTGCTGCCTACCTGGATGACATGGTCATTTATTCCAGCACATGGACGGAACACCTACAGCAAGTAAAAGCGGTATTGCGGACACCGGGTGAGGCCGGGCTTTGGATCAATCCCAAGAAATGTTTCTTCGGATTGAGTGAAGCCAAGTATTTAGGCTACCTGGTGGATCGGGGTACAGTGAAACCACAGTGCTCCAAAGTAGATGCCATTTTGAACTGGCCCCGTCCTCGAACCAAGCTGCAGGTCCAAGCCTTTCTCGGGTTATCGGGAAACTACCCACCCTTGACTGATTTGACAAAGCAGAGGGCCCCAAACATTGATGTATGGACTGAAAAGACAGGAGCTGAATTTAGTGACCTGAAGCACATGGGAGGCAGCTTGGGTAAGGACAGTTCTGAGACCTACCGGGATGCGGCAGAGTGCACGGACTCTTTTTCTCCCTTGCCTGCAGACCATTCCCGGGAGATTCCACCTGGCTCTTCTGACGTCACTTCCGGGACCGAGCCTATCGAAGGAGACCTTGCCGACTCCGGCCCAGGTGATGTCACGTCCAGGCTCAAACAAATGGCTGAAGACCTCATTGAGCCTGACCCCTATGATCTCACTTCATGTCTTCCCTTTTAAAAACCTTTTCTCTATTCCCTCAGTTCTTTTTTGGACTCGGTTTTGTGCACAGCAGTGCTATTTTCATTTAATCGACTTTGCAGCCGGGAACTCAATTATACGGGTGGCTGCCCCAAACCTTTTTCATGTCTTAAAACTCTCGTTATTGTGACAAGAGTTACTTCAACTCTGGTGACCAGATGTTAGTATTCAATTACAGATCATTCAAGATTTTGGCCAAAGATTTAAATAGACAAATCAGCACAATCAAACTTCAGTTATGTCTCTTAGTATGGTGATCACAATAAAAATGCCCATGAAACCTTTACTGAGTGCAAACTGCAGTTAAATCTGAAAAAGCTGTGAAATTGTCAAAAATAAAAAAAGATTAACTTTGAGAAAGTAATACTGTACATGCGTTAATAAAGAATTTATGCCATTAGAAAATTATAAAATGCTAAAAATATTTGATTATTAGATTAGCAATATGCTTAACTTTAATTCTATAAAAAAATAAAAATTAAAACGCAATCTGAGTCACGTGCAATACTTCCACTCACCTCTGCCCAAGTGAACTTCACTGAGGAAGGTGCCACAACCAAGAGAGGCCACTCTTTCCTGTAGTACATCGCTATACAGATTGCTTGTATCGTTTTTCCTAGTCCCATATCATCAGCTAAAAGCAGCCGACCCCCTCTTGAAATTGCAAATCTTCAATAAGAGATAAGTACATTAAAATTGAATACTGTTATCTTATGTAGTTATGATGTCCTCAATGCTGAATACATACATAAAGAGCATAATACATTTTATACATTAATTTAAGGGTTTATTAATGAATAATAATAAAATCAATAAGCATGAAACAGAAAGTTAGTTGAGATTTTCCCTATGTAGCCCAGTTAAAATTTATTGAGAAACAAAAGAAAACATGAAGCCATATATTATCTCCTGCATACAAAAAATAAACTAAAATGAGTTGAATACTGGGGCGCCAACTTGTCATAAACATTGGGGGAGGGGAAATTAGAGGCCACAACATAAATAATAATGATCATCATCAAACTAGCATAACACAAGAGACACTAACGCAGCAAAATAAAATTAAATGATCAACATGGCAACAGGGCTGCATCTTTATGCTTGGAATGCATCACTGAAGGCTGATGTAATTTAAAAAAAACAAAAGGATTTCTCATACGGGTTTAGACTAAAACTTGTGTTAAAACCCTGCAAATAACCTCCCCTCCACTGTTCACAACCATCACCTGTGACTTGACCAATTATACTTTTCACATTTGCTTCTGGCAAGCTGAACAAAATTCTCCATAGTCTGTCTCTTGGGGAAAAAAATTTGATGTTGTTCATTGATTAGACAGCAATACTTTTGTTCTTTCATTATGCAGTAAAACAGTAAAAATTATGGGTAAATACTTAAAGATAATAATTTATATTTATGGGACTGCATATGATTATGGTGTCACCATTACCAGTAATCTACCTGTTAGGCTGGCAGTCTAAAGAGAAAGCTAGCCTTTCAAATACTTGTTTATACTGCTGTTAAACTGTAATATGTTTTCTACTTATGTAACAAACAATTGAGCTTTTTAGAGAAATATGAAATATAAAACTAAAAAAGCCAGCCATTTGCTTATTTTTTGAAATGTGTGCATTTTTCTGAGACAGTTTTTCCCAGATCCAGCAAGGATGATTCCACACAGAGCATCTTTGAGCACTTGCCATTATGAGCAAACAAATGCCGAGGATACATATTGAAACACTGCCATTTTGTGCTTTAATGGTTTGAAAAATAATTAAAAAAAAAAAGATACAAGTCAAAAATTTCCATCAAGTCACTTTTACCTGCAGTATGAATGTAGCTTCAGCAGCCTGTGGCAATATACTGTATATAGCAAAACAAAGTTGGTATTGATTATTCAACTCATTTTTACAATCATGAGGGCTAGATTCAACATCACAGTGAAAATCAAAGACAGAAATTAAAATCACAGGCTGATCCCACTTGCTTGAATTTCATCACAGAAACTCATAATGTGACTCAATAGAGTATATCGCCTCCATGTGCACGCATCCACTACTGACAGTGTCTGGGCATGCTCCTGATGAGATGGCAGATGGTATCCTGGGGGATCTTATCCCAGACCTGAATCAGGGAAAAGGAATCAGTGAGATCCTGGACAGTCTGTGGCTCTACTTGGCGGTGTTGGATTCACTGATAACATAACGTCCAGGAGGTTCTCAATTGGATTCAGGTCTTAAACACATGCGGGCCAGACAATGGCATCAATGCCTTTGTCATCCAGAAACTGCCTACACACTCTGGACACGAGGCCAGGCATTGAGAAACCACGGCCCCACTGCACCAGCATAAGGTCTGACAATGGCTCTGAGGATTTCATCCTGGTACCTAACAGCATTCAGTGTACCGTTGTCTGGCATATGGAGGACAATGTAACCATCCAAAGCCATCACTGACTCACTGCCAAACTGGTCATACTGAATGATGTTCACCATAGCGTCTCCAGACTCTATGAAGTCTGTCACATGTGCTCCTGTGAACCTGCTCTCAATTTGTGAAGAGAATGGGGCACAAATGGCGTAAGTGCCAATTGTGGAATTCTCTGGTAAATGCCAATCAAGCTGCACAGTGATGGGATGTGAGCACAGATCCTGCTAGACATGGAATCTGTTTCTGACAGTTTGGTCAGAAATATGCAAACTAGTAGCCAGCTGAAAGTCAGTGTTTAGAGCTCTGGAAGTGTTCCTCCTCACACAAAACAGAAGATCCCGGTTGTGGCTGGTCTGATGCTCTTCTATGGCCTTGTCTAGCTCTCTTTGTGTAATGGCCCATCTCCTGGTTATCTCCTCCATGCTCTTGAGACTGTGCTGGACGACACAGTAAACCTTGCAATGTGCAACCTGAATTGGCTGCAGGTAGTGACAAGGACATTAGAAAAACACAAAACTAGTGAAGAATCAGTCAGGACATGCAAGGAGAGAGCAATTGTCTGTAGCCATCATCTGCAAAATTTCCAGTTCCATTATCTCAAAACACCTCTCACAGCTACAGTTACTCTCAGTTTCAAATAAAAACTAATAGCGTCATATCCCTTGGGTCGGTGGGGCGGTAGTATGTATCGTGATCGTGACAGAATAAAAGTGAAAAGAAAAAAAAAACTTTTACAAGTCCTATAAATTTACACCAGCTGTTATACACACAAATCAAATGTATGTTTTTATTTTATAATATATAATATAACAATAAGAGCAGCTCACTACTCAAAATGGTAAATTTGCAGGGGAGCTGGTTTGGAACTCATGACCTCTGGATTAAGTCGGCAATTCTAACCACAGCACCACGGAAGCTGTCGTATTGTACTTGCTCCTTTTGTGAAAGTGTTTATTTGATCTTTGGCCATCAGCCTTCACATATTATACAGTTCATGTCTACATTTTGTCACTTATTACTAAAACATGAAAAACGTTTCTGTTTTGATGATGTGTTTACATAGATTGTTGTAGACACAAAACACACATCAAAATACTTCCCCTTACAATTCTGGGTAGCTCACTCCAAGATAATCAATCAAGGCATGAACTGGGAGAACTTCTTGCCCGTTCTGAGGCGGTGGGGGGGATGGTGGAGCAGGCTGCTTGGGCTTATCGACACATTTAGAAGACAAAAGATGCTGACGGAAAGGTGTGAAGGGATTTAAGGTGGGCCAGATTTACGAGTTTTTTCGTAGGCTTTGGTAATTCTAGTGTTAAGAGAATCACTGACTTGTTTGATCTTCTTTAGTTCACAATGGTTACTTCCTTTGATATGGCTTTTCAAAGCAGACTCAGCCAAGCCAATCTTTGTAGTCTGCACTTTCCAACCATTTCAAGTTAAACGTGTACTTTCACTGCGTTTTGTCTGCACAATACATCAGTGACAAATCTAAAATACACAGTGTAATTTACCTTGCTAACTATTTAACATGTAATGTTATGTGAATTTCCCCTTGGGATTAATAAAGTATCTATCTATCTAACTCAACACCAATATTTCAGCGTGCAGGCTAACAGTCTTACTTGCTTCCTTAGAAGGCTGGCGTCCTTCAATATATGCAATAAGATGTTGTAGATATTCTATCAGACGGTTGTGGCGAGCGCCCTCTTCCATGCGGTGGTGTGCTGGGGAGGCAGCATAAAGAAGAGGGATGCCTCACGCCTGGACAAACTGGTGAGGAAGGCAGACTCTATTGTTGGCAGGAAGCTGGACAGTTTGACATCTGTGGCAGACCGACAAGCGCTGAGCAGGCTCCTGTCAATCATGGAAAATCCACTGCATCCACTGAACACTATCATCTCCAGACAGAGGAGCAGCTTCATGAACAGACTGCTGCCACTGTCCTGCTCCACTGACATACTGAGGTGATCGTTCCTCCCCCATACTATGCGACTCTTCAATTCCACCCGGGGTGTGGTAAAATGTTAATGCAATACAAGATTATAGACTGTTATATCTGCTATACGCACTCCCCACCTTTTTTAACTTGCACTGCTTTTTAATTGCTCTTTAATAAATATTGTTTTTATCAGTACGCTGCTGCTGGATTATGTGAATTTCCCCTTGGGGATTAATAAAGTATCTATCTAACAGCTACTACATATTTGTACCAGTTGATGCACACGCTCGCACAGAACACAACACAAGGTGATATTAATGCAGAAGGTCATTAAATGTTATATTAATGCAAGATGTGAATGTTTTGTTGGTGAAATATCTGATGTTTTATCTCATGATACACAATTATGTTGATTCTCTTTGATATTTTTCATGACTTTTAAGTTTCATTTTATTTTTTTAGAACAACTTTCCAGGTTTTCCAGTACCTATACGAATCATGTTCTTGACAAACAAGTCTTAAGGTGTGCAACAGTATGGGGTCTTCGTTGACACATTTTGCATTTCAAGCAGCATACAGTATGTTGCTCCAAAATCTGTATGGGTGCCTTCACATAATTCAAGTTGCCATTGCCCAGAGCGCTGGCACAACCCTGTACCTTTACAGATGTTGGCTTCTGGACTTGTAGCTGGTGACAATCTGTATGGTCCTTGTATGATGACAATCTGCATGGTCCTTTGATCCAGAGGACAATACTTATGCTTCTTCCAAAAAAAAGACCAGAAACATTGATTCATCCAACCACAATGTATGTTTCCACGGTGTGATGGTCCTTCCCAGATACCTCTGAGCCCAGAGAAGATGACAGAGATTCTGGACACCGTTAAAATAGGTCTTCCTTTTTCACAGTACAGTTGAAACTATTGTTTATGGATGTAACTATGTTTGTGTTACTTGATAAAGGTTTGCCAAAGTACTCCTAAGCCTCTGTGGTTATATCAAGTATTGATGAATGACGGCTTTTAATGTAGTGCTATCTTAAGGATTGGAGATCAGGGCCAGTTAGCATAGGCTTGTGTCCCTTTTCGTTCATGCACTTCTCCTGTTCCTAGAACTCTCTAACTATGTTTTGCACTGTTGAAATACACAAATCCCTTCCAATCTGTCTTTGAATAACGTTGTTTTTAAACTTTTGAATGATTTATTAGACATTTGTGGGGAAGTTGGCAATGCTTGGCCCATCTTTCCTATTTAAGGACTAGGCCTTTTGTGGATGCAGCTTTAATATCAAAGCATGACTACAATCACCCATTGAATGTCACCTGTTTCTACCGGTCTTTTTCTTACTCATTACTGGCCCAAAACTGCTCCACACCAATGTTTTCTGGAATGTGTTACAGGTCCTCAATAGCAAGAATGAATGTATATTTACAAAAAAATGAAGTTGACAAAAATAAACATTAAATATCTTGTCTTTATACTGTTTGTGATAGATTATAAGTCAAAGAGAACTTTGAAATCACTGCTTTCTATTTTTATTCCCATTTTTCATACCGGACCAACTTTTTCAGAGTTGGAGTTGTTTATCACTCAAAAAATGTTTTTTCTGCAAGATTTTAACAAATATTATACTTACTCAATTCCATTTCTTTGAAAGGGCATTAAACTTTTCTCCAAAACTGGATCAACAGCAGACAAATCAGCGACTGGGATCTCGGGAATTTCCACTGTGGTCCTATCAAATTGTTGAGCAAATGCCTGTATCACAGCACGAGGAAGTGGTTCAGTTTCAACAGATGGCAGTTTAAATAAGATCTCCACTGAAGGAAAAAAAAAAAAACAAAACATACAAAAAAATGTAATCATGACACATTCTAAATGCTGGAGGACCAGATCAAGGTAGTACTAAAAACAACTGCTAAAAATGCCATGATAATGGAAAGCAATATATTGAGAACTGACTAGCAAGACATACTTTTCAAAAGAAATTAATCTGGCAGAACAGATTATTCTCAAATTATGCACTGTGCATTAGTGTCTTTTCAGATCGTGTTTCCAAGGAGATTATAAGTGACAATGTTAACATAAATATTTACCAAACATCAGTAGCTTAGAAAACATATACCTGGCTATTTCAGAAAACATCTTTTTGCATATTTATTGTTGTATTCTAGAATACCAAAGTATTAGCAAATACTTAACATTCCACATATAAAACTATATTCAAATAATACTGTGACTAAAGCAATTTAATAATAATTGCATTTCTACTCTGTTTATTATATTTTTGGCACCTATAAATTAACAAAAAATGTTTCAAGGCAGAAAACAGCAACAACTACCAAAGCTCTTGTGAATATACAAGATCATGCAAGCTCTATAAAGAAAGTAAACAAAAAATAGAATGAACAGAGGGTACAAAATATAGGACAGTAATGCTTCCCCTTCTGTAAAAATGATGTATTTAAATCAAAGGACACTTTTATAATCATCTGGTACTATTTAAATACAAAAAGATTAAATTAAAACAAATTACACTGTTTAAGAAAATCATTGTCAAATATTTTGCGGTAATAGTATTGACAAATGAATCTTGAGTTTAATATAAATTCAACATCTTAAAAGTTAATTTCATAACTCTGGATTTGTTATGACCATATGGAAAGACCATTTATGTTGTCACTGTACTGTATTATGTATTGTTGCCTTTCCAGCTGTACATAAAAAAGCACTGACTTAAAATTATGGAATCACCATTCCGTGAAAGGTTTCACAAGACACTGTTTCTGAAGTTGCTGGCACAAAGTAAAGCCTATGGCCACAAAACTAACCTACATTTTAGATTCTGAAGTCTTCTTTGCTACTGCAGCAACCCTCAAAGCTAGGGACACTTTACATACAGTAATTCATTCTCTACAATTTGTTAATTCAGTCCAAATAATTAAAACAAAAATATTTTTCTTCCATTATCCTCAAATGAATGACACTCTTATTAGTTGCTAACATCAGTTTTTAAGGTAAAAAATTTCCTAACCTACTTCTCCCAAATCAATGTACTATTTTGTTGACATTAATATTCAGTTAATAAAAGAAAGAAAAATAAAACTGCTTCTTATAATGCTATTTAGGGGCCTAAAATACAGCATTTTACAAAAGTAACGATAGCTTACATAAAGGGGAGTATAATATTTCCCTCTTTCAGAAACACACTTACTTAGCTCTTTGTAGTCCTCCAAAAGGAAACTCCATTTCCTTGTTTTCATATCTGTGGACAACAACAACAACAAAGATCAGAATCTGGAAACTGCATTCAGCGTTTTCTATACATGAAAAGTTTAATGGTGGGCCACCACGACAATTTTCTGTCATTGCTGCTGCTACAAAATTAGATAAATAATGAAAATCCATAACTATTTCTCACACTTGACACTTTTTCTGAATTCATACTGTGAAAATTGCCCACACAGATATTTATTAGAGATTTTTCACAGCCATACTTTAAAGGTAACTCTCCCTGTTTACTTTGGGTGATTTATCAGTCCACATAAAATCAACCTAATACCTTAAGCTATTAAGTATGATTATTTAGCCATTGAGTTGATAACCAGATTTCCTCACAATTCACCTACACTGAAACTAGTCAAGCTACAGTATTTATTAATTATTTGACAGATCCTGACACTAAGTGCTTTCTTCAGCTCAATAATGTGAATCTCTTTTGGATAATGACAAAATAAAGAAGTGTCTGCACACAACATGCCCAACACATCTCGCTCTATTTTCAAAGCCAGTTTTAGCCATTTTGGGATTGCGGCAGCGTAAGCAATAATAGGGTAGCTCAACAACAATATATGTGTATTTTAAGGGCTGAAAACGTTTAGTTTAACTTTATATTGACTTGTTGCACGCATTTAAATCACAGCAAAATAGTCTGTTCAGACAGCAAGTCGATACAACCAAAACTTTGTCGTAGTATAAAGTTTCATGAAAGGCTGTGGCATGCAGCCACAGATTTGCAACGAATTGCAAGACTTTTTTTTTTTAAACAGAGTTCCTTTGTAAGTTTCATTATTTCATCTTAACACTGTCCTTCAAAACATTGGGGATGTACTTATTGTTCATGATGTGTATTGTAACTAGAAAGAAGACACTGCTCACTTCACATCTTTTCAACAGGCCACTACATTTAGCTCTATTATTCAGTTTTTGTTCATTATTGTAGATACTGTACATTTAAAATGAATGTAACTGTAAACACTAAAACACACTAAATGATCTGACTGCATTTACAAGTATATCATTAATATGGATACTACAATATAATTAATTTTATTTTCAGCAAATAAATAAATCTGTATTTTCAAATTGTTTAATTACTGTCTTATTAATTCATCACTAAGGAAAAGTCAATGAATAAATAAAAACAATTCACAATTTTCATAGACATAAACATCTCTAATAAATTTAGTACTTCATACCCACATTACTTAAAACCTGAACATCAAAATGTTTTAACAAAATTCATGACATTTTCTGAATCTCTTCTTTTTTTAAAAACAAGCCAGACTTAACAACTAGAATTCAACCCCTGTCTGAGAGAAAGAAAGAAGAGCCAACAGCATGAGCAAATGCTTAAAGACAAAAAAGCAAAGAGAATGTCCTTTTCCCCCAATGTAAGTGCTTATTCTAAGATGTGATTAATTACAGTAGATATTACCATACTTCAAACAGGTTTGTACAGATCCTCTAACTTACCCCCAGACCCACAGACTTGTAACAGGTGGGTTTGGACTCTTCAGGTTGAGCATGATAAGTCTATGTGCTAGTAGTGAGGTAAAGGCAATTAAAATCAATTTGTCCTTCTCCACTTTGAGCCCATCCAGGAGTACAACAAACACAGCTGTGTGTTATATATGTGTGTATATATATATATATATATATATACAGGGAAAGTGGGGCAAGTGGTTGTGTCTCCCATAAAAGCAGCCTCAATTGAAATCACTTTGTGATTGTGCACGGGTAAAAACGTCCGCTGAAGTGTCAGATTCTTATTTAATTCTTCTGCTTTCTGTATCTTCTGCATTGCATTCAGGTCTTTCAGGTTACCCTGATGTTTTGTTTTATAGTGCCGTCTTAGATTAAATTCTGTAATTACAGCCACATTAGCTCCACAAATGAGACACACGGGTTCAGTAAACATATACTCAGCCTCCCATCGGTTTTTAAAGGCTCTATTTTCAGAATCAACTTTTCTCTTCAGCATCGTGAGCTAGCTTCGCAATAACTTGCAGCATCATAAGGTAGACTTGATTAACGCGGTAAGTGTTCGGCAAGGCAGCTGAAGCGCTGCATTATGGGATCTGTAGTTTATTGTGTTACCAGCGCTTCATATACCCGGGCTTTAATAACAATAATACAGTATATAAAATGATCTCGGGCGGATATAATTACACGCCGGGCGGATGTGGCCCGCCCTGAGTTTGACACATATGGACTAAATAGAACTTGAAAAGATATATTTTTTCAAATGTGATCGCACATTCAGATAGAGTTGACGCACTACAGCCTGCATGCCTCAATAAGTCATCCACCCCTTGCCCTTACTTTTTACCGCTCATCTAATGAATACACTGAGTATGGCTTTACCAAAACAATCATTGATGGCTAATAAAGTATCCATTATTCGAGTATGTAGATCGGGTTATATATATATACATATATATATACCCGCGATCACAGCGAGAAGTAGTGTGTTAAAAAGCTAGAAAAGAAAAGGGAACATTTTAAAAATAACGTAACATGACTGTCAATATACAGTATTTGTTTTGTGAGTGTTACTGAGTGTTGCTGTCATCAAGGATTTGATTATCATTATTTCTTTCAATCAGGTTCGTATTTGTAGGATGTGTTGTGTTCAAGTTACATTCCGTGTTTGTCAATCGCTGTAAAGATGACAGGTTTCATTCATCGATTAGTTTCTTACTGCATCAATAAACAGCTCGCCTTCTTCTTTATCTGAGACCTGACACACTGCATGCATGGGTTTTTTACACTGTCTTCCTTTAGCGGACATTGACTTTTTCCAACGTGTGCTTTGTTTCCGCAGTAGTTGGATTTATGAATATGCTTGTATGTATGAGACGCTTCATATTTTTGCTGCCTTTTCAATTGTGTAATTCGGTTTTGTTCAGCTTTTGGAACTGTTGCCTTTTATCTGTGCACTGCGTCAGTTCACGTGAGCCACTCGGTGTACATGCATCGAAGGTTCCCAGCTGTGCTGGTGCCATCTCCTGCTATGTCCATGGCTGTATTTAATGTTACCTTAGTCCTGGCACTTAAAACTTTCTCTCGCAGTTTCGCTGAGTTTGTGTCAAACACCACCCTGACCATCTCATCTTCCTCTCCATAAGCACAGTCCTTCACCCGTGAATATTTACCCGTGGCAGTTTGCTATTGGATTGCCGCTGACGGACGGCCTTATATGGGCAGGCACTAAATTACAAACGCCAGCGGCAGCCTGTCTATGAACTTAATTTAAAGTGTAGGTTTACATCGTGCTTTGTTTCCGAAGTAGCAGAACTCATGAATATGGTTGTATATGTCACTCGCTCGCTTCTTATTGTTTCGCTGCCTTCTCAATTATATAATGCATGTTTTCTTAAGAGCTTTTTTGAGGTCTTCCTGGTTTTCTATGTACTGCGTGATTACGTGGGAGGCGTGATGATGTCACACGAAACTCCGCCCCCACGGCGTTAAAGCTCATCTCCATTACAGTAAATGGAGAAAACTGCTTCCAGTTATGACCATTACGCGTAGAATTTCGATATAAAACCTGCCCAACTTTTGTAAGGAAGCTGTAAGGAATGAACCTGCCAAATTTCAGCCTTCCACCCACACGGGAAGTTGGAGAATTAGTGATGAGTCAGTGAGTGAGTGAGTGAGGGCTTTGCCTTTTATTAGTATAGATATATATATATACATAAATATATATATACAGACATATACATAAATACACATATACATATACATATATATATATACACACACATACATACATAATATATACACATTATATACACACACACACACACACACACACACACACACACACACACACACACACACACACATACATGAACTATTGTATCTGTTCAAGTTCTATTTAAATTTTAAATAGAAGGAATTTTTATTTAGTCGACAGAATATTATTCCAGAATAAATCAACTCAAACCTTAAATAACTTACGTATATTTTGCTCTCCATAAAAATATATCCTGTCTAAATTATACAAGTTAGAAATAAAGTAAACATTAAAAGAACAAACATTCAAATTTCTTTACTCTTATGTAATTTTATATAAAAAATAAACTTAAATTTTAAATATCCCAAAAGATTTTGCTCTCCATAAAAATATATCCTGTCAAAATTATACAAATTCAAATATGAACATGGTGCATAACAAACCCTGGAAATATAAATAAAATTTGTTCTTTTGAGCAATAACAAATCAAATCATTCAGTTGTCTTTGCTCATATGTCATTTTATCAGAGCTGGACGCCTGGCATCTTTTTTTGGCAACAATTTCGTTTATGTTTGGTGTGAGGTTCTGTGTTGTGGAGATTCTCAGGATGAACTGCAGGTGCTCATCAGTGAGGCGACTCCTGTGTGCTGTTTTGTTAGTCTTCATGACTGAGAAGAGCTTCTCACACAGATATGTGGTACCAAACATGCACAAGGTTCGAACCGCATGTAGACGGAGCTGGAGCATTTTTGCAGGAATGGAGTGAATAAACTGTGCGGGCCCTGCAGTATCGTACTTTGCCTTCAGTGTGCCATTACACTGCAGCTCAATCACCTCCATCTGAATCTGCACAGGTGCAGTTTCCACATCGACGGCAAATGGGTTGCGAAACAACCCCAAATTTTTTTTTTGTTCGTCAAAGCCACCAAAGCGCCGTGCAAACTCAGTGTGCAGTGCGCTCAGTTTATCAGCAAAATGCGTATTTGGGAACACCGTAGTGCCGACTTGGTTCAACATTACTTGGCAACAGGGAAAGTGGGGCAAGTTGCACTGGTGCATTTGTGTCTCCCATAAAAGTAGCTTCACTTGAAATCACTTTGTGATTTTGCACGGGTAAAAACGTCTGCTGAAGTGTCAGATTCTTCTTTAACTCTTCTGATTTCTGTATCTTGTGCATTGCATTCAGGTCTTAGGTTATCTTGATGTTTTGTCTCATAGTGCCGTCTTAGATTAAATTCTGCTCCACAAATGAGACACACAGGTTTACCAGCAATGTCAGTAAACATATACTCAGCCTCCCATCGGTTTTTAAAGGCTCTATGTTCAGAATCACCTTTTCTCTTTGGCATTGTGTGGGCTAGCTTCACAATAACTTGCAGCATCATAAGCTATTAATAACAATAATGTATAAAATGCACTACAGTACATCGAGCCCGCGTGCTATTGTGGTTTTGCCTGCGTGCCTCAATAAGTTACCCTCCCCTCGCTCTTACTTTTTTACCGTTCATCTAATTGAATACACTTGAGTATGGCTTTACCAAAACAATCACTGATCGCGAATTAAGTATCCATTATTCATAAAGCTTCAATTGGTGATCTGTCTTTCTGCGTTAACCACATATTTTTTTATACGTCTCAAACCATGGGGATGCGAGGCTAAAATGAATCGTGAAACGCGCGTACATACTCAGTGCATCCCCTCTCAGGAATTGAACCTCGGACGCCGGCACTAGAGGTGAAGCCTCTACCATTGCGCCACGGCGTGTGGTTTGTCTATTTGAGCATAGCAGTGTAATTCGGTTTTTGTTCAGCACTCTTTGGAACTGTTGCTTTTTGTCTGCACACTGCGTCTGTTCACGTGAGCCGCTGAATATGGTTTTATATGTCACTCGCTCGCTTCTAATTGTTTCGCTGCCTTCTTAATTATATAATGTATTTTTTCATCAGCGGTTTTTGGAGCTCTTCCTGGTTTTGTATGTACTGCGTGATTACGCGGGAGGCGTGATGATGGCACATGAAACTCCGCCCCCCACGGCTTTCAAGCTCAACTCCATTACAGTATATACAGAAAAATAGCTTCCAGTTATGACCATTAGGCGTAGAATTTCGAAATGAAACCTGCCCAACTTTTGTAAGGAAGCTGTAAGGAATGAGCCTGCAAAATTTCACCCTTCTACCTACACGGGAAGTTGGAGAATTAGTGATGAGTCAGTGAGGGCTTTGCCTTTTATTAGTATAGATTACTGATTAGATCCTGTCATGTTTTGGAAAATATCTGTACAGATCCTCTAACTGAGTATTTAATTTTTTCCAATTTGAAATAGTATAAAACATCGGTTTCCCACTGACTTAAAAGAGAAGAGATAGAATTCTTCCAGTTTAGCAAAATAAGTCTGCGTGCCAAAAGTGTAGTGAATGCAATCACAGTTTGTTTGTCCTTCTCCACTTTAAACCCATCTGGAAGAAACCCAAACACAGCTGTTAATGGGTTAGGAGGGATTGTGAGACCAAGGCTGTCTGAAAGGTAATTAAAAATTTTGGTCCAGAATGATGTTAATTTGGTGCAGGCCCAAAACATGTGCCCAGTGAGGCTGGGACTTGATAGCAGCATTCACAGGTTGGATCTTGCCCTGGAAAACATTTTGGAGAGTTTTAGGCGAGACAGATGTGCTAAATCTTCCCAAATTTTTTCCATATATTAAAAACTGCATACTGTTTGCGAAGGTTGAAAGAGGTGGTTCTCTTGCAGAGGTGCCACAGATAAAAGCTTCTCCATCTTAAAATGCTTTCTACATTGGTTCCATATTCTGAGTAAGTGAAGCACAATTGGGTTATTAGTATATTGCCGATAATTTGCACTTACCGGGACACAGAGCAAGGAATATAAAGAAGTACTGTAGGATTTTACATCTATTGCGGACCAAGGCTGTGTATGTTCATCTATTTGTGCACAGGTTTTTATAGCTTGTATGTTTGCTGCCCAGTAATAAAACTGGAAGTTAGGTAGAGCCATGCCACCTTCTGCCTTTTGTCTTTGTACGGTCGCTCTTTGGATACGTGGATGTTTTGAGTTCCAAACAAATTAGGTTATTGTTGAATCTAATTGCTTAAAAAGTGATTTATTGATGTATATTAGAATGTTTTGAAATAAGAAAAGGAGCTTAGGAAGAATATTCATCTTAACAGTGTTAGTTCTTCCAGCTAGAGTGAGATGAAGGGTTGACCATCTATGCAAGTCTTGCTTAATTTTTTCCATGTAGACGGCGAAATTTTGTTGATATTGTCCTGCCCTCTGCCTCAAGCGCCTTGCCTGAGTTGACAGTCAGATAAACTCCCTTCCAATGACCACACAGACAAGAGTTTCCCGTTTGCTTTCTTTACTGAAGCCAGTTGGAATAGGGTAAAACTACAAATAAATCGTAAATACAATATAGTAAGAAATTCTTGCGTACAAACTCAAATAATAAACTTAATGACAGAATTACTTATTCCTTACAAACAAATAAAGAATAAATAAATAACATTCACTTGAATGACAACATTATCTGTGCACCCTGGCAAAGCTGCTAAAGTATAAAAAAGTACGCTCCCAAGTACTTCTACAATGCAACGAACACTCGGATAACAGCGGCAAGTTGCTGGAACCTTTTAACCTTGAAATACCTCCTTAAATAACTTTAAATTACTCAACGTTTTCACAAACATGTATCAATACAAAATTAAACATCTCTACATACCGACAATGCCTTCTGAAGCCAAACTGAACGCTCAAAGTAGGAAGTGAGACAAACATGTGCTCTCTATTTTGTCTTTACTCTCTGGGCACAGCTTTATGAGATCATCGCGGTGAGACAGACTGCTTCTCAAGCAAAGGAATGCTGAATTCCACCACTAGATGGTGCGAATCTTAAGTCTCTCTAACTTCAACCTTTAGCTAGAACAGCACAGATATACTGTATACAGTACCATATCATCTGCATATAGAGACATTTTCTGTTCCAGTCCTCTGATAATCCCCTTTATCTGATCATCATTTTGACAGTGTATTGCCAGTGGTTAAATGGCGATTGCAAACAGTAACGGTGACAAGGGGCATCCTTGTCTGGTACCACGTTCTAGTTTAAAGTAGTCTGAACAAATGTTGTTGATACAAATTGAAGCTTCTGGATTGGTATACAGTAGTTTGATCCATGCACAAATGTTCAGGCCAAACCCAAATTTCTCCAATGTAGTAAAAAGGCATTTCCATTCAATCATGTCAAATGCTTTTCCTGCATCCAATGATATTATTATTTCTGGAGTGTTTGACTTAGTTGGCTAGTATATTACATTAAACAGGCATCGAAGATTTGAAGATAAGTGTCGTCCCTTGATAAATCCAGTTTGATCTTGTGGTATTACTGAAGGCAGCACTTTCAACATCCTTCTAGGTATGATTTTTGAGAGTATTTTTAACGTAATTATTCAAAAGTGAAATTGGTCTGTATGATGCACATTGTAATAAGTCCTTATTTTGTTTAGGAAAAACATTGATCAATGCTTGGCGAAAAGTTTGAGGAAGAGTTTGATTGCCTCTGGCTTCTGTTGCTAATAGGAGGGGAGCTAGCTGAACGGAGAATTTCTTATAAAATTCTGCAGGGTAGCCATCAGGGCCTGCTGCTTTCCCATCTTGAAGTGTCTTTATAGCATCTAGTAATTCTGATAACGGCAGAGGTTTATCGAGTTCCTCCGCACTAAATGTGTCTATTTGTGTTATCTGTAATGTATCCAGAAATGCATTAGATTGTCTACTGTCTTCTTTAAACTCAGCAGAATATAGGGATTTATAGTAGTCTCTTAATGTGTGCATTATATTTTTGTGGTTGACGATTTTGTCTCCGTTCGTGTTGGTGATTACTGGGATTGCATTGCGAACTTCTTGCTTGTGAATTTGTTAAGCTAAAAGCTTATTAGCTTTCTCTCCGTGTTCATAGTAATGATGTCTGGATTTATAAATTAATTGTTCAGTTTCTTTAGTTGTCAAGAGGTTTAGTTCTGAATGCAGAGCCTGCTTTTTCCTATGTAGAGCCTCGCTTGGAAGCCTGGCATGTTCTTCCTCTATTCTAGTAATTTTGCTTTTTAGCTCTGCTACTTTCTTGGTTTCTAATTTATTTCTGTGGGAAAGATATGAGCTAATCTGTCCTCTTAAGAAGGCCTTAAGAGTTCCCCAGAGTATTCCAGCAGAAATCTCCGAGGATGTATTTGTCTCTAGAAAGAAACTGATTTGTTTGGATATAAATTCTGTACAATTCGTGTCTGCTAATAGAAGCGGGTTGAGATGCCATTTGCAAGGCGAGTGTGTGGGGCATAGTAACTTTTGCTCCAAGATCAGATGTGCATGATCAGAAATAACAATAGCATTGTATTTGCAAGATTTAATTGTAGGCAAGAAATTATTATCTATAAAGAAATAATCAATTCTTGAGTAGCTATGATGTACTGGTGTAGAAAGAATATGTTCTTGAGTTTGAGTTTAAAAACCTCCAGGGGTATGGCAAGTTGTGATCAGTTATAAACTTTGTAATTATCTTTGCAGTGTTAGATGTAGTCCCCTGTGATAGAAGTCCTATCTAAGAGTGGATTTAAAAAACAAAGTCCCCAGCCATTATAATTTTGTGAGTGTTCGGATTGGGAATGCAAATAAATTTTGTATAAATTCCTTATCAACAACATTAGGTGATAAGCATTTATCAAAAATCATTTTACAGTTAGATATGTTGCCCATGACCATCACATATCTCCCTTTCAGAATCCAATACTACATCTGATGCTACAAATGAGACTGTTCTATGTATGAGAATTCACACACCTCTAGTTTTCTTTGTAAAGCTAGAATGGAACATTTGGCCAGTCCAGTCCTTTTGTAGCCGGAACTGATCCTTGCTTAGTAAGCGGGTGTCCTGTAAAAATACTATTTTAGTGTTTAAACCGGTTAGGTGAGAGACTACTTTCTTTCTCTTTAATTCGTGATTCAGGCCTTTAACATTCCAGCTCACAAAGTTAACTGTCCCATCATGGAGACATTGATTCTGAATTTTTGATGTCATTTTATAGTCTTAACTGGAAGTAAGACAGCTTTAACCTTAATTTCATATTTCCCCAAGAGTTTGGACATTTTGGACAATTTTAAAAAGAGGTAAATGTGCTTGATAAAAGCTTTTAAGTTGACTGATTGAATGCTTTGTGTGTATGGAGCTGGAGTGTATTCTATGCATGGCTGCCTTCCACTCCATTTCTAAAATGTTAAGTGAAAGCTCCTTTACCTCTTCATACCCTGGGATCTTTGAAAGGAAGAGACTTTAAAATGTATTTGTATACTGTTGAGCTGCTGTCTGAGTCTTCAAGACTGATCAGTATTGCCTCTGGAATAGAAATGGGGAGGTGAGGAAAATTGGGCAAGTTGCTTTTAGCAAAGTTTCTTATTTAAAATTATTAGAAAAATTGGGTTGATGGGAACTTAAATTTGAAGTGTAATTATTCATAAGATGCAAAGACATTATCTATATATATTATATATTATATATATATTACAACTTAAGCAGTAAGAAACAACTGCACAGTAAGAAAAAATATATAAAAGAACATATAACCGAGAATATATATGAATTTATACTTGAATACTTGTGCATTTTTAATATGAATGTTCCTTTATTTTTGACTAATTAGTTAGCCTTACATAGTACATTTATTTTAAAATTTAGAGTAAAATTTTTAGCTTTTTATTTACTTTCACATAGGGTATATTTGTGTAAAAGTGTAAAACAAAGAACATTATGAGTGGTGACCTATGTTTTATATTCCCAGTAGCAAAATACCCACGCTTTGCAGCGGAGAAGTTGTCTGTTAAATAAGTTATGAAAAAGAACTGGAAAATTTTAAAAATAACGTAACCTGATTGTCAATGTAATTGTTTTGTCACTGTTATGAGTGTTGCTGTCATCAAGGATTTGATTATCATTATTTCTTTCAATCAGGTTTGTATTTGGAGAACGTGTTGTGTTCAAGTTATATTGTGTTTGTCAACCGTTGTAAAGATAACAGGTTTCATTCATCGAAGTGTTCACTACCCAACTCGCTACTTGTGAATCTAAGATGTTTAACAGGCATTCCCGGTATTAAGTTGTGGATTTGCCTGCGAGTATTTAGGGACAGCGTGTCTATTAACTTGTGGATGTTTCTGCGAGTATTTGGCGGCAGCGTCACAAAGTTGTTTTCATCTAGCTGCATCAGAAAATGTACCACGACATCTGACACGCCTCCTTTTTACTGCTTTCTCACAGCTTGGATTGCTGCTGTCATAATCGGTTTGAGTTTCATGGTTTGTTTCAATTACGACAGTATTTGCAGGACTTGTGTTGAAGTGACATTCGGCATCTGTCAAGCGTTGTAAGCATACAACCAGCTTCATCGATAACTTCGCATCCAGCTTTTGAGAGTTGAGACATTCATGAACATCAAAGTGTCCACTGCTGAAATCGTCACCTGTAAATCTAAGATATTTGAGAGCCATTGGCGGTTGTCCATAGGTGTAAAATATTTGGCCATTTCGGTACACTTAAAAGCAACAACCGAACAATTCAGCGGCAGCCATCAACTCACATGCAGAAGCATAGGTGAAGGGCTTAAGCATTTCACTCTTATAGTGCCCCTGTGTAGTATAATTATCTCCTGTACAATCATCAGTCCACACCTTGAACCTGTCCCAGTCATTCAATACATAGGACACAATGTTCCTCCGGATATCAAGATTGAGCCCGATATGGCCGTGCAATATGTAACACAGAGAATGTAAAAGGCAGGCGGCATCTCCGGGCATGTAATCCACTCGGTAAGTGACAGTTCTTTGATCGATGGTGATCACCTCGATAGACATCCCATTACCGAAATCGCTACTCGTGAGTCTAATATGTTTAACAGGCATTCCCAGTATTAACTTGTGGTTTTGCCTGCAAATATTTAGCGGCAGCGTGTCTATGAACTTGTGGAACTGCCTGCAAGTATTTAGCGACAGTGTCTCTATTAACTTGTGGATTTTTCTGTGAGTATTTGGCGGCAGCATCACAAAGTTGTTTCCGTCTAGTTGCATCAGAAAATGTACCACAATGTCTGACACGCCTCCTTTTTACTGTTTTCTCACAGCTTCGATTGCTGCTGCCATAATCGGTTTGAGTTTCATGGTTTGTTTCAATTACGTTAGTATTTGCAGGACTTGTGTTGAAGTGACATTTGGCATCTGTCAAGCGTTGTAAGCATACCACTGCCTTCATCGATAACTTCGCATCATAATAAATGAACAATAAAACAGCAGAGAAGCCGTGGATTAAATAAAAAGGCTGCAGTTATCAGCAGAGAGACGTGAATACCGTGGCGAAGCAAAGAAGGGAATGAAGAGACGGGAACAACGGACGGCCTTATATGGGCAGGCAGCCAATTACGTGGGAGGCGTGGGGTTGGGGGACGCAATATAGGCAGGCAGCCAACTACGTGGGAGGCGTGGTGATGGGGGATGCAACACTGCCTCACACAGCGACCGAGCTGCAGGCTATGGACGAATATATGTACGTAAATAGGATTCAACTATGACCGTTACACGTAGAATTTCAAAATGAAACCTGCTTAACTTTTGTAAGTAAGCTGTAAGGAATGAGCCTGCCAAATTTCAGCCTTCTACCTACACGGGAAGTTGGAGAATTAGTGATGAGTGAGTCAGTCAGTCAGTGAGGGCTTTGCCTTTTATTAGTACAGATGACAAATTTACATATGAAGATACAAAAAGGGCTTGAAAATCATACTGGTCCATTACCAGATCACAAAATTCAAAGCCAAACAAACATTCAGTCTTTTCCATACTCCTCTTACTTGAGATTCCATATGCATACAAACCATCAGTACCCATCTACATGTTTAAAATTGCAAAGTCAGCAAATATAATGCTGTTACTGAGTAAACACTAACCTGAGAAAGGCAAATGTACATAATAAAACCGACACTTAGCATAGGGAACAGCCTTCACATGAAAAAGTAATATTCTAAGCAAACCAACGACCAATTAACATTTTGAGAGAGGATAGGGATGACTGTTAAAGCCTTTACTACATACTAACTATTCAAGCAGTACAAATAATATTTTCAGCAAAACATATTACTGTATTTATTTTTTCACAATTTCTCCATAGTATACAATATAATGACTTAAATTTATACAAAATAATGTTGCATTCAGTTAAGTGAACTGTTAATGAACAATCTGCACAGCTCTACAAACCATGACAAATAAATCTATATTTTTCTTATGTGTGCACTGTAGGCCCTGGCACTCATTTTACCATTTTATTTGACTTTTATAATAATAACTTTGAATAGGACATCTTTTCAGTAAGTCATTTCTACAGTACACTTTATGGATTGAACTCTGTAGAAATGCATTAGAATAAACTTGAAAACATAGTTCACAAGCACAAACCATTATTAAGATAACAAATGCATAAAAATATGAATGACCATGAACATGATAAATATAGTAAACTTCAGAATAGATTTGCTGAAAACTTGAATACATGAAGAAAATGAAAAAATCATAGACACATACCAGGTAAGTTGGATGGTGTGAAACTGCCTACCATAACTCATTAGAGGTTTCATTAATTTCCTTTCCAAATTACCTAGCATACACCAGATGCTGCCTAAAAGTTACCTTCTTTTAATTTGTAAAATGGACATGGCTTATTCTTCAGTTCTGCAACCAGAAAGTTGTGATCAGCATGCTGAATGCAATTAGCATTATTTCAAAAAAATATTTTACACCAAACTTCTAAAGATTTGCAATATTTATTTTTTGCAGTAATTCACTTTGCAGGTTATTATTATTTAAATTACATACTTAATCCAATCAAAATTTCCCTAGGCACAGCTGGATGGGCCATTATGTTCTCACTTGAAAAATAATGATTTTTGTGACATTCATTTTATATTTTACAAATCTTTTAACACCAAAAATGTCAAAATGTTCAGTCAATTATCCACTCTATTCACTGATCAGTCAATTAAAAAAGGGAAAAAAACTCATTTAAAACAGTGGTCTTAGAAAAGAGAAAAAGAGTCTAATAATGAAATAACAAAAGTGCTCCGTTGCCCTGGCTGACAAATGTCTGTTCCTAACAGACCCATAGCTTGATGAAAATATACAAGACTAGTCACTAGCATAATTAATTAATAATAAACATATACAATTTGCTTCATTATGTCTCTACAGTTACATCTGTGCACTACCTACATATTTATTTCAGAAACAAAAGGTTGCTGCAGGCTAAAAGTGAAAAGCCTGATATATACAGGATTGCCAAAGTTAGGTCTCCCAGTCACAGAAAGCCATTCTGCAGAATGGGCACAAATTGCTGCTTGTAGACAGCAGCTTTGTCAATTAAAACCAAGGAATTTATTTTTGCCTGACAGTTTTCACAGATAATTGCCTAAGATGACAAGTTATTCATATTTCCATTTTTCATTACTTTACATTCACACTTTAAACTTCAAATCTGCACGCTTTTATCATATATTTGTATTTTAATCTGAACATCTTGGTATCCCTGTTACACCGCTAAGATGAACATGTAGAGGGGAATAGACACCATAAATTGGCCTACACCAACTATGTGTGGATGTGGGAGTATGACAACTATTTTTAATGCTCTGACCGCTCCATACAGAGTTGGATTCCATCTTGCAAGCAAGACTGTCAGGATAGCTTCTGAGTCCAATGTATCCAGAATGAATAAGTTGGACAGAAAATGGATGGATGGATAGCTGTAACAGGTGGAGAACTCACAGCATTTCATTTTAAATTGAAAATAATTTTTCAAGCAGCAATAAATATCTTGACACAATCAAGTTAAAATATTTAACCATTTGTTTCTTACCATAATTCCTTGAATTAATCTGCTTAAAAGCCGCAATAACATCTGCATTATATCCTGACTCTACTTCAAAACGTGATCGTGACACCAAAACACAACGTGCATGAGTCACAGCGGTGGGCTTTTGCCAGTTACAACAGAGCCTTAACAAGGCACCAAGAGATGCACTGTTGCTTGACAGGCTGGTAGCCATAGCCACATCCACATTCTCTAGGCCATCCAATGGCTTCAGAGACACTGCAGAAATCTTTTGCACTTCATTCACTACAAAAAAAAAGTAAAGAGGTTTCGGAATGTCAAGGTTTAGAGCACACTCTATGAAAAAATATTACAAGTACAACTTAATTTTTGGCATTTTATATTATTTTTCAAAATCAGTATAGCAGATTCAGTACAAGAAAACTAAAATTATATAAAACAAATGAACAATTTCACTTGTATACTGTATAATACTATACTATAATATTAAAGAAAAAACACTTTTTCAGTAATATGCAGGAAGAAGAAGTTCCATTTAGGCAAGTGGAATCACAGTTTTTTTTTTTATATGCAAACATCTAATGTTAAGCAATCCCTACTAACACCTACAGACTTACACCTACACACATGATGATTTAAGATTCCTCTTATCTCAGATTTTCTTGGAAGCAAACAAATAGTAAACCGTGCTGATCTCTAACACATAAAACTGAGCAACTTGTAGAATACCACAACAGAGAGGGCAGAAAGGCAAACACTGATCTTAAAAAGACATCATTATTATATAAATAAGTTACAATAGTCTAAGCATGCATCAGTAAAAAAATTAATGAAAATATTTGTATATACCGTAATTAATGGAGATTGACAGCAGCACTATTGCCTCACAGCCCCAGGGATATGAGGTAAATTACCAACCTGGTTACTGTCAGTGTGGAGTTTCTATCGAGTTTTCTTACAGATGACAAAGATGTCAACAATTCTAAATTAAAGTATTAGAAAGTATGGGTATGTGCATGAGATTTTAGTAATCAAACTAATAGAAAAAAAACAAATTTACCAAGTGAAAGGATGGAAACAACATTTTTTCTCCATGCAACTGTATCCCCATATGTATACTTTGACATGATGTTGCCTGAAGAAGGAGCCCAAGTTGCCTCGAAAGCTTGCATATTGTAATCTTTTTAGTTAGCTGATAAAAGGTGTCATTTTGCTTGACTTCTCACTACATCCATAAGGGCTAACACAGTACAACACACTAGTACTATAGGAATGCAGAAAACAAAATTAAAAATATGTAAAAATGTACATGTCACTATCATTCTTTTATAGAACTGTGTAAACTAATAACCTTAAGCATGCAAGCAACCTTTAAAAAGTGAAATATATCAGTGATTATTGAATTAGGTCAATGTGAAAATGAAAAACAAAATTGAAGATAAATCAGGACAGAACTTTCAAACTAAAAATTTGTGTCAATTCTTTCAAATTCAAAATTTGGGCTGAATATTGCGGTTCTTAGTTATGTGTTTCCATTAGGGAAAATTGAAAAGTAAGAGAGGAAACTGCTGATTCAAGTATGGTTTCACATCTGAAAACATTTCAATATACCCCACAGACAATTCATTAAATTATCTACTAATTCTATATGATATGGAAACCTGTGGTCTGTGACATAAGCAGCTGCATTACACATGGCAAGTGGCACTTGAATTATCTGCTCTGTGATTTATGACTGATATTGAAAATTGCATTCATGATTATCATAAGCCTAAACAGAATCAAGCTGAAGGACAATTTACCAGGCTCTCTGTGGTTTTCATGAACACAAGGAGATTCACCCAAATAGAATTTTGCAAGAGTTGTGTGGTCTTTATAGGTTAACCCACACCAGCTCAACAGAGGTCCTGAACATAAATTCCTCAGGCAAAATAGCAATATTACGCTTTGATGTTTTAATTACAAAACATGCCTTGCTTCTGTAATGGAGGAGTTTGTTTAAAAGCCTACAGGATGTAAATAAATTGATCAATAAAAACTGATAACATCAAAGCTTGCCTAAGCATGCAGATCAAAGAGGGAGGTTACAGAATGTAACCAGTCTTGTTGCACAGAGATTTACTGTATACAGTGATCCCTCGCTATATCGCGCTTCGACTTTCGCGGCTTCACTCCATCGCGGATTTTAAATGTAAACATATCTAAATATATATCACGGATTTTTTACTGGTTTGTGGATTTCTGCGCACAATGGGTCTTTTAATTTTAAGTACTGTACATGCTTCCTTAGTTTGTTTGCCCAGTTGATTTCATACAAGGGACGCTACTGGCGGATGGCTTAGAAGCTACCCAATCAGAGCATGTAATACGTATTAAATAAAACTCCTCAATGATATACAGTGGTGTGAAAAACTATTTGCCCCCTTTATGATTTCTTATTCTTTTGCATGTTTGTCACACAAAATGTTTCTGATCATAAAACACATTTAACCATTAGTCAAATATAACACAAGTAAACACAAAATGCAGTTTTTAAATGATGGTTTTTATTATTTAGGGAGAAAAAAAAAATCCAAACCTACATGGCCCTGTGTGAAAAAGTAATTGCCCCCTGAACCTAATAACTGGTTGGGCCACCCTTAGCAGCAATAACTGCAATCAAGCGTTTGCGATAACTTGCAAGGAGTCTTTTACACCGCTCTGGAGGAATTTTGGCCCACTCATCTTTGCAGAATTGTTGTAATTCAGCTTTATTTGAGGGTTTTCTAGCATGAAACGCCTTTTTAAGGTTATGCCATAGCATCTCAATTGGATTCAGGTCAGGACTTTTGACTAGGCCACTCCAAAGTCTTCATTTTGTTTTTCTTCAGCCATTCAGAGGTGGATTTGCTGGTGTGTTTTGGGTCATTGTCCTGTTGCAGCACCCAAGATCGCTTCAGCTTGAGTTGACGAACAGATGGCCGGACATTCTCCTTCAGGATTTTTTTGTAGACAGTAGAATTCATTGTTCCATCTATCACAGCAAGCCTTCCAGGTCCTGAAACAGCAATACAACCCCAGACCATCACACTACCACCACCATATTTTACTGTTGGTATGATGTTCTTTTCCTGAAATGCTGTGTTCCTTTTACGCCAGATGTAACGGGACATTTGCCTTCCAAAAAGTTCAACTTTTGTCTCATCAGTCCACAAGGTATTTTCCCAAAAGTCTTGGCAATCATTGAGATGTTTCTTAGCAAAATTCAGACGAGCCCTAATGTTCTTTTGCTTAACAGTGGTTTGCGTCTTGGAAATCTGCCATGCAGGCCGTTTTTGCCCAGTCTCGAGTCGTGAACACTGACCTTAATTGAGGCAAGTGAGGCCTGCAGTTCTTTAGACGTTGTCCTGGGGTCTTTTGTGACCTCTCAGATGAGTCGTCTCTGCGCTCTTGGGGTAATTTTGGTCGGCCGGCCACTCCTGGGAAGGTTCACCACTGTTCCATGTTTTTGCCATTTGTGGATAATGGCTTTCACTGTGGTTCGCTGGAGTCCCAAAGCTTTAGAAATGACTTTATAACCTTTACCAGACTGATAGATCTCAATTACTTCTGTTCTCATTTGTTCCTGAATTTCTTTGGATCTTGGCATGATGTCTAGCTTTTGAGGTGCTTTTGGTCTACTTCTCTGTGTCAGGCAGCTCCTATTTAAGTGATTTCTTGATTGAAACAGGTGTGGCAGTAATCAGGCCTGGGGGTGGCTACGGAAATTGAACTCAGGTGTGATACACCACAGTTAGGTTATTTTTTAACAAGGGGCAATTACTTTTTCACACAGGGCCATGTGGGTTTGGATTTTTTTTCTCCCTAAATAATAAAAACCATCATTTAAAAACTGCATTTTGTGTTTACTTGTGTTATATTTGACTAATGGTTAAATGTGTTTGATGATCAGAAACATTTTGTGTGACAAACATGCAAAAGAATAAGAAATCAGGAAGGGGGCAAATAGTTTTTCACACCACTGTACGATGTGCTTCCCGAGTGGTGCTGGATTGTTTGCTTTTCTCTGTCTCTGTCACTCTCTCTGACATGCTCTGCGCCTGACGGAGGGGGTTTGAGCAGAGGGGCTGTTTGCCTAGAAGATACGGACGCTACTCTAAAAAATGCTGAAAGACTACCTTCACATTGCTCCCTTCTTTGCGGCTGCTTTATCGCGGTGCGCATACTTAAAAGCCCAAAAGCACATATTGATTCTCTCTGACATTCTCTGCTCCTGATGGCGCTCCTTTGAAGAGAAGATATGTTTGCATTCTTTTAATTGTGAGAAAGAACTGCCATCTCTGTCTTGTCATGGAGCACAGTTTAAACTTTTGACTAAAGGCTGTTATTTCATGTCTAGAGGGCTCTAATAATGTTAACAGTGTGGGAGAGTTTATAAGGGCTTAAAATATATAAAAATAACCATACAAACATATGGTTTCTACTTCGTGGATTTTCACCTTTTTCTGGAACACAACCCCCGCGATCGAGGAGGGATTACTGTACTTTGATTGTGCACAGACTTATGAATACTTTGTTAATTTCTGCTAAAATTACATTGATCTTCCCACAAATGACGATTAATACCCAGTGTTATCAACCCAGCCCTAACTGAATGTATAGAACCAGATATCTATAAAAAAAGAAAAGGAAAGAACTATAATGACAATATGTGATGTCCACAGGGAAAAGCAAATGCCTTAGCAATTTTAACAGCTCACACATAGTGTAAACTAAACATAAGAGTTTGTTTAAATCAGCACTGAGGAAAGTTTATAAATAAAATGTTGATTACACCAATTCCATACTGAAATTCAAGGTATTAAATTACTGACACAGGGAATGGGTTTGTTAAATAAGCATATCATTTACATATGTTTCATTGAGATTGAAAAAGTGGTCATTTTTGTATTGTTAGGAATATACAGTGAATTAGATTTTTCAGTTCATTAATAAATCAAAAGAAGTATATAAAATTTGAAATTGTTCAACGCCATGAAGCCTTTCTGAGGGTACTGTATTTTTTAAAATCAGTATGTAATAAGTATATAAGTTTAATATGTCACTGTGCTTTGTAAAAAATATATTTTATAAATCCACTCACATGTACAGCTAACACAAGGCCAGATTTAGCACACAGGGGCTCATCATTTAGAACTGCTAGGCAAGCATTAGAAGACAAGAAAGGGACAACTGCGAAATGGGCATTGTACTATTTCTGTGTGTCAGAGTCAGCATGACATTGGATCTTCTTTTCCTTGTTTGCAATGGCATGATTTACCTAAGTGGGGGCCTGTACATGGAGAAAGAGTATAAAGCCTTGGAACATTGCCTGGCACACCTTTGAAGCCAATGGATAGATGGGAGACCCGAACATCATCCGATCCAAAAGATCCTTCCGGCACAGCGACAAAAATGGCAGACTGTATAAACAGAACCCGAAAGGTCATGGCTTCCTCGTCTGTTATGCCACGTAAACCGTCATTAAAGAAAGCTAAGTTATTTCTCCTATCTGATTTCTTACCACCATATCATTAAGGGAGGGGTATCACCTTTTTATATTATATCTATATAGTTTTGTGTTATATAACATGCCTCAATTAAAAAAAGAACGTATTCCAACCAGGCAGCTAGCATCCACTTCTGGATAGACAGTATAACAAATGTTTGCAAAAATCATAATATTTTAGTGAATAACCAAATATGAACATTTTCCACACTGTTGGCAACTGTGATTTTAATCATTTTTGACTAAAGGTTGTAATGTAGGGGTTTAACTTACTGAGAAAACTGTAATCTTCCAAGTTGAAATTCCACATTTTCATATTAGAATCTGCAATAAAAAAAGAAGGAAATGATAAAGACGTGTATAATTCTTCTCAACTTCACTTTTGCATGAAGACTCATTGCAAACCCCCGGACAGGCCACAGGGAGAATTCTCTGCCACCTGCAATCGTTACCCTCAGAGTAGAAACTGGATCATCCATCTCATCTGCTTCTTCAATCCCACGGCTGGTTCACTGCGTCACCACAACAAAGGAAACATACTGACTTCAACGGACTTCATAACCAATGTCCAAAAACTGATCTCCAAAACAACTGACCTCTTCCTTTCATTTCCCCGTTCTATTTAACCTACGTGATGCATATATTGCCTCTATTAGCTGTTGTTTTTAAAACTGCACCGACATAGAGTCACATAATGCATTTAGATTCACTGTTCCAAACACCCTAGAAAACATCATTAGTGATTTATTAAATTATACATATGCACATTTTATTTTATAGTGTATGCATTTAAGTACAAAATTTATGTAGCATATACATTTCAGGATACAGTGTATTTGTTTTAGTATAGAGTGTATTGCGACACACGTGTACATGGTGGGCAGCTAAAGGGCTTGAAGAAAGGTAATTCCACATCCAGACCAATGGATGGTGAGGTACACTGATCCTTTCTCTTTTTCCACTGGAGACCCAATACAGGAAATTCCACTTGGCCTTCATGACATCATTTCCGTTTCCGGTCATAATTATCTCACTTCCACTGCCGCACTTTAAATACCCACCATCTCAACCTCACCAGTTGATTCGGTTTTGAATTCGAACCTGTAAACATCTGTACTAAAAATCCTTCCATTTGCAGCCAGGAAACGTTATACAGGTGGCTGCGCCAAATCTTTATGTGCCTCTTGTCTCGTTTTTGACAGTATACAATAAATAGCTAAGAATAAATTGAAGTTTTTACAGTTGATTTTTTCCGTTAAATGATTTTTACTATTTGATTATATATTATTATATTTTTTGTCTTATATATAAATGTCTAAGTGTGTGTGTGTGTGTGTGTGTGTGTGTGTTTGTCCGGCCAGGAAGTGAGAGGTGGAGTCGAGGTAAGGGCTCCACCTCTGAGGAAACAGAAAACTTGCTTAGCCGTTAATAACACAAGCGATGCGAGCATGTCAGCAAAACGAAAGCTCAGAAGAAAGACAAAGTCGCTTAGCCGCTAACATCGGTAAAACGGTATCCCTTTTACTTTTTCTCCCGCCGCTAATGCACAAGTGATGCGAGCACATCGGCAAAACAAATCCTCCTAGGAGAGAGATTCCCAGAGTAGTTCCTTTCAATTACCTGACATTTCTACATTTCAGTTTTTTCTGACAATTTCAATAGTTTTTAGGACCTCAGGCTTTTTACAGCACAGGCTTATACAGCTAGTATTATATAATGTGTGAAGCATCTATTGTGAAAGCCCATGTCCGTCTGTCTTTCTGCCTGCATTAAACAACTTGGCTCACCATTGACCAACTTTGTTGAGATGTGGCAGACTTATTCTTCAAAGAAATGTGTTGAGACAGTTCAATGTTTGTTCAGATATCTCAAACAGATTACATTGTACAAAGTTTCAAAATTTCCCATTGAAATACACTGGCAAATTTGCGAACTTGTCCATCTTAAAATGGAGGAACATTTTGTGCAACTTCAATAAGGAATGAGTTTACTGTTTCAAATTTACCATGACAGCAGTTGGCTGAACTTGTGTCTTTTCCTCTTTTACTCGTTTTTACAGCTGCCCTGACACCAGATGCGAGTCAAACGCAGGGCAGAGTGTGAGCATATAGCCCACATGGCATTGTCCTCTTCCTCCTATTGCTTTAGGTAATAGAGTACAAAAAATAAAAAACGGCACTTCTCTGGAAATAAATGGGAAGAGAAACTAATTATGTAAGCATATTTATGACTAAATTGACTGAACCATATTATCTGCAGATTACTACTGTAAAGAAGTGACGTTACCAACCACCATCTACATGGTGTTTGAACTAATTAATAACATGGGGAAGGTGCATAGGATGAGCATAAAAATAGACAGTGGCAACAGGAAGTGGAAGGCTTCAGTAGCACAAGCTAGGCCTCAATCTTTAGGACCCACATATACACAAAACAATCAGAACCTGTTCATCTTGCCCATTGTGTACCATTTATATTTCCATCATGCAATACAATCAGTTCCTTTCCAAGTTCTTACTGATGTATACAATTTTAACAAATTACTGTGTTTTAACTAATATTAATAGCTAAATGGAGGAACTTATTTCAGCTCCTTTTCTCCTTTCACAGGGTAATATTTTGGGTAATTTTCTGAGAGATAAAATCAGTGTTATTCAATGGCAAGGTTGGCACAAGGTTATTTGTGTGCACTTTCCTTTGGAAAACTGGGTGGTGATCAGGGGAACTAGAAAATAAAAAAGTAGACTAAGAATCTGCTGTTGAATATTGAGATAGAACTGTAAGTGCGGTTTATCAACATAGTGGTTTTGCTCCTTGTGACCCAGAAAATATGGGTTTGATGGTTGATGCCTTGTAAAAGGTTTTCTGACAGTGATTAAAAGACTGACTATGAATATGCTGGGTTGGGAAAACAAGGCAAAAGATAAAATGGTGTCAGTAGCACAACATTATTTTGATCAAGAACAAGGGAAATGACACTGATGGCAAATGGGCAAAAAGAGAGGCAGGTTGTTCCTTACCTAAGCCAGGAGGTTGGTAAAAGATGACAGTACAGAAGTGGGCATGCTGGCATCCGAGCAGGGCTGGACCAAAGAAGAATACCTGGCCAGGAGGCCAGTGTCACGGAAGGACAGGAGGAGAGAACCTGTAATCCTGACAGGGTCCCCGAATAGCCAATCTGTGGAAGCCAGAATTCTGGCTGGGTTGTAGGGGATCAAATACTTACTTCTCTCAATGACATACAAATCAATTTCTAACTTTTATGTAATGTGGTTTTTCAGGATTTTTGGTTGATTTTCTGTCTCTCTCCATTATAATGAAACTACCATAAAAATTAGACTGTTCACTTCTTTCTAAGTGCGCAAAGTTACAAATTCAGAAGAAGATCAAATACTTATTTCCCCCCACTGTAACTGGCTGTTGAAATCATCCTAAGGTGCCATGTGGTGTCCCTCAAAAAATAATTAAATAAACCAAGTTTTTAGGGACAGCCTGTAGTGCTGCCACATAGCAGGGCAAGTGTATATTTAACAGATTGCTTGCCTTTGTTCAGAATGTACGATTTTATGGAATAGGAGTTTGAGCATGGCTGATTTTATTAGTTATGGATATGGTTGCAAATGACACTCCTGAAATGTCAAAGGGGCAATTCTGGGTGGATTCACAAATCAGTATAAAGACTGCTGGTTACAAATGTGAAAGAAGGAATTTAGAAGGAGAAAACTTTTCTAGTAGCAGTTCAATCATAATGAATTATTTCTGCACTTCAAACCATGTGTTTGATGAGAAAAGTAATAAAATGCATTTTCTGACAGAGCATCCCAACCATGCCTTTGGGCAATTTGTTTTTTCAAATGCTTCATCATGGAGTTAGTACAGAAAAATAGTTATGGCTTTGCAGGTCAATTTATTTCAAATTTGGTATGGTGCTGTTATTGAATCTTTTTCTCCATCTTTTAATTTTTATAATAATTTTTATAATAAGCTGCAACAGGCAAAACCTGTTTATTTTCTTAATTTTAAGGATCAATTTTCAGACAGAAAGTGTGAGAGATATCCCATTGATTTCAGACTGTACATTACTCAGGATTATTTAAAGGTTTGCAAGCCTGCTGTGCACATGCCATTATTATTTGGTATCATATACTGCTGTGAGCAGGTCTTTTCACAGGTTAAAATTTCTAAAAGTATAGAAGTCTATTAACTGATAGAAATGTTTGCAATGAATGAATTGTTGTGACATCCAGCATCTCACCTAATATAAACAGTTTGAGCAGATGCAATCAGTTTCATGGTCATGACTGAACAGCGTTATAATGAAATCACATCAATTAATTGCAATTAGGGCTGCAATGATTAATTTATATTTTGAGAACCAGGAGCCCAAGGCATGACACTAACAAAGCAGCTTAAAACTAATTAGAACTAGAACTTGAGAGACTTCAAAAAAAAAAAAAAAGCTCTTCTTCTCAAAAGAAAGAAGGTATTAACTGTGGTTTAATGATACCAATAACTATCAGTGCATAAGCTGAGAACATACCACCTGTAAGCTTAGCTAATAATCTAAAAAGACAATTTGTATCATAACACACATTTACATAGAATAGAAACATAGAAACAATTTTTCACTTACCATAGTTTCTACTGGATATGCTCTTAAACACAGCAATCAGATCAGAGTTGTAGCCAACTTCTACACGAAAACGTTCTTCATTATGCATTACACACTTCCCTGTCACCAGATTCATAGTTTTTTTCCCAGGAATGCCATTAACACTTTCAGGGACTTTTGCCGAAGCACTTGAGGATCCCTTAATTGCTGATCCATAAAAGAATTTTGTAGCTGTATCAGGCTTCTCCACTACCACTTTACTTACATCACTCACATCTTTGGCTCTTTGAGGGTCTTTAACACGAACAGCAGGAGGCTGAAATAACAACATGTATCAATTACCAACCTAAGCACGACATACAAATTGAATATCAAAGATGGGCAAAAGCTTTCAGAAGAACCTAAACTTTAAGATAAAAAGGTAACACAGTAAACAGTGGGCATCCTTTACATCTTTCAGCAGTTAAGTCATATAATCTACATAGAATAACTTTCAATAGGTCTCTTACCTGTTTCCAGCCTGGATTCTGTTCAGCATTTGGTTTTAAGGACTCTTGCTTCAGAGGACCATTTATGGTTAGTGATCGTTGTGCACTTAATACCTGAACAGTGTTAGACTGTTGAAAACTCTTTGCCTCCATAAAGTTGCCATGTTCAGCTGATATAGGCAACAGTGTGGTTGCGGAGGATGCTGCATTTTGCAAATTGTTGCACAGAAAGTTATTAGAGTTGTTTTTTCCAGGATGCACTCCTTTCTGCTGGGCTGCCAATCTCTCTGCTCTTCTGGCCAGTGCTTTAATCCGATTCTCTTCAATCTTTCTTTTCTGGTCTTCTGTTAAACACACTGACATTTCTGGCTTCAACAGTACTTTTATAAAACCTGAAAGGGGCCCAGATTTAAACCTGTACCAAAACACACAGACATGAATATGCAAGGATTAATCAGCCAATTTCAGAAATAAATAAATAGTTTAGTAGTTATTGTGGTTGCTTCCCAGCTTCAGATGACTAAAACTGAATACCTGTCTGATGACTATCTGTGTGGAGTCTGCTCACTGTCCCCAGCACGTCCAGCTAGCCTAGTTTATTCTCCCATATCTAAAAGTCATGCAGATTAGCTTAGCCTGATATTAGTAAGTTGGAAATTTGTTAATATTAATTACAGAAAAGGGAGTGCTTGACTGCCATAATGTGAAAACTCTAGCATCTTATTTTGATTTCCTACATATTTCTATCATGTTTCAATAATTGGTAAACTAACAAAATAATATATTCAGGCCAAGTATACATCTTGAATAAAAACTAATCTGTAACTAATCAGAGTTATAAAATCCATTCCATGCAAGTGTTGTGGAGAAGCTCGCAACAATTTACCAGCATGAAGATACATTAAGTGCTTTGCATTTTCTCTTTAAAGTCCAAACCAACTCCAAGAGAAAGGACAAATTAATTATAAATATTTCTGTATGTTATTTCTTACTGTAAAGGACGGCCCCGAGAAGGGAAGGCAACTACGTTTAGACACTGCCTTCCCTAAGATGCTAGATGGCAGCTCCTTTGGAGTGTAGTGGTGCCCTGGATTCACATATTGCATCGTGGGACTTGGAGTTTGGTATCTCAGTCCTGTTGGGCGCCGTGGGTGCCGCCAAGGGGTGTTGTGGAAGTCTCAAGGATGGAAGCCCTGAAGTACTTCCAGGCTGATTAAAGACCTGGAATTCTCCATCTGACCCAGAAGTCCTGGTATGTCACATGGGAGGAATAACAGAAGCACTTCTGGGTCAAAGACTATATAAAAGGTCTGCTGAAAACCCAGCAAGTGAGCCAGAGTCGGGTGGAGGTGGACGAAGCTTGCGGGGAATTGTGGAGGAGAAAGAGAAAGAGAGAATTGTGATTATTGTATTATTTACTTGTGTTATTGTGGCTGGTATGCTTGGAAGGCACTGTAAGAGGAAAGGAAAAAAAAAAAGAGTTAAATAACTTCTTGGTACTTTTACCCTGTGTCCTACGTGTCTGTCTGTTGGGTTTAAGGGGCAACAATAAACCCTAGCGTCCACACTACCATTTCTTTAAGTAATCCTGTGGAGTTGGACTTCTAGTCTTTTATAAATTTGTTAAATTTAGTTCCCACCCCTTCTCCAGGTTGGTCTTACCTTGTTTTCTTATATTTACTGTATATGTTGACTGAAAACAGAAAACCAAACACAAAATCAAGGAGGCACTTCTGGGAATGGTCAGAAGTGGTGCAGTAGGTGCATAGTTTGGTGTACAACACTTTGCTTTAACACTAGAATTACCAAAGCCTACGAAAAAACTCGTAAGTCCGTCCCACCTTAAATCGCTTCTTAAAATCGTTCACAGCTCTCCACCAGCGTCTTTTGTCATCTAAATGTGCTGATAAAAATCAGGCTGCAAGCAGCCGGCTATTCCATCCCCCACCAACTTAGAACGTGCACAAACTTCTCCCAGCTCATGCCTTGATTGATTTTCTGGGAGTCAGGTGGAGTTTTAGAGTGGAAATAATAGATTGTTGTTTGGAACACACACATTTCATGTCTGTTCCGTTTCTACAGTAATCTGTGTAAACACATTGTTAAAACAGAAACGTTTTTTATATTCTAGTAGTAGATGACAAAATGTAGGCATAAACTGTATAATGTATGAAGCCTGAAGTATCCAAGAAATACTTTCACAAAAGGTACAAATCTAACACAACAATTGCGCTTTTATTCAAAAATATGGCACAATAGAATCAGCTGCTGACTGGGAATCAAAAGGTTGCAAGTTCGATCCTGCACCACTCCGTTTTGAGAAGTAAACTGCTCTTAGTCTTATTATTTTAAAATAAAAACATACATTTGATTTCAGTTTGTAACAGCCGGTGTAATTTATGATACTTGTAAAGGTTAGCTTTTTTTTTTTGTCAGTTTTATTATCTCAGCCGCGTTCACGAGCCCAAACACACCCCACCCCCGCATCTGACACTGCTGTTTTCACATAGACGCTGTAACAGAGGTAAACTCAGCTCCCTTCTACATCGGAGCAAGAATGCACATACCATTGCTTGCATACTAAAGTGTCATTACACACATTTTTGAGCATGCCCTCTGCACACTACTTGTGACTTTAGGCTTTAGGAAGTAAGTAAATAAAGGTAAATCGTGTCATAAAATTATTTCTTCAAAACGTTGAATGCTCAAAAATGTGTATAATGCCACGAAAAGTGCCTGCTGACACTTTAGCCATCCCCCAATGTCCAACCCTTTTCTCTTTCATATGAAAAATTGCCATGAGCAATTTTTTTCCCCCCATACCATAAGAAGAGCTACTTGATTAACTAGCTGTTCTCTGCCATTGATATTATATAACAAAAAAGTATCCGGGATGGAGTTTAGGTAACTTCAGGTAATTTTAGGCTTGTAGGTAACAGCGGTCTATCTGTGCCCTCTCTTCCATTCTCTGTACTGGCTCTTATTGGGGTTTGCACCCAGTTACAATAACTTTACCAAAAGGCATTTCTTTTCTCTAGATTCTCCCCTCTTTATATTGTGTACTTAAGTTTCTAAAGATACAGCTTTACGTTTTTGTGACATACTGGGCAAATTATATTTATGTTTTTATAAGAATCTATATATATATAATTCACTAAGGCAAGACAACCATGGAAAGCACGCCGGAAGGGGCATGGATTCACTAAGCCGCCGACAAGTAAGACACCTATGGGGCACGCAGGAAGGAGCCACGCCGGAGGTGAAACGCCATATGCAGCGTGCAAAACGGTTTGCAAGGGGTATCCCATGGGATCCTTAAAACAATCCTTTGCAACCGAGGTTAAAACACAATGAAGTAAGCAGTCTTTAAAAAAACATAGCGAACTGTTTTACACGCTACATACAGCAATTCGCATCCGCGACAAACATGCGTTTTCTTAGATGCTCCTGCAGGAACATGGATAGTCTACGTCAGTCACAGGTGCATCTGGACTGTGCAAAGATGACAATGACTCAAGTGAAGAGTTGGAGGTGGGCACATGAGCGATGGCGGTCCGCTAGTTTTCAGTTGCGGACAATTGTGTGTTGGTTCGTTCCATGCATTGTTACAATGTTGCTTTTCTTGCTGATTTAATGCATTACCGATTTTTCAAATGTTAATTTTCTCCCTGTGCTTAAAAATCATTAAAAAACCGGCCTGATTATGTGGCGTATGGTAAGCCACGGGTTGGCTAGTATTAAAATAATTATAGTACATGTTAAATATCTTTCCATTTGGTCAATGACAGAAAAGACTCATTCTGTATAAGAAAGATGAACAATGACAACACATTAGCAGAGACTGGTACTTCAATTTTCATATACACCATAGAATGTTTAACAAAAAAACAACATATAGCAAAAAAATTCAAGTGGTAACAAGATACCAAGAAGACATGATTCACCAGCGTTTGTGTTTCTGCTTATATCCCTCTAGCGATATCGTTACAAGCAGCAAAAGTTTACACTGGGTGTTACAGACTCAAATTTAATATATGTTTTTATTATATAATAGTAATAATAAGAGCAGCTCACTACTCCAAATGTCAGTTTTCTCTCGATTGATATTTGGGCTTGGGGTTTTTAGTCATTTGACAGCAACATGAAAAATGAATGATTTCTTTTACTTTGGTTATATCATCCTCTTTAATAAAACCCTTGTGTGCGTCCAGTGTCCCTGTGTGTGTGTCATCTGGTGAAGTGCGAATGTGCGGGGCCACACAGCACGTGTTCAGTCTCTTCCTGTGCATTCCCTGTGTGTGCAGAGAGAGACACACACACTGGTGCGTGCGTGTGACTGACAGACAGACAGACAGACACAGACACGCACACACACAGGCCCACGTGAGAGACGGAAACGCACGCGCGCACGCAGGCCCACGCGAGAGACAGGCACGCACGCGCAGGCAGACAGGCCCACGCGAGAGACAGACACACACGCACGCGCGCAGGCAGGCCCACGCGAGAGACAGAGAGACACGCACGCGCGCAGGAAGGCCCATGCGAGAGACGGAGAGACACGCAGGCAGGCAGGCCCACGCGAGAGACGGAGAGCGCAGCATGCGCGCACACACACACAGGCAGGCCCACGCGAGAGATGGACAGACACGCAGATATATATATATATATATTTACATACAGTCCATACGGTCTGGAACAGATTAATTGTATTTACATACATTCGGTTCCACTGTATTACTTTCCAACAAAATTACAGGCATTTTACGGAAATAGAAACCAGTATTACTGAGAGAAATTAAAAGCACACAATACAGTGACGCATATTACAGCCCCATACAAGGTCCCTTGCCATTTAATATAGACTGTTCATACAAATGTTTATGCACTACTGTTCTAGCACCCGTTACTGTAACGGGCTTAATGTCTAATTCTTGAATAAAAGCTCACTTGTTTTGTTATACTTTTTATGAAGTGTTTATTTAATATTTGGACTTCAGTCTTCACACATCATACACATCACGCCAGATTTTGTCATTATTACTTTAACATGAAAAAAGATTCTGTTTTAGTTGTGTGCTCAACATTGCTTGCCTCGCACTTCCTGTCATCTTACATTTACCCAGATTGTTGTAGACACAGAACATACATTGAATGTATGTATTCCAAATAACAATATATTATTTCCACCCATCCATTATCCAACTCACTATATCCTAACTACAGGGTCATGGGAGTGTGGTGTTATGGGTCCACAGCTCTCTCAGCAGAGGCCAGTTTTAGTTAAATGAATAATCACTGCGCTCGTATAGTAGCGAGGGCATGGTGGCTGTAGCGGATCTCAGGGCGATCTGCAGTGTGGGCGTTTCTCACCTAAGCGCACAGGTGAGAGACTGCCCACATCTGTGATTGTTCCTGAGGCTGCTAATGTGCTGCAGCTACTATGGCCTCCCTCAATATATAGAAGTGCGAGTCGGCTAGGGGGGAGAAAAACAAAAAGAGCACAAGGAAAGAGAAATAAAGACGGAGGTGGCTGGAGAAAACAGGACACAGGAGAGAGAGAGAGCCGGTGCAGGTGAGCGAGCGCTCGCAGGCAGCTGTATGGGAAGCCAGGGTGTTAGGCCGACACCCGGGAGGTGTAGTAGTGGTCGGAGCTGCTGAGTGAGCATGTAGCGGGAGTGACCAATGAAGAAGAAAGACTGTCCGCGTAAGGCCGGGACGGCAGCGGGAGTTGGGAGGCTTGGTGGAGAAGTCCTTGGTGTGAGTGTCCTGGATGCCAAGGATTCCAAGTCTTGGGCCTGGGATGAGAGCCAGACCAAAGCCAGGATCGGAAGGACTCCAGACCTGTGTGTGTGTGTGTGTGTGTGTGTGAGAGAAAGGACAGCTGCAGAGAGAGCATCTCGCCTGTTACAGGGCCAAAATGGGAGAAGCAGGCAAGACGCTAGTTTAAAAGAAGCACCGGGCTTATTGATTTTAAGGACTGCCTCCAGCGTCATTTTAACCTCGGGTTTTAAAGGATTAATTTGATTGATTGTTTTTAACCTCCACGATTGTCAATGTTTTATTGGATTATTTATTTGATGAAGACTTTTGAATCACTGCATTATTTTGAACACTTAGTTTTTGTTGACTATTTTAATAAAAGCACGTTTACACATTTACACATTATCCCCTTGCTATGTTGTTGCCTCACTGTCTAGCTCATCTTGGTTATAACTATCAACGGTGTAGGGTTCAAGGGCTCCTGAACAGCAGATGGGAGCATGGAGCTGAACCCGCATCATTACAGGGAGTCTGCTGGAGCCAATCCCAGCCAACAGAGGGCAAAAGGCAGGAAACAAACACGATATATTATTTGCCCTATACAATTCCAGACACCTCACTGCCAGATCAAGGGACTTCAGCTGTCTCGGTGGGGGATGAATGAGCGGGCGGGCACATTTGCAAAACAAAGACACTGATGAAGAGGTGCAAAGGAATTTAATATGGCCCAGCATTACGAATATTTTCATAGGCTTCAGGGATTCTAGTGTTAATGTTTACTTTGTTAAAAAGCAGCTTCATTTTCAGGATTTGTTAACTCAGGTATTACTGTATATCAAAACTGTCTCATTCAGTGTTGTTTTAGTGTAGCAATATTATATGAATACTAACAATTAACATACATGATGCCACAATGAACAATACACATTTGATGCAACTTTTATATTAATTTCAAGGATTATTTATGTTAAAATAAATGCTAATATAAAAGACAATACATGAATGATAAAATTAACTGCATTTATGAACACAGTCAGCTATGCACTAGATGGATGAATTTGTGTATATTTGTCAATAGTGCCACTGGAACATGAAGTTTAAGCTTAAGATTATATTGAATTTTTTTTAACTTTGATACACACCTTAGTAGAAAGTGATGTCTATATTTCATTTTTTAATTGCTTTCAGCAAGCTCTGCTGAGATTTGTTGGTGATGGCTTAAAATCCTGAATTTCAGTTTTATAATCATCACTTGATTGTATTTGCCTCAAACACAGCAAAAATTAAGTCAAGCTTTTTTAATTTGTGGAAAATTAAGTCTTAATTTGGAAAACATATTGACAACAAAATTAAAAAGCCGATGAGCAACTGACATGTTCTCCCTCAAACTCCCATGATCTGGGCAACAGATATATTATGAGTCAGAATCCATTCCTCTTAGAAATACAACTCTAGCTTCACTGCTGTTTTTAAGAACTACAGATAGCATTCACATTGAGACCTTTTAAGCTATGTTATGAAATTTCTCTTTTTAGAAACATTCACAATTTTAATCTGAACTTAAAGAGATATTACAAACAGGTAATTCCCTCAACCCCCAAAAATCATTTCTCTGAATGAGGTTTAATAAACCATCTCCAAGCTGAAACTTTAGTCAGTCAAGTTTACAATACTGACTTCTGATTCACCTATGAAGCCAATGAACAACCTATACCAGCTGTGCCAATTTTGACAAAGAATATTAGTAGAATCATAGTCGGACATGAGACTAAGAAGTTAAAAGTTATACTGCGGAACACAGGTAACCAGATTTCAAAACTCCAATTCAGACCAAGCAATCAAAAACACTGCTGATATTGATAACAAGAAAACTCATTGCTGAAAAATCAATGGCTATGAATCTTCAAATCCCCCTTCTCTCATGTTCAGTTTGTTATTCAAGCATTTACAAATGATCTGAAATAGTTTTAACTTTACAGTGGCAACTTTGGTTGCATCTACCTAATTTTCCAAGTGTGTTAGATATTCTCAAATTCTGCAGATATCATCCTTTCTCAAGTCATGGCTGAAATTAAAATTTTTCCAGCAATCATCAACAGTTCCCAGGCTTTTCCTATTTGAATTTCCCACAGTTGCTTAAAGGCTGCCTATTGTGAAATAAAAGGCAAGTTAAAAGAAATTTGAGGAATGTTTAAAGAACTTTTTATTTTAATTCAATGGTCATTCTAATGTTCCACTGTGTTCTAGCATTCCCTCTCCATTCACAATAGCACACTCATCAGGAGCCTCACAGACTTGAAAGGAGATCAGATAGCTTCAAAACCTGCTAAGACAGCTAGTTTCTATCTATTCATGGAACTAACTACAATTTGCACTTCTTGTGTTTTACTTTAAAATATTATTCTATATTGTTTTTTAAGTCTGTTGTTTCCTGGTAAGCACTCATTTTACATATTTTTCCAAATTGCTTTGAATAACTATAAAAGAGAGATGGGTAGGAACATTACATTTTCTGGCCTCTAGAAGCAAAAAGAAGCACATCTTTCAACAAAGGAATTTGATGAATTAATGTGTTTAAACATAATTTTGATTAATCCAAAAGCAGCAATGCATTTTTATCAAAGTGCAAAGTATTTTATGCCAGTTTTATAATCACAAGCAGCACAATAGGAAATAGTGCAATATTTAATTTCAGCTTTCTGAAATGTACTTAAGTTTTTCATTATAAACCTGCACGCTGCAAAATGAAACACTTGTTGATTTACTGTTTTAACTGTAAGATTTGTCTAAATAGGTGCATATAGAAAAAAAGGAATACTTTATTTTCATAAAGAGTATATTTTAAGCATCTTCATTTGCCAGTAGATAACACTTCTAAAATAGTCTCACTTACTAGTGTACTAATACTTTCTCTAAACACTTGATGGCAACAATTTGCAAATGCACCGCATTTGTAATTCTGCAGCTTTAAATTGCACTCTGGTGTTTTTTTTTTAAATGCTTATGATATTGTGTATCTTGAAAAGTGCTGTATGTTTTATTGGTTGCCAATTAGATGGCATTTACAACAGATGGATTGTATCACGATTGCAGTTTCAATGAGAATTTCCTTAAAGAAAAATGGAATTAATATAAACGGTGGCCCAGTAGCCTAACTCCCTACATTAAAGCATTACTCAATACTCATCATGAACATTCTTCTTAGTTTGTCTGAAAAGACTCCTGTTGATGCTTTGTGTTGTAAACATTAAGGTTACGCACATGTAATTTTGTGATTTTAAGTTAATATTGCAGACATGGAACTGTCACATACAGAAGAAAATTATCATCATTAAAACATGTATCATCTTTGTTGCAAAACTGCAAAGATGTTAACTAACAAATTCATTATTGATCATATAGTACTAGAAATGTAGTAATGCTTTTTAGATGCTTTAACCTTTTAAAAATATTCTTGGGCATAGGTCTAGGCTGCTTTCACTATTCAAAAGGCTCCAATCCCATCTCTCATGTGTCAAGAAGATATACCTTTCTCATTAGTGTAATTTTAAACTACAGTATTTTAAATGGATACTCTTACTAATAACGGTATATTTGCAGGTAAAGTAGCATAGTGTTTAAGGCTTTGGAGTTCAAACCCGGAGGCTGTCAGTTCAAATCTGGCTACTGACACTGCCTGACCATGAGCAAGTCATCTGACCTGCCTGTGCTCCAATTGGAAAACCAAAAGAAATGTAATCAACTGTATCATAAATGTTGTAAGTCGCCTTGGATAGAGGCATCAGCCAAATAAGTAAATGTAAATTTGTATTTTGCTTGTTGTTTGTAAGGTTTATAGTTTGGTTAAGAAATAACATGGGGGATGCAAAGACCAGATCACTTATTGAAATGGAGTCTGTGACAAAAAAAGTGTAAAAAATACAAAACAGAGTAAGAAAGACAATACCAATAATAGTACTCTCAGCTGCCAAGATTATAGGGTATGTCTCTTTGGATGCTGAAAAATACACAAAAGATAATAATCATTGTTACTTGTCACCTGCAGAGGTTCCACCATTTCATTTATGCACTGCATCATTATCTATACCTGTTTACTGTTTGGCTCTGCTTAGAGGAGACTGAGAACAAAGTTTGGGAATGGTACTTCCCATTCATCTTACAACACAGATCTGCAGTCTGCTTGAGTTATAACATAATTAGAAGCATGGTCAGCATTGTGAGGACAATGGGGCTCTCTGGAGAAGATGTGAATTATTCTACAACAAAGGGATCTTCGTATTTCTAGAGCAAAAGCAAATATCCTTTGATCTGAATTAGAATTTTACAAATCATAATATGATAGGATTGCCATTTACATTTTAGTTTAACTATAAAGCAATGTAAAATTGATATGCTGATTACTTTTGGTATGAGTCTAATATTTATTTAATTATACATTATATACCATACAGACAGATTCTATCTTGTTTATCCACATACATGATTTTGCAGAGCTGCCACCTTCAAACTATTCCCCCTTAACTCTGACAGATGTTATGTAATCCTTATACTTTGAAAATGACATGCTTTTTACAGCATATTAAACCATCATAAATCTATTTATGTAACAATTAGTATACAGAATTTTTCAAAAATACTTCTGAGGGGCAATGAAACAGAAAACAGCATGAAGGCTACATAATAACTGCACTCATTGCATTTTGTAGTGGGCATATGCTCCCTAAAAACTGGCATCATTTCCCTCAAGCCAAACAAATGTGAAGTCAACCCATCATCATATAAAAGTATCTGTGACAGCTGGAACAATTTTGTTCAACCCCCTCAAGGCTCAGTTTTGTCTCCCACTTGGATGTTAATTCACAAAGACAAATTAAGTAGCACCCTCAGGGTAAACTGTAGAACCCCCTTTTTTTTATCATTTTAGTAAAATGTTATTTACAACATCTGCAAAATACACTGTAAAACTTCAGTAAATGCCACCAGTTTCCACTCTTGCATTCAGCATTCATAACATTCAGGTAAGTCATGACTAGTGTTCAGCTCTAATTTTATTTTACAGTATTTCCCTGGATATTTGAATTTTCAATTATCTTGTTCTGTAGCTCTTATATTGTCTTATATTCTCAATACAGCTAAATACTTTTTTGTGTGTGTGAATAAAAAATGTGTAAAATAAAAAAAAGGAAAAGCACGAATGTTTGCACAACCAGCATACTTTACAGTAACTTATCAGTTATTGATTATATTTACTGCACCCTGCATGAGTGATGAACAATGAAAATTTCAAGCAGTAAAATCTGAAAAAGCCCGACTCGGTCATTAATACTGAGAATCTGCCATTCATTTTTTTTTGGTTCCACTGAGATATCTCTGCAATATACATCATGAGGATGTACTATACTTGTTATTATTTCTTCTACTAATTTTCATAATGTGCTCACTGCATTCCAGGATCACAGGGAATCAAAGCATTGAGCCAAAACCAGCACTTAGATGAGATACCATTGAACACCACAGTGGTGCGATACACACTCACTAACACCACATCAGTTACCACAGCACATCAATTTTTAAGAGTGATCAGGGAACCCCATGAGAACATATTTAAATGTGTGAACACCACACAAGCTGTAACTGGTCAATGTTAGGCTATTCAAGAAACAGCCCATTTTATAAAACAGAACAAGCTAACAATATTATTATTCATGACATACAGTAATGTTCTGCCCCACATCTTGTTAGTTGAGACTGTTATTTGTTGAACTGTGCTCCCCCTTCATCTTGTCATTTATTAACACACCTGTCAGTCACGTCCCATACTCGCAGTGGTACTATAAAAGTCTATGAAACTCACGTAAAGCACGTAGGTCCCATAATAAACATTTGAATACAATACACCCCATGTGTCTCACGTGAGGCACCCTTTATCTCTTGTTTCGGTCACGTCCAAAACGTATCCTTAGGGTATATAAACCCCTGGGTCTGGTTAGTTGTGGTACGCAGCAATTTGAACCTCTGTCTGCGTGCTTCTCTTCGTCTTGATCCAACCGTGGAAATCACTCGCCTTGTAAGTGTCTTTTGAAGCTGTATTATTTAATGTACAATGTCTGCTATGTATTGTTTTGTAAATTATTCTTTATTGTCTTTGATTGTACACATGTAAATGCCTGTATGTTTCTTTTGTATATGTTTCAGTTTACAACGAAGTACGTCCAGTAAAAGCCTTCAAGATAGCTCGCTCACCCCTTGTCGTTTTTTATGTGACTACCTGAAGAAAATATATGCCAAACTGAGGAGGATGTGCAAAAACACAGGACTTTGAACCTATAAAGGGGCACTTCTAACTATTGTGCCATTAAAATCTTAACACTAAAAATAAAGATATTTAAAAAAAAAAAAAAAAAATTAAACTTAATATATACTATTAAAGTGACAGCTTTGCTCTTATCTGAATACTGGTATGACTAAGTAGTTAAGGTAACAACATTAACTACAAGAAATTTAAAGCTGCGATAAAAAGTCTTTCTTTGCTCACATTTACTTGGTTTAGAGGTGTCTCCGATCAAATCTCATTATACTGTATACTTGCATACCTTCAAAGGAACGAGGCAAATATAGAAATTTGTTATGAAATGCTTGGACAATCGAGGGTAGTAGATTGCTTGTTGTACAAAACACCTCTCCAAGAGAAAACAAATGTAATTAAGAAATGTCTACATATAAAAGATTTTTAGATCAGCAAAATACTGTTTATTTAGTGTATTAAAAATTGTAAAATTATATGTGGCACAATTGGGTCATGGCATGAACTCACAGCTTAGCACACAAGCACATCTGTCAGTGACTTGCAACTTTCAACAACTTGCACTTTAATAATCTTAAAAACTTCCCGCTGTGGTTTATGGTAAAGAAATTTCACGATTACAAATTGCCAACAGATAACGGGATGAATGTATCCTGTGTGTTATTAGTAAAAACAAATAAATAATATTAAAGCACTAATAATAAAGTTGGCGGTGGGCTAGGCCCGCAAGGATAAAGAAGGAACTGCAGGTGGCATTCGATGAAATTAAGATGTCACTTAAGCCACTGTTTACCAGCAAACAAGTCTCAGCTGAAACAAAAACTAAAAAAGCTGACAGCCCTTAAATCATTCATCCACACCCTTCTTTCTATTTTGCTATTTTCTTATCCAGGTCAGGGTTGCAAGGCAACTGGGGCCAACTACAGCATTCCTCAGGCACATAGCAGAAGCAATACTTGGACGCGACGCAAGTCCATCGCAGGGTGAGCTCACAGACCCACTAGTGTCATTTTAGCAACGCCAGTTCACCTCACCTGCATTTTTTTTTTTGGCTGAGGGAGGAAACCTGGTGCCACCGTAGAATACCCACGTGTAAAACCCGATACTCGAACCCCGGTCACCTTACTTTAAGGCAGGGTTACCAATTAACCCTTAATCTGAATGCAAATTCTGTAGCCTTTTTTTAGTATTTTAACCCAAAGTGGCTTTTTTGACTATCCACTTACAGCTCCGTAGCGCACCTTCAGTTACGACAAAACCTTACGTTTGATACAGAGGTTGCTTGCAGATGGACTGTACGAGTTAACGGATTTACTCATTAAGCTTTACCAAAACATAGCAATAAATCTGACACAGACATTTTACAGGCCTAAAACATAATAAAACAATTTCAATACTTCTCGACAATAACCAGTAACTACTACAGTGTTCGTGGATTCTAAAACTGGAAAGTTGATATTTCGTCATAATATCTGGTTAACTAACTGAACACCCCTTAACGACTGCGAATTACGAGCACACATAATTATCCCTGCTCTATGTATTCAGTGTTACTAATTTCTGTAAGTATCATCTGCGCTGCGTTAGTTTAAAGATAAAAGTGCAGTTCAAACGTTTAACATATCTTCGTGCTATCAACGTACCTTATGTCGCGACATATTTCTTCTAAATCCCACCAGTTCTGAATTATAAAATTTCAATTAAGCATCACGGCTGCCTGATAACCCGTTTCAGATCGTTCTGTATGAACTCTGCTTCTTTTAGATAGCTGCAATGCTATTTCTTATTGACAAATTAAGGCAATGGAATAATAATATAAAGCAATTTTAAGCCACTAAGCACAACTTTGTACGCAGCCCCTTACAGTTTACACCAGGGGAGCCTGAGCACTGTGAGCAGTCACTAATTGTGAATGACATCTGAGGCAACCAATCATGATGCCGATGATTTTCAACAAACTTTATTTATAACATAACAATTTTAAAGGCTTGTTTTTATTGGTACTAGGATCTCCTGGAATTAGAGATCCAGTTCCGGTCGTATTGACACCTGACCACATTAATGATAAAAATAAATAAATGCCATTATGATCCCGACAGAACATGCAAGGAAACAGACAGCAATCGCATTTAAACAAAGTGGGAACGCAAATACGTTTTCTGTTTGAGTAGGCGGAAGCTGATTTGAATATTAACCGGGAAAGGTGACACTGCTAAAGAATCAGTTTCCGGAAGCGAAGGTGGCATTGGATACGCATTTTAAGACTAGTTCTAATCTTGCAACGTATATTCAGACGCAATCTAGATACAAAACGCTTATTAATGCTAGGTTAAATGAGGCCGAGATATCGAATTCACAGAAATAATAACTAAGACAAGAAAGAAGTGAAAAGTTGGCGATAAACGACCGAAATTTGTAAACTTTGCAGTTGTTTCTGCCTGTGTTTTTGTTCAGAGTCTATCGCAATAAAGGTACACTTTAAATGCATTTACTGAAAAAAAATTTTCATACTTTGTTATTTTCGTTCCTGAATTGAGTTAAACGCCAGTAGGCTTCTGCTCTACATCCAGAGAAGCTAAATTTCAGTAAAAGGATGAATGTTTAAATGAATGTATACATTTGTTTAATTGTTACATTATTTTTGAATAGTTCTGTGTCCCAAGAGCAGGCAAAGTTTCAGCAGAATGGTAGAGCAGATGACCATCCAAGATCTGACTACATCACAGCAGGAGTAACATATCAGACTGGCCATCTGTGAGACTAGATAGATAGATAGATACTTTATTAATCCCAAGGGGAAATTCACATAATCCAGCAGCAGTATACTGATACAAAAAAAATATATATTAAATTAAATAGTAATAAAAAAAAAAAAAAAAAAGCCTCCTCCTTGAACCGTCACCTTATCGTGGTGGAGGGGTTTGCGTGTCCCAATGATCCTAGGAGCTATGTTGTCCGGGGCTTTATGCCCCTGGTAGGGCCACCCAAGGCAAACTGGTCCTAGGTGAGGGATGAGACAAAGAGCGGTTCAACAAACCTCCAATGAAGAGTAAAAACTTTGGACAACGTTTTCCCTTGCCGGACGCTGGTCACCGGGGCCCCCCTCTGGAGCCAGGCCTGGAGGTGGGGCTCGATGGCGCGCCTGGTGGCGGGCCTGCACCCATGGGGCTCGGCGGGCACAGCCGAAGAGGTAACGTGGGTCCTCCTCCCCATGGGCTCACCACCTATGGGAGGGGCCAAGGAGGTTGGGTGCAGTGTGAGTTGGGTGGTGGCGGCGGGACCTTGGCGGTCTGATCCTCGGCTACAGAAACTGGCTCTTGGGGCGTGGAATGTCACCTCTCTGAAGGGAAGGAGCCTGAGCTAGTGCGCGAGGTCGAGAGGTTCCGGCTAGATATAGTCGGACTCACCTCGACGTACAGCTTGGACTCTGGAACCAATCTTCTTGAGAGGGGCTGGACTCTCTACCACTCTGGAGTTGCCCCGGTGAGAGCGCCGAGCAGGTGTGGGCATACTTATTGCCCCGACTTGGAGCCTGTGCATTGGGGTTTACCCGGTGGGCGAGAGGGTGGCCTCCCTCCGCCGGGTGGGGGAAGGGTCCTGACTGTTGTTTGTGCATATGCCAACAGCAGTTTGGAGTATCCACCCTTTTGGAGTCTCTGGAGGGTTGCTAGAGGGCATACCTTCTGGGATTCCCTCGTTTTGCTGGGAGACTTCAATGCTCACGTGGGCAATGACAGTGAGACCTGGAAGGGCGTGATTGGGAGGAATGGCCCCGATCTGAACCCGGCGGTGTTTTGTTATTGGACTTCTGTGCTCGTCATGGATTGTCCATACGAACACCATGTTCAAGCATAAGGGTGTTCATATGTGCACTTGGCACCAGGACACCCTAGGCCTCAGGTCGATGATCGACTTTGTGGTGTGTCGTGGACTTGCGGCCATATGTCTTGGACACTTTCGGGTGAAGAGAGGGGCGGAGCTGTCAACTGATCACCACCTGGTGGTGAGTTGGCTTCATGGTGGGGAAGATGCCGGTCAGACCTGGTAGGCCCAAGCGTGTTGTGAGGGTCTGCTGGGAACGGCTGGCAGAGTCCCCTGTCAGAAGTAGCTTCAACTCCCACCTCCGGCAGAACTTCAACCACGTCCCGAGGGAGGTGGGGACATTGAGTCGAATGGGCCATGTTCCGTGCCTCTATTGTTGAGGCGGCTGACGGAGCTGTGGCCGCAAGGTGGTCGGTGCCTGTCGTGGCGGCAATCCCGAACCCGTTGGTGGACACCGGCGTGAGGGATGCCGTCAAGCTGAAGAAGGAGTCCTATAGGACTTTTTTGTCCTGTGGGTCTCTGGAGGCAGCTGATAGGTACCGGCAGGCCAAGCGGAACGCAGCTTCGGTTGTTGCTGAGGCAAAAACTCGGGCATGGGAGGAGTTTGGAGAGGCCATGGAGAACGACTTTGGACGGCTTCGAGGAGATTCTGGTCCACCGTCCGGCGTCTCAGGAGGGAAGCAGTGCAGTGTCAACACCGTATATGGTGGGGATGGTGCGCTGCTGACCTCGACTTCGGGCGTTGTGGGTCGGTGGGAGGAGTACTTCAAGACCTCCTCAATCCCACTAACATGCCTTCCAATGAGGAAGCAGAGCCTGGGGACTCTGAGGTGGGCTCTCCCATCTCTGGGACTGAAGTCACCGAGGTGGTCAAAAACTCCTTGGTGGCAGGGCCCGGGGTGGATGAGATCGCCGGAGTTCCTTAAGGCTCTGGATGTTGTAGGACTGTCTTGGTTGACACGTCTCTGCAACATCGCATGGACATCGGGACAGTGCCTCTGGATTGGCAGACGGGGTGGTGGTCCCCTCTTTAAAAGGGGACGGAGGGTGTGTTCCAACTATAGAGGATCACACTCCTCAGCCTCCCTGGAAAAGTCTATTCGGGGTTCTGGAGAGGAGGGTCCGTCGGATAGTCAACCTCGGATTCAGGAGGAACAGTGTGGTTTTCGTCCTGGTCGCGGAACAGTGGACCAGCTCTTCACCCTTAGCAGAGTCCTGGAGGGTGCATGGGAGTTTGCCCGACCGGTCTACATGTGTTTTGTGGACTTGGAAAAGGCATTCGACCGTGTCCCTCGGGGAATCCTGTGGGGGTGCTCCGGGAGTATGGGGTACCGGACCCCTGATAAGAGCTGTTCGGTCTCTGTACAACCGTGTCAGAGCTTGGTCCGCATTGCCGCAGTAAGTCAGCCCGTTTCCAGTGAGAGTTGGACTCCGCCAGGGCTGCCCTTTGTCACCGATTCTGTTCATAACTTTTATGGACAGAATTTCTAGGCGCAGCCAGGGTGTTGAAGGGGTCGGTTTGGTGGACTCAGGATTGGGTCACTGCTTTTGCAGATGATGTTGTCCTGTTTGCTTCATCAGGCCGTGATCTTCAGCTCTCTCTGGATCGGTTCGCAGCTGAGTGTGAAGCGGCTGGGATGAGAATCAGCACCTCCAAATCCAGAGCATGGTCCTCAGCCGGAAAAGGGTGGAGTGCCCTCTCAGGGTTGGGGGAGAGATCCTGCCCCAAGTGGAGGAGTTCAAGTATCTCGGGGTCTTGTTCACGAGTGAGGGAAGAATGGAGCGTGAGATCGACAGGCGGATCGGTGCGGCATCCGCAGTGATGCGGGCTCTGCATCGGTCTGTCGTGGTGAAAAAGGAGCTGAGCCGTAAGGCAAAGCTCTCAATTTACCAGTCGATCTACGCTCCTACCCTCACCTATGGTCATGAGCTATGGGTAGTGACGAAAGAACGAGATCGCTAATACAAGCGGCTGAAATGAGTTTCCTCCGCAGGGTGTCTGGGCTTTCCCTTAAAGATAGGGTGAGAAGCTCAGTCATCCGGGAGGGGCTCAGAGTAGAGCCGCTGCTCCTCCGCATCGAGAGGAGTCAGATGAGGTGGCTCGGGCATCTGATCAGGATGCCTCCTGGGCGCCTCCCTGGTGAGGTGTTCCGGCACGCCCAACGGGAGGAGGCCCCGGGGAAGACCCAGGACACGCTGGAGGGACTATGTCTCCCGGCTGGCCTGGGAACGCCCTGGGATTCTCCCGGAAGAGCTGGAAGAAGTGGCCGGGGAGAGGGAAGTCTGGGTCTCTCTGCTTAAGCTGCTGCCCCCGCGACCCGACCTCGGATAAGCGGAAGAGGATGGATGGATGGATGGATGAATAAAAAAAGCATGTAAAAGCAGACAATAACTGAGTAATTTTAGGATTTACTCCCTCATGTGGAATTGAAGAGTCACATAGTGTGGGGGAGGAACGATCTCCTCAGTCTGTCACTGAAGCTACTCCTCTGCCTGGAGATGACACTGCTCAGTGGATGCAGTGGATTCTTCATGATTGACAGGAGTTTGCTTAATGCCCGTTGCTCTGCCACAGTTGTTAAACCGTCCAACTTTACTCCTACAATAGAGCCTGCCTTCTTAACAAGTTTGTCCAGGCGTGAGGCATCCTTCATCTTTATGCTACCTCCCCAGCACACCACCGCGTAGAAGAGGGCACTCGCCACAACTGTCTGGTAGAACATCTGCAGCATCTTATTGCAGATGTTGAAGGACTCCAACCTTCTAAGAAAGTATAGTCGGCTCTGACCTTTCTTACATAGAGCATCAGTATTGGCAGTCCAGTCTAATTTTTCATCTAGCTGCACTCCCAGATATTTATAGGTCTGCACCCTCTGCACACAGTCACCTCTGATGATCACGGGGTCCATGAGGAGCCTGGGCCTCCTAAAATCCACCACCAGCTCCTTGGTCTTGCTGGTGTTAAGGTGTAAGTGGTTTGAGTCGCACGATTTAACAAAGTCTTTGATTAGCTTCCTGTACTCCTCCTCCTGCCCACTCCTGATGCAGCCCACTATAGCAGTGTCATCAGCGAACTTTTGCACATGGCAGAACTCCGAGTCGTATTGGAAGTCTGATGTATATAGGCTGAACAGGACTGGAGAAAGTACAGTCCCCTGCGGCGCTCCTGTGTTGCTGACCACAGTGTCAGACCTGCAGTTCCCAAGACGTACATATTGAGGACTGTCTGTAAGATAGTCCACGATCCATGCCACCAAGTATGAATCTACTCCCATCTCAGTCAGCTTGTCTCTAAGGAGCAGAGGTTGGATGGTGTTGAAGGCGCTAGAGAAGTCCAAAAACATAATTCTTACAGCACCACTGCCTCTGTCAAAGTGGGAGAGGGATCGGTGTAGCATATAGATGATGGCATCCTCCGCTCCCACCTTCTCCTGGTATGCGAACTGCAGAGGGTCGAGGGCATGGCGGACCTGTGGCCTCAGGTGGTGAAGCAGCAGCTGCTCCATGGTCTTCATCAGTACCTGTCTTCATCACCTGTACCCCTGCTGATACCGCCAATGGACACGAAGCCAGTGAAACAGTGAGGGATGAGCTTAGTACTGCCTTCCTTACAGCATACATCAGGATAATGTCAGGCAACGCATACATGTCCTGAGGAATGAATGCTGGTGTGCAGGTGCTGCTTTGGCCTTGTTTTACACCAGCCATCCAGAGTGCTTAGATCTTCTGGTCAGTTGTCTCTTGTTGTCCCTCGTACCAAATGTAAAACCAAGGGAGACAGGGCCTTTGCAGCTGCTGCCCCATCGCCTGTGGAACTCATTACCTCATCATATAAAGGAGTCATCTACAATTGAACTGTTCAAAACAAGATTAAAAACTCACTTCTTTTCACTTGCATTCAGTGACCTTCAGTAATACTGATGGTTTCCTCTTTGTGATCATATAACATTATTTCTATTTATTATCTATCTTATTTTATGTTCATATATTTTATTACTATTTATGTTTTATTGTTTTTATTTTTTCTTTTATTCTATTATTGTAAAGCACTTTGGCCTCAGCATTACTATGTTGTTGTAAATGTGCTATATAAATAAACTGACATTGACATTCTCTCCTGGTCTTAACTGCATGGGGGTGACCCTCTGCCAAGCATTTCTTCAGGAATGGGATAACGTCTCTCAACTACAGGTTCACAGGCTTCATGGCGTTGTGCCCCAGAAGAGTCCAGCAGTGGTGGTTGCAAGAGATGATCATGCAAAATACTGAAGTATTTCAAAACAGCTATTCTTAATGTTCACTGTTATTGTTTTCCTTTTTTGTACAGCTTCTCCCTATTATTCTCATTGTTTATTGTTATTTCATCAGGTTGAAATTCCAGTCTAGCAAGTTTTGTGCTTTTTTCATATATATGCATAGTCCATTTATATAACATTATACATTCTAGTTTATTACACAGACTGAAAAATTACATTGCACTCACAGGCACTGTGCTTGCCTGGCTTAAATCGTTTCCAGTACATAAGTATACTCAGAATATTAAATATGATTTCCCACGGGCTCAGTACACAGACCTTTACTGTTTTCATTTTACATGCTTTCATTGGGAGCTAACTACATTTATTTTGACTTGTACGCAGATGATATTCAATTATACCTTTCTTTTAGACCAAATGATGTTTTTTCGATGCTGTTCTTCATTAGTTGATTCAGTGAGTTAAATGAGTGGATGGATGAGAACTATTATCTCTAAATACAGAAAAAAACAGAAATTCTGTTTATTGGGGTGAATGACGTTAACTGCAACAACATTTTGTCACTTTTTAACTCAGTTGAAATCACCATTAATTTTACTGAATTAGCGTGCAATTCTAGGCGTTATCTTTGATGCAAGCATGTCATTTAAAGCACACATCACAATGCTATCCAAGACATGTTTTTCCATCTTAAAAACGTTGGACAATTGTGATGTTTTCTAAATATGCAGGATTCTATATATTTAACTCATGCAGTTATTTCTAGTAGGACTAGGACTACTGCAATGTATTATTCATTGGCTGTTCATATTGTTCTTTATGCAGTTTTCATTTAATTTAAAATGCTGCTGCAAGAATTATTACTCAAACTAAAAAATACAAACACATAATTTCAATTCTTAAGTCCTTACACTGGCTTCCAGTTAAGCTAATGGCTGATTTCAAAATCCTGCTTCTAACATATAAAGCCTTAAATGGCCAAGGTCCTGCTTGCTTTTCTAAACTTACCATAGCTTACAAACCATAGGGCACATTAAGATTTCAAATTACTGACTTGGTAAAGATTCCAAGGAGTAATTAAATACTGTAACAGCAGAATGTAAATATTTTAGCTACAGGGAAGCTGTAGAGTAATCTGCTTTCTAATATAAGAGATGCCTCTTCAGTCTCAGCTTTTAAAACTATCTGAAGACTCACTACTTTAGTCTACCATACCCTGAATGGAGCTGCTGATCAGCTGTGCATACTGCATCTATGTATGCTATTTATTTGTACAAAAATGTAAGTAATGCACAAATTATAAACTGTTACTAGCTCTTGTGGAAAAATAACTTTAAGGTAGCATAGCATTTATCTTAAAGAAATAGCATTAAGGGTTAATAGAAGTCGGAAATTTATTCAGGCATATCAAGAAACCAGATAAAGGTCAAGTGAACAACAAAATATAATGATAGATGACTAAAAAACCAGCAGATGCCCTGTAAAACAATCAGAATGGACAGTTGTTATATGCTCAGAAATTTCAAGGGTGGTGGCTCAACTCAAATTTGTAAGAAGAACCAGAAATAATATAATAGACTTTTATTTTATACTAGCTGTGTGAGCCTGTGCTGTAAAAAGCCTGGGCTCCTAGAAACTATTGAAAACGTCAGAAAAGAAACTGAAATGCAGAGTCGGCGGTTTAATTTTGCAGATGTGCTCACCCCCCTTGTCTATCAGTGGCAAAGTGAGTTTCTCTCTCCTCTGAGGTTTTGTTTTGCCAATGTGCTCACCTCGCTTATGTATTAGCAGCTAAGCAAATTTGTCTTTTGTCTGCAGTTTTACTTTGGCGACAGAGTCGCTTTCTTTCAGCTTCATGCTGTAGCCTCATACTTCTTTCATCTGACTTGTTAACTTGGGACCACTTTGCCAGCTCTTTGAGCTTCATGCTGTAGTCTCGCACTTCCGGGCCAGACAGACAGAAACACACACATCCACGCGTAGATGTTTATATATAAGATAAGTCATTTGGGTGTAAACCAATGAACCAACCAGAGTAAAATGTATGCATTGATTGACACTATATGCAAATTTAGTAGTTTATAAAATGAACCTCTATTCTTTGTTTCTCTGATCATTGTGACCATGCTGTAACAGACTGCTTTTGAAGAATGCTCCCTCTAAGGCACTTTGCTGAGGAGTAATTAAAAGATATCATGAACCGCTTTTCTCCTGCATGATTACTGATTTGTCCTGTTAGAGGATGTTTCTTTTTTTAATAAGATGTAAAATTTCTACCACACTCCGTTTTTCTTCTCGGCATCCTAACGTGGCACTTGTAGCCACTGCTCTACTGCAAAGTTGTTTACCTGCCTATGGAAAAGTCATCTCAGATAAAGGAGCACTGGAATCACTGGACGGAAAGATTCTCTTATCAAAGTGGGCGGCCAGCACTGACTCTGCTATGGAATGCTAGGGGGGGGGGTAGGCTGCTAGTTTTTCAAGGTCTCTTCAGGAGAGACTGTGACTGTGTCTGAGTTTGTCTTTATCTTTCACTTTTACAGTTTTATCACTATTGTTGTCTGGCCATAGTTCAACAGTAAATATATGGACAGATATTGTTGTTTTCCATTGTATGTTGATGAGTTTCTATTTTTGTCCTGTGTGTTTTAACAAATCTGTACTTTTATAACTGCTAATTCTGTATTTAGTAATTAGCATAATCTATACTTCCATTTTGTCTGAGAAATTCTTCGCAGCACTTTTTGCCTGTACTCAGTGAAGAGCACAATACAAAAATAAGTTAAAAAAAAAAAATATATATATATATACTGTACTAGCAAAATACCCGTGCTTCGCAGCGGCGAAGTACTGCCTTAAAATTTTTATTAAGAAGAAAATTAAACCTTTTTAAACCGAGGGAAAATATACCAATAATTATTTGTTAAGGTTCTCTTTGTATACCATGTTGTCAGTTCGGCCCTCCGGTTGTAATATGACCAAGCTGTGCTCTGAGCTTACTCTTGAGCATGCAACGTATAGTTGGCCATGTGAAAAGTAATCTTGTATCAAATCTCACAGCTTGGATTGCTGCTGTCATAATCGGTTTGAGTTTCATGGTTTGTTTCAATTACGATAGTATTTGCAGGACTTGTGTTGAAGTGACATTCGGCATCTGTCAAGCATTGTAAGCATACAACTGGTTTCATCGATAACTTCGCATCCAGCTTTTGAGAGTTTAAACATTCATAAACATTAAAGTGTCCACTACTGAAATTGTCACCTGTGAATCTAAGATGCTTAAGAGGCATTGGCGGTTGTCGCAGGGTGTAAAATATTTGGCCATTTCGGTACACTTGAAAGCGACAACCGAACAATTCAGCGGCAGCCATCAACTGCAGAACTATAAGTGAAGGGCTTAAGCATTTCACTCTTATAGTGCTCCTGTGTAGTATAATTATCTCCTGTACCATCATCAGTCCACACCTTGAACCTGTCCCAGTCATTCAATACATAAGACACAATGTTCCTCTGGATATCAAGAGTGAGCCTGATATGGCCCTGCAATATGTAACAAAGAGAATGGAAAAGGCAGGTGCCATCTCCGGGCATGAAAACCACTCGGTAAGTGACAGTTCTTTAATCGATGGTGATCACCTCGATAGACATGTTAATGGGGGTACGGTTGGAAACGATAAAGGAAATGGGTACCTGAACAATGTAAAGTACTGTAAGTCTAAAATACCTATACAATAACTATAATCGTAATCAACGAACAATAAAACAGCGGAGAAGCCGTGGATTAAATAAAAAGGCTGCAGTTATCAGCAGGGAGACGTGAATACCGTGGCAAAGCAAGGAAGGGAATGAAGAGACCAGAGCGACGGACAGCCTTATATAGGCAGGCAGCCAACAACGTGGGAGGCATGGGGATGGGGGACCCAATGGCGCCTCACACAGCGACCGAGCTGCAGGCTATGGACGTATATATGTACGTAATCCGTTGGCGGTCCCACATACTGTAGGATTCAGTTAGCGACCGGTTGGGAACCATCCGCCGCTGTGTCATCAGTTCACGGAGGGTCAGTTATCACCGTAGCGGTCCTACCTGATCCTCCACACCCGGTGATGGGCCTGGTCTAAAAGCGGTGAGACACATACCACTCCGGGGTTAATTTGGGCCTCGTTATGGGCCGGAGATAACCCGTCTCAAGCTGCCTCCGCGCCGTGTAATCAGCCCGGCAGAGAGCGAAGCGGTGCCCTGACTGGCGTGGCAACTCCGGGCGTCGCGGGCTAACCGTAAGTAGGATTCAGTTAGCGTTGGTTTTAAGCTCGTTGAACCCACATACCAAATTTCTTGAAGATGGGCCCATAGATAACAAAGACCGTTGGAAAGTTCAATATGGCGGCCGACAGTGGCATCATACCACCGAAATAAGGACGTACATCGGTTTCGGTTAGCACAGGAAAGCCACCTACCACATTTCGTGAAGATGGGGCCATAAATGAGAAAGTTTAACATGGCGGACGTTGTCAACTGTTATGACGATTACGCGTAGAATTTCGAAATGAAACCTGCTTAACTTTTGTAAGTAAGGAATGAGCCTGCCAAATTTCAGCCTTCTACCTACACGGGAAGTTGGAGAATTAGTGACATTGGAAAGTTCAATATGGCGGCCGACAGTGGTGTCATACCACCGAAGTAAGTACGTACATCGGTTTCGGTTAGCGCAGGGAAGCCGCCTACCAAATTTCGTGAAGATAGGGCCATAAATAAGAAAGTTCAACATGGCGGACATTGTCGACCGTTATGACCGTTACGTGTAGAATTTCGAAATTAAACCTGCTTAACTTTTGTAAGTAAGCTGTAATGAATGAGCCTGCCAAATTTCAGCCTTCTACCTACACGGGAAGTTGGAGAATTAGTGATGAGTCAGTGAGTGAGTGAGTGAGGGCTTTGCCTTTTATTAGTATAGATGTGTATGTGTAGATATGTATATATGTTTATATGTACTGTATATATGTATATGTATATATGTTTATATGTGTGTGTGTGTATCTATACTAATAAAAGGCAAAGCCCTCACTCACTCACTGACTCACTCACTGACTCATCACTAATTCTCCAACTTCCCGTGTGGGTGGAAGGCTGAAATTTGGCAGGTTCATTCCTTACAGCTTCCTTACAAAAGTTGGGCCGGTTTTATATCGAAATTCTACGCGTAATGGGCATAACTGGAAGCAGTTTTTCTCCATTTACTGTAATGGAGATGAGCTTCAACGCCGTGGGGGCGGAGTTTCGTGTGACATCATCACGCCTCCCACGTAATCACGCAGTACATAGAAAACCAGGAAGACCTCAAAAAAGCGCTGAAGAAAACATGCATTATATAATTGAGAAGGCAGCGAAACAATAAGAAGCGAGCGAGTGACATATACTACCATATATTCATGAGTGTTGCCAGCTCGGAAAGAAAGCACGATGTAAACCTAAACTTTAAATTAAGTTCATAGACAGGCTACCGCTGGCGTTTCACATACACACAGGTAATGCGGGATACAAGTTTAATGAGAGGGCGCGGGATATAAGCGAGTTTTGATCACTTTGTAACTAAGTTAAAATTGTAGGTGAAGGGGTGTGCTTATGCAAATTCCAAGAGACTGTGTTTGTGGGGATTGACAGTTAAGGCGGGTGGGGGAGTCACGTCATCATCTCCCCTCCCACCTCATTTTGCTCTGAGCTGAGCTCCGCGGCTAACGCTGTCTTCCGAAGCAAATTCCTCAGACTGCCACCAAATACTCACAGAAAAATCCACAAGTTAATACACGCTGTCTCTATAGAGTTTCTACACACTAAATCCTCCAGGCACTACTTACAAAAGGTCACATTGACAATCGTGTTACGTTATTTTTAAAATCTTTCCTTTTCTTAACAGAAGCACAGCCGAGAAGCTTCGATGCATGTGCTCCATAACGCGTTAAACAATAATGCATTTAATCACACTTTGCATTACAAGCAAAGGGGAGCTTTTGTCAATGCATGATTTCCTGGTACACCGATTACATTGATCAGCGCATCCCGATTCATTTTACCCTCGCACCACCTTAGTTTGAGAAGAAGTATGAAAAAATATGAGGTTAACACAGAAAAACAGATCACCAATTCAAGCTTTATGAATAATCGATTCGCCATCAATAATTGTTTTGGTAAAGCCATCCTCCTTCCATTTTATAATTTTTCCGCCACTAGCCATGATTAAATGAACGGTAAAAAAGTAAGAGCAAAGCGAGGGTGACTTATTTAGGCAGGCATATATATGACAGCAACACTCATGACAATGTCAATCATGTTACGTTATTATTAAAATGTTTCCTTTTATTTTTCATTACTTCTTTAACACACTACTTCTCCGCTGCCAGGCGCGGGTATTTTGCTATATATATAATATATGAATGACCTCGAAAGAGCACTGAGACTTTTGATATCATGAACGTGTCTGCAAACTGGGGTCTCCTGCCCAGCAAAAGTCGAGCAGCCGACGCGCGCATAGCTGTGCCGGCCTTTGAGACGCTGACTGCGCTTCTGCCTTAAGTCAAAGTGAGCACTTTTAATTTTTTTCATCCTCCCCCTGCGCTATAGCCCAGACAAGTGCAAACACGGGACCCCTTTTCTACACCACGGCAAAATAATATTAAGGCGATTCACAATCGAGGCGAGGCACAAATTTGAACGTTCACATAGAAAATGTAATTTCAATGTACCTGTACTTCTTAAAACGTTAATGTTTTACTGTTTAATAACTTATAGACTATAATTTATTATTTTTCCCTTGCACTCAGTGACCAAACCTATACACACACATATAGACACATACAAACATACACACAAATATATGTATGTGTATATATACACACACACACACACACACACACATACATACACACATATATATAATTTGTGTGTGTGTATGTATGTATGTGTGTGAATATATGATGTAGATAGGTATGTATGTATATATATATATATGTGTATATGTAGATATGTAGATATGAAGATATGTATATATATATATATCTATATATATATATCTATATATATATATATGTCTATATATATATATGTATGTATGTATGTATGTATGTGTATATATATATGTGTGTGTGTATATATATGACAGCAGCAATCCAAGCTGTGAGAAAACAGTAAAAAGGAGGCGTGTCAGACGTTGTGGTACATTTTCTGATGCAGCTACCGAAAACAACTTCGTGACGCTGCCGCCAAATACACAAAACAATTACTTTGACAATCATGTTACATTATTTTTAAAATGTTTCCTTTTCTTTTTCATAACTTCTTTAACACATGACATCGCTGTGAAGCTGGTATTTTGCTATATATATATATATCACAGCGACACTCATAACAGTGACAAAACAATTACATTGACAATCATGTTACGTTATTTTCAAAATGTTTCCTTTTTCATTACTTCTTTAACACACTACTTCTCCGCTGCGAAGCCTTGGTATTTTACTAGTCTATACTAATAAAGGCAAAGCCCTCACTCACTCACTCACTCACTCACTCACTGACTCATCACTAATTCTCCAACTTCCCGTGTGGGTGGAAGGCTGAAATTTGGCAGGTTCATTCCTTACAGCTTCCTTACAAAAGTTGGGCAGGTTTTACATCGAAATTCTACGCGTAATGGTCATAACTGGAAGCTGTTTTCTCCATTTACTGTAATGGAGATGAGCTTGAACGCCGTGGGGGCGGAGTTTCGTTTGACATCATCACGCCTCCCACGTAATCACGCAGTACATAGAAAACCAGGAAGACCTCCAAAAGCGCTGAAGAAAACATGCATTATATAATTGAGAAGGCAGCGAAACAATAAGAAGCGGCGAGTGACATATACAACCATGTTCATGAGTTCTGCTACTTGAAACAAAGCACGATGTAAACCTACACTTTAAATTAAGTTCATAGACAGGCTGCCGCTGACGTTTGTAATTTAGTGCCTGCCCATATAAGGCCGTCCGTCAGCGGCAATCCAATAGCAAACTCCCACTAAATATTCACGGGTGAAGGACTGTGTTTATGGAGAGGAAGATGAGATGGTCAGGGTGGTGTTTGACACAAACTCAGCGAAACTGCGAGAGAAAGTTTTAAGTGCCAGGACTAAGGTAACATTAAATACAGCCACGGACATAGCACGAGATGGCACCAGCACAGCTGGGAACCTTCGATGCATGTACACCGGCGGCTCCGCGTGAACTGGCGCAGTGCACAGATAAAAGGCAACAGTTCCAAAGAGTGCTGAACAAAACAGAATTACACAATTGAAAAGGCAGCAAAAATATGAAGGCGTCTGATAAGCATATTCATAAATCCAGCTACTGCGGAAACCAAGCACACGTGGAAAAAGTCAATGTCCGCTAAAGGAAGACAGTGTAAAAAAACCCGTGCATGCAGTGTGTCAGGTCTCAGATAAAGAAGAAGACGAGCTGTTTATTGATGCAGTAAGAAACGAATCGATGAAAGAAACCTGTCATCTTTACAACGATTGACATACACGGAATGTAACTTGAACACAACACATCCTACAAATACGAGCCTGATTGAAAGAAATAATGATAATCAAATCCTTGATGACAGCAACACTCAGTAACACTAACAAAACAAATACTGTATATTGACAGTCATGTTACGTTATTTTTAAAATGTTCCCTTTTCTTTTTCTAGCTTTTTTAACACACTACTTCTCCGCTGCGATACGCGGGTATATATATATGTATATATATCCCGATCTAAATACTCGAATAATGGATACTTTATTCGCCATCAATGATTGTTTTGGTAAAAATATATACACACACAGCTATTTCGTATCAGTGCAATACGCTGTTTGTTAAAACGGATGACACCCGCTCTTACGTGCAAGTCTGCGTGAATATTATGAACTATCGTATTTGTTCAAGTTCTATTTAAATTTTAAATAGAAGGAATTTTTATTTAGTCGACAGAAATATCTTTGGTAGGAATGGTAAAAACAGACAGGAATATTATTCCTGAATAAATCAACTCAAACCTTAAACAACTTATAATATTTTGCTCTCCATAAAAATATATCCTGTCTAAATTATACAAGTTAGAAATCAAGTAAACATTAAAAGAACAAACATTCAAATTTCTTTACTCTTATGTAATTTTATATAAAAAATGAAGTTAGATTTTAAATATCCCCAAAGATTTTGCTCTCCATAAAAATATATCCTGTCAAAATTATACAAATTCAAATATGAACATGCTGCATAACAAAACCTGGAAATATAAATAAAATGTGTTCCTTTCAGCAATAACAAATCAAATCATTCAGTTGTCTTTGCTCATATGTCATTTTAGAGCTGGACGCCTGGCATCTTTTTTTGGCAACAGGTTCGTTTATGTGTGGTGTGAGGTTCTGTGTTGTGGAGATTCTCAGGATGGATTGCAGGTGCTCATCAGTGAGGCAACTCCTGTGTGCTGTTTTGTTAGTCTTCATGACTGAGAAGAGCTTCTCACACAGATATGTGCTACCAAACATGCACAAGGTCCAAGCCGCATGTAGACGGACTTTTTTTGTTCTTCAAAGTCACCAAAGCGCCGTGCAAACGCAGTGCGCTCAGTTTATCAGCAAAGTGCGTATTTGGGAACACCGTAGTGACGACTTGGTTTAACATTACTTGGTAATAGGGAAAGTGGGGCAGGTAGTTGTGTCTCCCATAAAAGCAGCCTCAATTGAAATCACTTTGTGATTGTGCACGGGTAAAAACGTCCGCTGAAGTGTCAGATTCTTATTTAATTCTTCTGCTTTCTGTATCTTCTGCATTGCATTCAGGTCTTTCAGGTTACCCTGATGTTTTGTTTTATAGTGCCGTCTTAGATTAAATTCTGTAATTACAGCCACATTAGCTCCACAAATGAGACACACGGGTTCAGTAAACATATACTCAGCCTCCCATCGGTTTTTAAAGGCTCTATTTTCAAAATCAACTTTTCTCTTCAGCATCGTGTGAGCTAGCTTCGCAATAACAATCGCAATAGCATCTTAAGGTAGACTTGATTAACGCGGTAACTGTTCGGCAAGGCAGCTGAAGCGCTGCATTATGGGATCTGTAGTTTATTGTGTTACCAGCGCTTCATATACCCGGGCTTTAATAACAATAATACAGTATATAAAATGATCTCGCGGGCCGGATATAATTACACGCCGGGCCGGATGTGGCCCGCGGCCCTTGAGTTTGACACATATGGACTAAATAGAACTTGAAAAGATATTTTTTCAAATGTGATCGCGCAATTCAGATAGAGTTGACGCGCACTACTATGGAGGAATATTTCGGACAAAATGAAATAAATAAATAAATGCGTAAATAAATAAAAGTACTGTGAAATGTGAGCATAAATAAATAAATGTATCATGAAATGAAGCCTTAATAAATAAATGTATCGTGAAATGATAGCATAAATAAATAAATGTGTCACGAAATATGTTTTTCGTTGCTTATTTATTTATTTCATTTTGTCAGTAACATTCCTGCAAACCGTCATGAAATACGGCTTGAAATAAAACTGTCACCTTCACTCGTCAAAGTTGAGAGTTGAGAGTCAATAAATATTAGTTTGAGCTGCTTTGAGCATTCCATTTCAAAGTACCTAAACTAATACAGCCGTTGCAGTTTACCGTATATCAAACTGGCTCATTCGCCTTGTGATCGTCTTCTCCGATACACCATATAGATCTGCAATCTGTCGTACTTTTAAACCGCATAACAGAAGGTGTTCTATTGACTTAGCTGGAATGTCAAAGGATGGACGTCCAGAGCAGGGAACTGAGTCACCTGAACTGGAGTGTAGTAGAGTCCGTTCCACCTGTTCTTTGATAATTTCAAAATAGTTTAATCTATATCGGAGTCTAAAAGGGCCGCCAACATTGTCATTTCTTCCGATAAATCTTCAATTCTCTCTCTGAAATACGTAATATCTTCGGCAGAATCCATTTCATCGGCAGTAGTAAGCATTTTTCTAATTCATTCTTGTGCTATCGATTCACCAATCAGTAACTAGAGGGCGTGTTAGAGCCCACCCTCTCAACTTTGACGAGTGAAAGTGACAGTTTTATTTCAAGACGTATTTCATGACGGTTTGCAGGAATGTTACGGACAAAATGAAATAAATAAATAAGCAACGAAAAACATATTTCGTGACACATTTATTTATTTATGCTCTCATTTCATGACATATTTATTTATTAAGGCTCTCATTTCATGACACATTTATTTATTTATGCTCACATTTCACAGTACTTTTATTTATTTACGCATTTATTTATTTATTTCATTTTGTCCGAAATATTCCTCCATACACTACAGCCTGCATGCCTCAATAAGTCATCCTCACCTTGCCCTTACTTTTTTACCGTTCATCTAATGAATACACTGAGTATGGCTTTACCAAAACAATCACTGATGGCGAATAAAGTATCCATTATTCGAGCATGTAGATCGGGTTATATATATATACATATATATACCCGCGTATCGCAGCGGAGAAGTAGTGTGTTAAAAAAGCTAGAAAAGAAAAGGGAACATTTTAAAAATAACGTAACATGACTGTCAATATACAGTATTTGTTTTGTGAGTGTTACTGAGTGTTGCTGTCATCAAGGATTTGATTATCATTATTTCTTTCAATCAGGTTCGTATTTGTAGGATGTGTTGTATTCAAGTTACATTCCGTGTTTGTCAATCGTTGTAAAGATAACAGGTTTCATTCATCGATTCGTTTCTTACTGCATCAATAAACAGCTCGTCTTCTTCTTTATCTGAGACCTGACACACTGCATGCACGGGTTTTTACACTGTCTTCCTTTAGCGGGACATTGACTTTTCCAACGTGTGCTTTTTTTCGCAGTAGCTGGATTTATGAATATGCTTATCAGACGCTTCATATTTTTTGCTGCCTTTTCAATTGTGTAATTCTGTTTTTGTTCAGCGCTCTTTGGAACTGTTGCCTTTTATCTGTGCACTGCGTCAGTTCACGTGAGCCACTCGGTGTACATGCATCGAAGGTTCCCAGCTGTGCTGGTGCCATCTCGTGCTATGTCCATGGCTGTATTTAATGTTACCTTAGTCCTGGCACTTAAAACTTTCTCTCGCAGTTTCGCTGAGTTTGTGTCAAACACCACCCTGACCATCTCATCTTCCTCTCCATAAGCACAGTCCTTCACCCGTGAATATTTACCCGTGGCAGTTTGCTATTGGATTGCCGCTGACGGACGGCCTTATATGGGCAGGCACTAAATTACAAACGCCAGCGGCAGCCTGTCTATGAACTTAATTTAAAGTGTAGGTTTACATCGTGCTTTGTTTCAGTAGCAGAACTCATGAATATGGTTGTATATGTCACTCGCTCGCTTCTTATTGTTTCTCTGCCTTCTCAATTATATAATGCATGTTTTCTTAAGCGCTTTTTTGAGCTCTTCCTGGTTTTCTATGTACTGCGTGATTACGTGGAGGCGTGATGATGTCACACGAAACTCCGCCCCCACGGCGTTGAAGCTCATCTCCATTACAGTAAATGGAGAAAAACTGCTTCCAGTTATGACCATTACGCGTAGAATTTCGATGTAAAACCTGCCCAACTTTTGTAAGGAAGCTGTAAGGAATGAACCTGCCAAATTTCAGCCTTCCACCCACACGGGAAGTTGGAGAATTAGTGATGAGTGAGTGAGTGAGTGAGTGAGGGCTTTGCCTTTTATTAGTATAGATATATGTGTATATGTATAGATATGTATATATATATATGTTTATGTGTGTGTGTGTAAATATATATATATATATGACAACAACACTCATCACTCACAACAGTGACAAAACAATTACATTGACAATCATGTTACGTTATTTTGAAAATGTTTCCTTTTCTTTTCATTGCTTCTTTAACACACTACTTCTCCGCTGAGCGTGGGTATTTTGCTAGTATATATATATATATACTATATATATATATATATATATATATATATATATATATATATCTTGTCAAACACGTGTGCATGGGAAGCAGCTGAAGGGCTTAGATAATACTGTTTATACATCTGCCCCTTTACGCTGACGCTCTTTCTGAGTTCTCTGCAGGTCTTACCCAGGAAATCCCACCAGGAGCCGCCATTTCCAGGAAGGACACATCACTTCGGTTCCGCCCCAAGGATGATGTCATTTCAGTTCCGCCCAGAGGGCGACATCATTTCCGCCCTCTGTGCTATAAAGCTCACTGCCTTTGCTTAGGCAGGCAGTTCTGTTTTGGACTTTGTTGTGTAACAACTGTTTATAAATGCCTCAAAGACTTTTGCAACCGGGAAACCGCATTAAACGGGTGGCTGCCCCAAACCTTTCTACGTCTCTGGTCTCCTCTTATTACAATATATATATATATATATAATGTATATGTACAATATATAGTGACAGTGACCCTAGCACCACCCCCAAAACTGCTCGACAGACCCCCAACTGTGCTGTGCGCTGACACTGCTAAAACAGGCAGGAATTGATTGTCCACTGCTGCTTCAACTGCAAGTTCACAGGCTCAAGGTGTAACGTGTCTTTCTCCCAATGGGTGATGCAGGGAACATTTAAAACTGGCCGTTTGCTCACTTTCTGTCATCTCTCCTCCAGAATGTGCTTGCTCCAGTGGCTGACTAGCAGTCACTGAACCTGCTTGATGAAGAAGTGCTCTTTTAACCTAAAGAAGGAAGCTAAAGCAGGAGGACTGTTAGCGCACGGCTTACTTTCTGTGTGTGTGAGTGATAAAAATGACAGGTCCTGTTTGAATAAAAATACTTGAGACTGTTCCTGCTTTCACAATAATAAAGCTGATTTTTTCAGAAATCTAGGCTCACCTCCTTCTCTCTTGTGCAAGTCTATGACCCAAATATTACAATATATATACATAACATTATATACAGTATATGTATATATATATGTGTGTGTGTGTGTGTAAACCATATGAGTTCACTCCATTACATATTTTGAATTTTGAATGTAGTGAGAAGCATGTCAATTTTTTCTATTGACTATTGAAGAATAACTGCAAAAAATATAAAATATTTTGTATTTCATTGTTTTTTCTGTCCATTTTCAAATGCAATTTTTCGATCAACAGTGGGAAGGCAGTAATCAGGCCTAAATGGGATGACAATCAATTGTAAAGCACACTCACACATACCTTCATATTGAAGATTATTCCCACCACTCAAAAAAAACCCAAAAATTATTGCACTATTTCTCAAAATGATTGCTTTATTTCTCCAAAGCATGGCGTAATTTCACAAAAATATTTGCTGGTGTGGTTGGTATCATCATGCACAGCTAGTGGGGGATACATTAAGGATGTGTACACATGCAGTCAAGCGACAAGAATTGAACAAAAGTCATAGGTACACATTCAATTTTGCATGTGCCGCACAGTTTAGTGTCTCAGAGCACTTGGTGTATATCAAGAAATAATCTGCTGCTGGTAACATTGGGCATCATGCAGAGAAAGATGAAGAAAGATCCTGCAATCAAGGCTCTCTAATTAAACGAATGTTATTGGCATTAATTTAATTTTTATCAGATTAAAGTTTAGTAAATTTGGCAGAGATGTTTTAACATAATCAGAGTGATAAATCTGATACCTAACATATCTGACTTTCACTGCAAGAGTCTGCATAAGGCTGGAAGCAACTGTAGTGGATATGCGTCTGTCCTATAGCAGATCTCAGTCACACAGCCTGCATGCAATACTCTAAAAGAAACCTATAAATAAAACTATATGTTTAGTTTTAATCTCGTTTTTTACTATAGATATTTTGACAGTGTGAGTGTAATCTATTGTCACAATAGCTAGGATTTATACCCAGAATGTGCAAGGGCTCGGTTTAGGGATATAAAAATGGGATGGATGTTATTTACTTCACAGCACACAAAGGACTAAATGCTTTTGTCAATTGCAGTATTCAAAGATCTTGCCTATTGCTGCCGGTAGAGAGTTTAGGCATGCACATACCTTGCAATTAGCTGACATGCATGGGGAGAACATGCAAATTCCATGCAGACCCTGGCACTGTGAGTCAGGAATGCTGGGGTTGTCATCAGAGGCTTTAGCCCCTGATCTACAGTATTGCACCATACCCCTTAGCTTTTTTTAGGAATGTATACAGAATAAGATCATTAAGCACCTGATCTTTCTGTCTGTTGTGTTTGATTCAGCCCCTGATCATAGTGGGAAAACCAAAGGGGGAAGCTCTTAATTTTTATATATGGACTAAATGACAACGTAACTTCACTGGGAAAGCTCTATGCCACTCAAGTCCCCATTATTTGGGTGATATGAGTAAGACTGTGTGCAAAAATCACAGAGGGTGCTAAGACTCTGAACTCTATTAAAACATCTATATTAAGTTTAATAAACTTTAGTCTGATTAAAATTATGCCTATAACTTTTGCTCAGTTATTGTTCCTTGATCCTTCCCTTCCTCTGTGTGCGTGATTGATGCTACTGGCAGCAGCAGGTTGCCTCTTGCATTACACCCAGTGTAGCTATGATGGTCACTAGCTCCTGTGACCCAAAACTATGCGGATTAAATTTACCACTGAGCACAAGCAGAATTATGCATATATCTATGATGTTTGTTCAGTGATTGTCCCTTGATTATAAGCTACATGCTTTCTTAATCTCTCCCTCAACATGCATGCCCAATGTTATCAGCAACAGGTTGCCTCTTGCCTTCCACTCAGTGGTGCTGTAATAATCACTGCTTCCCTGTGACCCTAAACTGGGCTGTTTAAATTTACACCTCAGCTCATGCAAAATTAAATGTATACCTTTGACTTTTGTTCACTTCTTGTCTCTTGATTGCATGTATTCACATCCTTAATCAGTCTCTCACAAGCCATCACAGGATATTCAAAGCACACACATGCAGGATGATAGCACCCACAGCCAGCAATATCATAATTATTTTTTGAACTAACACCATTATTTTGCAAATCTTATTTTTAGATTTTTCTTTTTTCTTTCTTTGTTTTGTAGAGCACTTTGAGCTACATCATTTGTATGAAAACGTGCTATATAAATAAATGTTGTTGTAATAGAGTTTTATTTTTTTGAAAGAGTGGAAGGAATAAGCAATTTTGTCACACCTACTAATTTGGCTAATAATTTTACAGATGCCAATCAATCTTTAAACACATACTGCATCTTGAGATTTTGGAAAAAACCAATGTGCCTGGTGAAACTCCTTATGGACACAGAGTACATCCGCAGGCTCTGTACTGATGGTGCGCAGTTTGGGCTTTAAGCTGTGAGGTAGCAATCTTAACCATTTGCTAGAGCGCTGCACCTAAATTCCATCACAAACCAAATGCTGCCACTTTTCCATTATAAATATGCTTTTTGTCTACTAAAATTTTATTTTTCTCTTGTTGCTTGTTACAAATTTTCATCCATCATTTAATATCCCTAATCCGATTTAGCGTAAGTTGTAGCCCTTATGTAAACATTTATAAGTGACAGCTATTATGATAACATCTATATAAATAAAATGTATCATGATCATCATCATGTGCAAAGCACCTGGATAGGGCTGTAATCTATTACAGGACAAATGTATTCACACATCCAAACTCCCTCACGCTGAGGCAATTTAGTGTCTAACTAAACCAGGGATGTGGGAAGAAGACTGGAATACCTGCAGAAAAAAAACACATATAGACAAAGTGAGAATGTGAGAACAACACAGACAGTGGCTGAGCTTGGATTCAAACCCAATCTCCTAAAATAAACAGTTATTTAGTCAACGGGCTATTATTTTTCAAACTGTATAATTCATATTTTTGTACTTCTAGACAACAGTGATGAAGAACAAAAGAAAATTAATGCATTTCAACCTTACTAATAAATCAAATTCACTAGTTCCAACCTGAAACACAAATTTGCAAAAAGAAAAAGGGGTTTCAAAATTGCAAGCAGTTTTAAAATACCAGGAAGGTATTGGTGTGCATTCGAATAGTGACAGCAAAAAAATGCTTTATAAAATATTTAAAAAATGTTCTATCCTGAGTTGGTTACAGAACAGTCTTGTCATCCTTTCTACTGTATATTAACTGGTGTAGCCACAAGGGGGGGCACTGAACTCAACCCACAGAAACACTGTTACCTTACACAATTCTAGCTTCAAGTAAAAGATTTTTATTTGCCACCAACACTTTTCTAATTAAATACCAGCTAAATATTCAAAACAGATTTTCTTCCTCCTTTCACTTCCCATTGAATGTTGCAAGTTGCTGCCTCCCGACTCTGAATCCTCAAAGTGAGGCTATGTGCTTCTTTTAAACTGGACCTAGGACTGCTTCTGGTGTTCCAGCATCAGTTGCTTGGAGCACTTCCAGGTCAGATGAAAACTGGGGTAAGTCTTCCCCCAGCAGTGCCCCCTTCCAGCACCCAAAGCCCCTGACAGAGTTATACTTCTGGACTCCATGTGCCATCCCACTCTGCATGTTTCTCAACTGGTTTTAGCCTGGAGGAACTCCTGCCTACCATGTGGGGGAACGAACTACTCCTGGTATTTACGTTTGCCCAGTCTACTTATCACCCTTCTCTCCTTTATGGGATGAAGAATGTAAGGCGTCCTTACCATGTCAAGTCTCAACTCCCACTGTCTACCATAGCCTCCTATCCAGGTAAGAAATCATTCTCCATCCCAGGTAGGATGCCTGTCCTTCCTCTCAGGTAAAATATGACTGGTGACAAAACATAGTTTGCCAACACAATTGCAAGGCACTGTGCAATGTCTGCATAAAATATGTAATAAAAAAAAGAATCATGTCTAAAATATGGGGTAATGAAATATTTCTTTAGTCAGGTCCCCTGAATTGAGGGTGATATACAGAATGGGACTGTTCTGAGGACATCTTGTGAAATAGTTTACAAGCGGATTTGCATTGCCTTGACAACTTATATGTGAGGTCTTACATTGTAATTCAAGCCTGTTGTGTCATGTTGTGCATTGTTGCAGTGATACTGAGATCCTGCAAGTATTTTTAAAATGATATTGGCTGTACTAAATGTGTCTGTTTTGTCTAGCAGCAGGGTATTCTGCTGACCATGCTGAGTGTCTCTCTTGTAACACTTAGTCAGCTATAACACAACTAGAACACAAACTCATGTTTAAGTTCCCAATATTTAAAATGTATTTTTTAAAGAAAACAAAACAGTCCAATGGACAAAAAACCACAGAAAACAAATAACATACAAGGGGTATCATTTTGGCCTTTTTGGGCTCTGTGAGCAGTAATCTTCTTCCTATACCTTTATCGCAATTCCATATACAAGAGGAATGTATTAGACTCCCTCTTTTTCAGTATTAGGGTCCCTATTGCTCTAAGTAAACTTAGCCATGTGAGAATGCATTCTTGTCTCATGTCCTGTGTGTTCAGCTTCTGTTTTAATGATTGTTCCCAGTGACATGTATCCTCTATCATGGAATAATTGGGACTTACCAGGTTCATTATGGATTTGCCAACTCTCGTTTAACACACACACACACAGAATCTGCATAAGCACTGACTATGAGTGATGCCTACACAGTCTATCATTCTTCAGTATTCCAGATAGGGACTGTCTAGGTTTGGCTTGAGTAGACCAGATGAGTGTCCCCCTGACACTACCTATGTCAATATACCAGGATGCTTTATTTTTCTTAGTGTGGCTCACTATTAAAAATGTTCCTTCACTGATTTGGAAAAAGTTCTTCATGATCTTGTTACTCCCTGTCTTGACTATTGTAATTCAAACTCTTCTCTCTCGCCTGCAGTTGGTCCAAAACTCTGCTGCAAGGCTCTTAACTGGGTCACTTAAGCGTGAGCACATCACTCCTAGTTTGGCTTCACTTCATTGGCTCATGATGTGTTTTTATGTGCTGCTAATTGCTATTTGTCAATTGCTTATTGTTTTTATTTTTTTTTTCATTAATTTTTATCTATCAGACTTTGATTTTATTTAGTTTTTTTCATGAACAGCACTTTGGAAACCACTTCTGATGCTTTAAATGTGCTCTATAAATAAATTTTTACTTGACTTGACTTGACTTCACAGCTGCTAACCCTGTGTGCAAAAAGTGGCAATGTACCCACACCAAGTGCCCTGTATTTACTTTATTACTTTATTTAACTACCCCAAGACAACATATAATAGTTTTAAAGCAGCACTCATTTATTAAGATATATGAATAATGGTGTAAAGCAATGGATAAAATAGAAATATAAATTAACAATAGTAAATGAGTAGAAAAATCAGGATGTAAAGCTTCTATGGTTATCAAGGCTTCACACAAGGCAAATAAAAAGAAAGATACCCCCAATTAGGATATGAAAGTCAAAGAAATGAACCAGGAACAATGTCTGTGCCCTTGGGGGCAGTTGGTTGAAATACAGAAGTCAAGCTGACACATGGATGGTGCTATGCTGGATGGAGTCCCTTTCATTCTCGGATGATCTGCTCTTTATGCTAATATTCCCAGATGAGATTTTGAACTCTGTGATGTTACTCACTAATAATTGGCTAATCACTCCAATGATTGGTAACTTTCCTCAGAGAATCTTTCCTTAGCAGTTCATGTCTTATCTTTGTCACAAAATCTGTTTATGTCCTCCCAATTTCCTTAGAGACGGCCTCTCTGGCTCCCGATTAAAGACTAAACTGGTCAGTTTAATGCAGAATTTGTCAACACAATACATGCATAATTAAACAAATATGCTGAGCTATGGTTAATGATTAAAACATTCTTTGAGTATGAAAATCAAGGTGAAGGTTCAGTTTCATATACAGTTCATCATAGCACACCTGAACATCATGTAGACAAGGCAGATTGCAGCTTGCTTTTAAATATAAAGTTTGCAGTTACAACATAATGATTGTATAATCCATAATACACATGATAAGAAGAGACAAGGTTTATATTTCTGTTCTTGACCTCACTATCTTATCTCTGCTTCCATGCATCTCTGGTTCCCCTACTGGGCATGTCTTTTATGGGTCGAGAAAAGCAGACATGGTCTAAGATATCAGGAGATTCTTTCCTGTAACCACAGGGTTTTCCTATTGGACATCACAAGAAGGAGAAACAAATTGTGACACCCACCCTCTTTGCTCAGTCTGTCTGTAGGGGTTCCCTCGCCATCTTCAATACTCCTTTGTTATAATCTTGGATAACTTTTTTCCTCATTTTGGACTTGAATAATTAGCATAGTGCTTTCCCATTGCGTAGGTTAGAGTCCAAAAATCAGATGCAAATGAGAATCCAGTTTCAGCTCGGGCATAACCTAATGCAATAGCAATAATGTTAAACATTCATAATCCAAGTAATTTAAAAATGTGGCTAAAAAGCAGAAAGGTAAAAAAAGGTTGCAAATGGATTAACTGGATTAACCTTTTTTTCCCTCAGCTATCTTAAAATATCTCATCTCTCAGCGATGTGTATGTCATTGATGATATGTTTCAGCAGGTGGGGAAAAATTCTGTGACCCTTTAGATGTTTCCTATCTTTCAAGTCTCACACAGGTGAAATTAAAAGTATATATATATTTTATTTTTTTATATTTATATTTTTAGTTTAATGACCTTACAATCATCTTTGATGTTGAAGGAGTTTCTGGGGTAAGACCAAAGAAGAACATCTGTATGGGAACTAGATTCAGGTTCAGAAATGAAGCTAATAGAAATTAACTGAGCTGAGGATAGCATTTTATTTGCTGAAGCTTATCACTGACTTAATCAGTTTTTGTAATGTTCTTCTTTGCTTCTATGAACTGTTATTTGTAAATCTGTAGCATCTCTCAAAATATATTTGAAATACGAGTTAAGTTTGTTGCTCAAAAGAAGAGGGCAACTACAGTGACCTTGAAAACAAGTTAAGCTGTTTGTTTAAAAGAACTGTACCAGGAATAATGATAATTACTGATACTACCAAAAGTTACATAAGCTCCTGTGCTACAGCAGTCACTCAGATGTCACAAGTGCAAGTTAGTTTTATCAGCTTCAAAAGGCAACACCGACAGGAAAACCTAATTTTATGACTGCTGTAATAAAAGACAAATGGTGCTTTTGGGGAGAGGCAAAGATTTATTAGCCCCTCAGGGTTAGGACAGTCAGACCATACTTTAAAGTAGCTTTACAAGTTCAATCAGCAAACAGATCAGTAGGTTTCCACCGCTATAATGACTGAGGTACACGAACTATAAGGTTAAGACATTGAACAGAGATGTGGGAACAGAAACACCTGGAAGACTGAACATCTAGCACTACCAGGCAGTTCGGTGTGGACTGCCACATCTTGATTTGCTTTGGATTTTGGCATAAAGGGTTACTTATGTGGAGTGGGTCAAGACCTATAAATACCTTGGAATGAAGTTGGATGACAGGCTGGACTGGTCAGAGAACACAAAGGCTCTATTCAGGAAGGGGCAAGTCTCACTCAGGTGAAATTAAAAGTATATATATATATATATATACATATATATATATATATATATATATATATATATATATATATATATATATATATATATATATATAGTAATCCCTCCTCGATCGCGGGGGTTGCATTCCAGAACCCCCCGCGATAGGTGAAAATCCGCGAAGTAGAAACCATATGTTTGTATGATTATTTTTATATATTTTAAGCCCTTAGAAACTCTCCCACACTGTTTATAAATATTCTCCGCACAGTTATACAGTAAACCCTTGTTTATCGCGGTTAATCCGCTCCAGACAGATAAATGAATTTCCACGAAGTAGGATTCTTTATTTATAAATCTAATATTTTCGCAGTTAGAGCATAGAAAACCTGTTTACGACCATCTAAATACGTTTTTAACATTACTAGAGCCCTCTAGACATGAAATAACACCCTTTAGTCTAAAGTTTAAACTGTGCTCCATGACAAGACAGAGATGACAGTTCTTTCTCACAATTAAAAGAATGCAAACATATCTTCCTCTTCAAAGTGCGCGTAAGGAGCGGAGAATGTCAGAGAGAGAGTAAAGTAAACAATGAAAAATCAATAAGGCTGTTGCGCTTTTAAGTATGCAAGCACCTTGATAAAGCAGCGGCAATGAAGGGATCAATGCGAAGGTAGCCTTTCAGCATTTTTTACAGGAGCGTCCCTATCTTCTAAGCAAACAGCTTCTGTGCAAAAGCCCCTCTGCTCACATCTCCTCCGTCAAGCGCAGAGAACGTCAGAGAGAGAGAGAAAGAGAGCTTGAGATTAAAGCAAACAATCAAAAATCAATAAGTGTGCTTTTGGACGCACCTCGAAAAAGCGGCATTTCTTAGAGGAGTGTCCGTATCCACTAGGCAAATAGCTTCTGTGCAAACAGCACCTCTGCTCACACCCCCTCCGTCAGGCAGAGAATGTCAGAGAGGTGAGATAGAGGCAGAGACAAGCAAACAATCGAGCACCGCGGAGGAGGCATATCTTATAGCATTGAGGAGTTTTAGTTAATATGTAATACGTGCTCTGATTGGGTAGCTTCTAAGCCATCCGCCAATAGCGTCCCTTGTATGAAATCAACTGGGCAAACAAACTGAGGAAGCGTGTAGCATAAATTAAAAGACACATTGTCCGCAGAAATCGGCAAATCAGCGAAAAATCCGCAATATACATTTACATATGCTTACATATAAAATCCGCGATAGAGCAAAACCGCGAAAGTCAAAGCGCGATACAGCAAGGGATCACTGTATATATATATATATATTGTCAGGGATGCCAGGGGCCATGACCCGGCCGGGACGCCAGGATGGACCGGAAGAGGGTCAGAGCCCTGCCTGGATCACGTGGGGTTTTCCTTCCGGGTTGCTTTGGGGGCCACGGGTCAAGGGCATGGAAGCCTTTCCCTGTAGGGGCCCGTGGTCACCGCCAGGAGGCGCCCCGATGTCTTGGAGACTTGTTGCCCCAGCACTTCCGCCACACTAGGAAGTGCTGGGGGGAAGACCTTGTGTGTTACCCGGAGGGCTGACAAGAGGACAGCCGGCACTTCTGACACGCTGGGGCGTGGCCAACCGAGGAATGCCGGGAACACCTGCTGCTCATCCGGGTCCTCTATAAAAGGGGCCGTCTCCATTCATTCGAGGCTAGAGTCGGGTGGAAGGAGGACGAGGCAAGAGGAGCTGTGGAGGCGGCCCAAAGACAAGGCATTGTGGCCAGGACTGTGATTGGTTTGGGGTTTGTGCACGTGACTAGGTCTGAGTGACCACTGGACTGGGTCTTTGTGACCATTATATTAATTGTAAAACTATAAAATAAAGGTGTGGTGGCTTTAAGACAACATGTCCGCCTGTCTGTGTCCGGGCCAAGTTCACATCTGGCGTAGTCGGCAGGATGCTCCGCCTGTTCCAAGGCGGGGACCTGTATATAGAAATTTTGTTGTGGACGGCCCGGCGCAGCAGGGGACCCCACCCACGTTCCGCGGGGGCTGCGTGCACACAGCTCCGCGGAGAGAAGAAACCCCACGGACCGCCAAGCGTTCGTTTGATGGCCATACTTCCCTGATGCGGGCGGGCGGTATGCCTGGCAGGAGAGCAGCGGTCTCCAGAGAGCGCGCCGTTGCTGCAGGCCGGGATGGCATGGCGTCGGAAGAGGCCCCGCCGAGGAGGTGTCCTCGGTTGTACGGGTCCGGGAAGGTGAGTTCCCTGCCTAGTGGCAGCCGGCCCGGGAGGGCCGGGCGTGTTTTTTCTTTCTCAGGCAGGGACTTCCCGGATTCACGTCGGTGGCGGGCGCATGCTGGTCTGCGGGACGCTGGTAACACGGCAGCAATGAGAAGGAGATGCTGCGTCTCGAAGAGCGCTGGCAACAGCAAGGCTGCCGGCAGGCATGTCGGCGTCGAAAGAAGGGAGGCAAGATGGCCGCGGACCGGATGTCCCTCCCCCTGGTAGGCATGCGATTGGACCATGTGTCTTGTGTGCCCGCTGATGACTGCAGAGAGGCGGGACCAAGGAATGTCCATCACGGGCAGGGGGAGACCCGATTGGGCCGGAGGAGAAGGCCCACAGGAAGTGGCCGGCGTCGGAGGCTGACAGACAGGTAGGCTCCGCGTCGGTTAACTTCCTGTCTTTGCCGGCTGCTCTGGCGGAGCTGGAGGCGTCCCTTCAGCCCGCAGAGCAGCGTGTATTACAGATGCTACGTGCCCTCCGGGCTGAGGTGCTGGAACTGGAGAGGAAGGCGCTCGCGGTGCTGAAAACGTTTCGATTGACAACGGGGCAGCGCGACGCTGGAATCTCCAGCCGGAGAGGTACGGCGGAGACGGTGAGTACAGCCGACTCCGTACAGCATGCGGGAGGGTCTGTTGAAAAAGGCTGTGATGTTAACGATCAGTTCCGAGTAAGCAGCCCTCCGACAGGAGGTGCGGCGCCGCGGGCTGTATGTGCGGTGAGGGGGGAGTCCGGGAGGACGCTGAATGGACACGGGCTGCTAAGTGCCCCGGGTCCTAGTGCCCTCCGCCCCGAGTCGGCTGCGGTCTTGCGCCACACTATAGGGACGCAGACGGGAAAGAGGCGCCTTCTTTTCCATAAGGAGTCTCAAATCGTCATGGCGTCCAAGAGTGAACGGAGGAATAAGAGGCTGGGTGCTGATTCCTCCGATATGTTGGGATGCGGTGCTGAGTGCACGCGTCCGGGTGCTGGCCGCCCTCTGCGGGGGGCGAGGAAATCCCTGAGGCCAGCGGAGAGAGCGCAGGCGGTGCCGGCGTTTCCATCATTGAGAGGGACACGGAAGCCGCGGAGAGGGTGCCAAACCGGCAAGTGCCGGGGTGCCGGTTGGAGGGGGGAACGCTGCCTGTGTGTGGCACGGGAAAGTTGCTTTGGCAGCGGTTTTGCCCCGTCTTCTCTTTTGTAGGGACGGCCCCCGGGCGAGCCGTAGGAACCCCTTCATTGGGGACCTGCCCTCGGATGTCGGACCATCTGCGGAAGGATCTCTCTGCTGGTGTGCGAATGCCGCCACGGCTGGAGGAGGCCGCAGGGGAGCGAGTGACTCCGACCAAAGGGGCGCGGAGGCTTTGGAGGGGGTGCCGATCAAGGAGGCCCCGGGGTGCCGGTAAAAGGGGGGAGCACAACCTGTGCGAGGCACAGGGATGCACCAAGGGCTGGTGCTCGGATTGTGTCTCCGCCCTGTCCCTGCTAGGAGTGCGGGGCCGGACCCCGCTATCCTCAAGTAGGACCCGTTTCGGGACTCTGCTGCCCTCGCGGGACGGGTCGCTCTTTCCCACGGGTGGTCTTCGCTGGCTGTGGGGCACTGTCAGGGATGCCAGGGGCCATGACCCGGCCGGGACGCCAGGAGGGACTGGAAGAGGGTCAGAGCCCTGCCTGGATCACGTGGGGTTTTCCTTCCGGGTTGCTTTGGGGGCCACGGGTCAAGGGCATGGAAGCCTTTCCCTGTAGGGGCCCGTGGTCACCGCCAGGAGGCGCCCCGATGTCTTGAAGACTTGTTGCCCCAGCACTTCCGCCACACCAGGAAGTGCTGGGGGGAAGACCTTGGGTGTTACCCGGAGGGCTGACAGGAGGACAGCCGGCACTTCTGCCACGCTGGGGCGTGGCCAACCGAGGAATGTCTGGAACACCTGCTGCTCATGCGGGTCCTCTATAAAAGGGGCCGTCTCCATTCATTCGAGGCTAGAGTCGGGTGGAAGGAGGACGAGGCAGGACTGTGATTGGTTTGGGGTTTGTGCATGTGACTAGGTCTGAGTGACCACTGGACTGGGTCTTTGTGACCATTATATTAATTGTAAAACTATAAAATAAACGTGTGGTGGTTTTAAGACAACATGTCCGCCTGTCTGTGTCCGGGCCAAGTTCACAATATATATATATATATATATATTTTTTTCTGAGGAAGCTGAACTCCTTTAACTTATGTAAGAAACTCCTGCAGATGTTCTATCAGTTGGTGGTGGCCAGTACTTTCTTCTGTGCTGAGGTGTGCTGTGGGGGTCGATGGAAGAAGAGGGATGCTCATTGTATTGACAAGCTGATTAGGTGAGTAGGATCCATGGTTGGAATGAAAATTGACTTTCTGGTGACAGTGGCAAAGAGGAGGTCACTATGGAAGTTGCTATCTATTATGGACAACACACATTACCCACTAGACACCACCATAATTAAGCAGAGGAGTTTGTTTAGTTGAAAGCTGCTATCACAGAACTGTGATATGTACAGATACAAAGGATCTTTTGTTCACAGAGCCATTAGAGTATTCCACTCTTTATAACAGGAGCAGGGGGTGGTTGAGCTCTGAACCTGATACTCCTTCTTTGCTCATAAGCTATATTAGATGCATTATCTTTACTATTTTTTTGTTATTACCCTATAAGCATAAGTCATGTCACTTTATATCAGCATAAAGCATGTCACTTTATTTTATTTTACTTTGAAATTAAGTTCATTTAGCATCTGTCACTTTGATATTATGTGCCACCTGTCACTTTGGTAGTAGTTTTATCTGCACAGTTTTCACTGCACTGGCATTATTGTATGTACTATCTAGGGTACTGTGATTGCATTATTTGTACAGCCAATGTACCTAAATGTTTGCATTTGACTTTGTATAATTAATTCTTGGATACTTGTCCTTGAATTACCCTCGGGAACAATTATCTATCTATCTATCTATCTATCTATCTATCTATCTATCTATCTATCTATCTATCTATCTATCTATCTATCTATCTATCTATCTATCTATCTATCTATCTATCTATCTATCTATCTATCTGTGCTGTTAAAGGTCAGAGTAAAAGAAGATTAGACATTATGTTGTGAGTCCACATTAAAAACTAATCTGTGCAAGGAAGAGAATGTGTGAAAGCACCCCACCCCCGCCAAGATGTTCCATTATAAAACATTCTTGTGTACAAAATGGTTGTGTTGTAGAGTTTATAGTTGCAGAATTTCAATGAAGTGTTTAACAGAAGATGGATCTTGCTAATACATTTAAGTACTGGTGGTAGCGGCTTCTGCTCACTTTGAATATCATATAACTTTCCCAAAACTGCTTTACTCAGTTTGGGGTTATTGTGCAAGGGGAGCCAAATTTGTCTCAGCAGCACTGGTTTCAAGGTCTGAAATAGCCCTGGAAAGGGTGCCAGTTTTTTGCAGGACCTGCACACATTAAATACATATAAACAGAAAAATAAAGATTGGATAACATATTACTTGTTTGCAATATAAACAACAAATGTTCATGTACTGGATCTAAACCAGAATATTATTTTCCATCATAACTCTAGCTTCTGGTCAAAGAGCCAAAGGAGTAATAAGTTGTGATCCGTCTTAAAAATATTTAAAGTTGGCCATTTTGAGTCTCACTGTGTCGGCTCAACACTGCAGTCCTACTTCCTTAGGCAGCATTAGCAATGAAATAGGCCAGAATTTCCCTTCCTGTAATGTATTCTGCTAATTCCTTCTAGTAATCAGAGACTAACTGCCGACTGATCTGCCTGCCCTGCACAAAATGGAATACTTGCCAATTTAACATAAATGTACTCAGTGAGTATTTAAAGTCTGCTTGATGGAAGGAAAGGGAAGAGATTGAAAGAATTGATTTCACGAACATGACACTTATTGGACAAAAAGTGTTTTGATAGCTATGAATATCCAATGGGAAATTGATCCTGAAGGCCAGCGTCCTCATGGGATAAAATCTTTACTGATTCTTAAACAAACAGAGTTAAGAAATAGCATGTATTTTGGAAGAAGTAACAAAAAACAAGGTTAAAAGTCTCCAATACTGTACCTGATGCTGCAGTTTCTTAACTATAAAGTGCCTTAGAGGCCAAAGAAGGGTAGAAGTTATCATTTATTTTTATTTCAACTTTTCTTGCTTGTATCATGTAGCATTTCCTTGCTAAAAGCCTATTCACAAATGTACACACTGCTGCTCTGAAATATTACCCTTGAATAATACTGTAACAATATTCAGTTATCCTATGGCATTCAAATGTTGCTCTATTTGTGTGAAGGGGCACCTTTACACTTCCACCAGCAGCCTGCATTTTTGACACCTGGTAGAACTGATTTATGGTTTTTTCATCATTTTCTGAATCTCCTATCATCGTGAATCAGTAGGGAAGGAGCAGACTGAGCAATATTTGGGCCACTTAACCTCAAGTACATTTTGATGTTTTTTGTAACTGATACTGAGAGGAGTGAAATTTAGTCAGTCACGAACTGCCATAATTGATCTAAAAAATAGTTCTAAAGCAAAAGTACACTTATGTCCATTCAAGAAGGAGTCCAATTACTCACGTAAGCTTGCAAAGGTTGATTTGAATGGTGGAGAGGGTGATATCTCATCAAACCTGGGTATTTTACACTTCTAAAACACCCAATTATAAATGTATGTGGGTGGTAATTTGCTTTGATTATAGTTCACCAAGCATATTAGATGTCATCTTGTATTATGGGAAAATCAGGGTGAAGTAAACATGGTGAAGTTATTTCTAGTGAAGTAGCTTAAAAAATAAATGCTTCAGCTTCATTCATCATAGTTAGATCTCATTTCACGTAAAACATGGAACTTTTGACCAAGTCACATTTGCTTACTTAATATTTTTCATCCTACCCTAACCTATCGCTTCTCGGCCTATTGGCTAAGATCATGTGTAGTATCTGTTCTTATCAGTTTAATATTTTCCATCATACCTCATTTCTGAACTTCACAATCTATGATTAGAAAAAAATGATCAATTGCACTTTCTAATATGCCTCTTTTGGCACCACTGTTGTACTGCTAGAAGACTGATTGTAATGTGTTGATGTGCATGGTCCTTTTCAGTCTTCTCTGATTCCACTCTAATAGCTGGTTTTAGACACCGGACTACCAGCTGATGAATGTTTTTTCGACGTATCTTTATTTTTGATACACAGTTGATATTGTCATGCCTGAAACTCTAACACAGTTCTATTCATGGTACATTAACACCCCTTGCTTACTTTCTTGCTTAAGGCAGATTTGTCTATCCACTCCTCCATGATGTGAGCAAATGTGTCTGAACAAGCTAATACTTCTGCCATGCATTCTTGGACAAGGTGGAAACTGAAAAGCCGGGTTCCTCAGATGATTCAGCCATTGTTGGTGAATTCATTGATAATGCTTCTCAGAAAGTTGTGCTTTTCTGGTTTCAAAATGCATTTTGCAAGTGTCACAGATAGTTTTTAAGATTTAACAATCTGCTGTGATATTCTCCAGTTCTTCTGATGAGATGTTACTTCGAGGATTTCTACAGCATAATCTTTGAAACACTTTTGTTGCCCTCTAGGTATCCTGTGGATGGATTCCAGTTCTCCATACAAAATGATCTCTGGGAGGTGAGATTGAGACATCTGTATGACATGTCCGACCCACCAAAGCAGCTAACGAAAGACCCCATACTCTGAGATTCTGGATGTCACATAAATCCCAGAATCTTTTGGAGGCAGTGACAATGGAAGCCCTGAAAATGTTTTACATGACACCGATAAAGTCTGAGTCTCAGAGGCATAATTCAAGATGGAGACTCGCACAGCCTGGTATAAAGCATTCATGGTGAATAATCAAAGTTCTCAATTTGAAAACATCTGCTTGTTGAAAATGTCTAAAGGAGGAAGGCGCAAGCTTGAGTCTATTTAGAATCTCCTGATCCAGCAGTCCATTTTCATTAATGACGCTTTCAAGGTAGATGAGAATGGACGTTGAGGGTAGGCAAGGCGCCAGGACTGTTGAAACTAGTTATCATTGCCATTGTTTTTTGACAGTTCATTACCAATCTGACAAGAGGACATTGGAAATCCATAAAGGTAACAATATTCTGAAGGGTTGCAGGATTGAGGGATGTGGTTGGCGGCATCATCAACAGACTGAAGCCTAAAAATGGACATGGTTAAGGTCTTGGAATTCACCTTTAGATGGTGAAGGTTTTATACTCCAATCTTGGTGAAATCCATACTGCAACTCAAGGAGAATTCTCTCCATTAGGTGTTGAACGAGGAGACAAAGTAAAACTCTTTTAAGGATTTTCATAGTAACATCAAGCAAAGAAATGCTTCAACTGTCACCACAATCAGAATGATGTCTTTTTTTCTTGCACATTGCAATGTTCTATGCATGTTTTCAGCAACCAAAGATGGTTTTCTTATCCCAACAAATAGAAAAAAATGCATGATGATTGTGAATAATTGTATTACCACCATGTTTTTAAATCTTGCTAGGAATTTAATTACTGCCTGGGACTTTTTTATTTTTCAAAAGAGTGAAGTGCTGACTGAATTTCAAAGAAGGAAGTTGGTTCTTCATCCTGCTCAGAAACAATTTGAGGAGATGGAATACATCCTCTAAACAGCAGACTAATAGATTAAATTGAACCAGGGTGTGGCCTTTGATATAACAATTCTGCTTACTATGCCATTATGCCACCTTAAATAGAAAGTATTTTGTAACATAAAACATAAAACAAAATAAAAATTTTTTGGACCGTCCCCATTTAGTGAAGGTTTGTTGAAAATTATAGCTTGGTCTACACAGACTTGAGTCCAAAACAGAATTGATCAAAGTAAGAATGGCGGACATTTATATAATGAAATAGCAAGAAGTGATGTATTAAGCAGATGGCATTCTGGGAACTGGCAGTGGTATCATCTGAAGGTGGGACTTGGAGAGTTGGAACTGGAATTAACATCATAAGCCAGAAGTGATTATTATTGGGGTGATTCTCCAGTTGTTCTGTAAGGAATGGAGGAGAGAGACTGTGCCAACTCACAGTCTTGTGAGCAATTACAATTATTTGAGCCAGTAAACTGTCTCCCATTCGCGTGTGTGTGACAAGTTCTAATTTCAAATGTCTATGGAAAAATCTATTTTCAGAAGAACTGACTGCAAACCAAATATCGAAACATATCTGTCCCAAAATAAAATAACTTTTACTGCATATCTGCCATTGTCCGCTGGAATACCTCATTCAGACTCTCAGCGAGTCTACTCCAGCAGCATTGGGCGTAAGACAACAGATCATTCTGGACATTGCACTGGCAAAGACTGATGCTATCACAGTGCAAAGTTTCGAGACAAGCAAAACATGTCTTTATGCAAAAAAAAAAAAAGTACAATTTGTTTCTATCACGTCTATAAAACTATACATTCATCCCTGGAAAGTCAGTGGATGAGAGACTGACTGGCTTTGTCTTTTTTGTATTAGAATATTATTTTTATAAAGAGACTTCCACATATCTTATTTGGACATTTATTATTACACTCTATTCTCACTGTTATGTTTAGTGACCTGTGTCTGCTGTGCTATATTGTGACATTGTATGAAATGTTTCCTCGTCAATGTGATTAGCAACAAATACATTTCAACCTACTATAATGTATACAGTAAACTGCACTGGACTGAACTAAATTGATTCCTTAGTGATTAATGAGTAAAAAGTACATTAGACAGAATCTACTGGTAGAGTTATCAGTCATCTTGTATTCACCGGTAAAGGTATCCCAACTTATTCTTAAAAAAAATCTTTATATGTATTTATATCTTAGACTTGACTCATTTCTCATACATGTAATTTATACAGACATTTAACACGACCTGACCAATCAGGTGCCCACTGTCAAAACCCATGATAATGCACCTGCATTAACGTTCTGAAAAGTTAACTTCCTGAAAAGGATTGTTTCTAGTAAAAAAAAATAAAGCCTTTAGAATAACCAGCCAAGTATCTCCAGCTAAAAAGAAACAATTATGAACTCTGATTTTCTAAATTACTGCCATTAGCTCTGTTGGTAACACTGCTGGTTTAATTTTGCGCATGTGGTTAAGGATTTTCATCCAATGTAGTGGTCTACTTAACTTTTTGTTGTCATAGTTCCTTTGACTGACATAAAGCTTTACAGGGTGAAAATACTTTAAATGTTTTGATTTGAGAAAGTACATAGGATGTCGTAGGAAATGTTTATGTATATTAAAGTGGGAGACAAGAAATAATTTACACAAATACACTACAGTGAAAATCTTTGTGAACCTATTATTTATTTGTAGTCAATGCTTTTATGAGTAGCAACAACTGCCGATCAGTGTGTCACCTTGAGTTCAAAAAGTTTAAACCATTCATCCACATAATACAGTTTTGCTATTTGACATTTTCAGGCTTCCATACATGAGTTTTTTGCTTCAGGAATTTCAGTAGGGGCTTGGGCTGTAATAAAACTACAAGCAGGACTCATAATCTGGATTAGAGTTTTATCAAGAATAGTGGTGTACTTCAAGCAAAATGTTAATATCAAAGTCTTAAAATATTTTGTTTTCGATTGTTGGTTCAGGGAACACTAAACTGGAAGTCATCTAGATTCACTTTACATATCTTGATAAATGCCTTTTTTGTAAAATCATGCATTTCTTACTTAATATGTCTTGTCATTGATATGGTTTTGTTAAAGGACATAAACACACATTAGACATGTGAAGGCTATATGGACTATACTGGTGAGCTGAGCTGCTCTGAAAAGTACATTTCTAAAGAGGGGTGAAATAAATGAATTTAAAACTAATATTCAATCCCCACTTGAAAGTTTCCAGGTGTTGTGGATGGCCGTGGCCCTTGCCTGGCCAGGTTGCCTCCACGCCTGAAGGAGCAGGGGAAGAGATATGGCCAGAACATTACCTCCCCTGGAATGCTAGGTGGCGTCTGCCCTTAGTGTCACTGGTGCCTCGGACTCCTGCAGGGATCCATGTGGGCTGGAGTTTGATACAGCCCTGTTGGGGTCCGTGGGTGCTGCTAGGAGGTGCTGTAGCAGACGGTGAGCCCTGGAGCACAGCACTTCCGCCAGACCCAGAAGTGCTGTTGGAAGTCCATCACCGACCACCTGGAGTACTTCCGGGTGCCTTATACTGTATAAGGGGCCAGTGGACACTACTCAGGGAGCCAGAGTCAAGAGGAGGGAGACAAAGCTTCCAGGGGAAAAGTGGAGAAGAAAGGAAAAGAAAGAAAACAAAAGAAAGAGAAAGAGAGTGTTGTGCTTGCTGGAACTGTGTTGTAAAGAACAGCAAAAGAAAAATAGAATCTGTGGGCTTGGACTTGTACCTCCAGCGTCTGTCTGTGTTGTGTTGGGACGGTTTGAGTGCCCTCTATCTTCCACAGAGGGTATGATGCCTGCCATTTATGCAGTGGCATGTCTAGTCACTTTTTATGGTTTATGGGCAATGACAGTGAGACCTGGAAGGGCGTGATTGGGAGGAATGGCCCCCCCGATCTGAACCCGAAGCGGTGTTTGGTTATTGGACTTCTGTGCTCATCACGGATTGTCCGTAACGAACACCATGTTCAAGCATAAGGGTGTTCATATGTGCACTTGGCACCAGGACACCCTAGGCATCAGTTCGATGATCGACTTTGTGGTTGTGTCGTCGGACTTGTGCCCATATGTCTTGGACACTCGGGTGAAGAGAGGGGCGGAGCTGTCAACTAATCACCACCTGGTGGTGAGTTGGCTTCAATGGTGGGGAAGATGCCGGTCAGACCTGGTAGGCCCAAACGTGTTGTGAGGGTCTGCTGGGAACGGCTGGCAGAGTCCCCTGTCAGAAGTAGCTTCAACTCCCACCTTCGGCAGAACTTCGACCACGTCCCGAGGCAAGTGGGGGACATTGAGTCTGAATGGGCCATGTTCCGTGCCTCTATTGTTGAGGCAGCTGACCGGAGCTGTGGCCGTAAGGTGGTCGGTGCCTGTCGTGGTGGCAATCCCCGAACCCGTTGGTGAACATCGGCGGTGAGGGATGCCGTCAAGCTGAAGAAGGAGTCCTATAGGACCTTTTTGTCCTGTGGGTCTCTGGAGGCAGCTGACAGGTACCAGCAGGCCAAGCAAAATGCGGCTTCGGTGGTTGCTAAGGCAAAAACTCGGGCATGGGAGGAGTTTGGAGAGGCCATGGAGAACGACTTTCGGACGGCTTCGAGGAGATTCTGATCCACCATCCGGCGTCTCAGGAGGGGGAAGCAGTGCAGTGTCAACACGGTATATGGTGGGGATGGTGCGCTGCTGACCTCGACTCGGGACGTTGTGGGTCGGTGGGGGGAGTACTTCGAAGACCTCCTCAATCCCACTAACATGCCTTCCAATGAGGAAGCAGAGCCTGGGGACTCTGAGGTGGGCTTTCCCATCTCTGGGACTGAGGTCACCGAGGTGGTCAAAAAACTCCTTGGTGGCAGGGCTCCGGGGGTGGATGAGATACGCCCGGAGTTCCTCAAGGCTCTGGATGTTGTAGGACTGTCTTGGTTGGCACGTCTCTGCAACATCGCCTGGACATCGGGGACAGTGTCTCTGGATTGGCAGACTGGGGTGGTGGTCCCCCTCTTTAAAATGGGGGACCGGAGGGTGTGTTCCAACTACAGAGGGATCACACTCCTCAGCCTCCTTGGAAAAGTCTATTCGGGGGTTCTGGAGAGGAGGGTCCGTCGGATAGTCGAACCTCGGATTCAGGAGGAACAGTGTGGTTTTTGTCCTGGTCGCGGAACAGTTGACCAGCTCTACACCCTTAGCAGAATCCTGGAGGGTGCATGGGAGTTTGCCCAACCAGTCTACATGTGTTTTGTGGACTTGGAAAAGGCGTTCGACCGTGTCCCTTGTGGAATCCTGTGGGGGGTGCTCCGGGAGTATGGGGTACTGGACCCCCTGATAAGAGCTGTTCGGTCCCTGTACAACCAGTGTCAGAGCTTGGTCCGCATTGCTGGCAGTAAGTCGAGCCTGTTTCCAGTGAGAGTTGGACTCCGCCAGGGCTGCCCTTTGTCACCGACTCAGGATTGGGTCACTGCTTTTTGCAGATGATGTTGTCCTGTTTGCATCATCAGGCCGTGATCTTCAGCTCTCTCTGGATCGGTTCACAGCTGAGTGTGAAGTGGCTGGGATGAGAATCAGCACCTCCAAGTCCGAGACCATGGTCCTCAGCCGGAAAAGGGTGGAGTACCCTCTCAGGGTTGGGGGGGAGATCCTGCCCCAAGTGGAGGAGTTCAAGTATCTCAAGGTCTTGTTCACGAGTGAGGAAAGAATGGACCATGAGATCGACAGGCGGATCGGTGCGGCATCCACAGTGATGCGGGCTCTGCATCGGTCTGTCGTGGTGAAAAAAGAGCTGAGCCGTAAGGCAAAGCTCTCAATTTACCAGTCGATCTACGTTCCTACCCTCACCTATGGTCATGAGCTATGGGTAGTGACCGAAAGAACGAGATCGCTAAAATGAGTTTCCTCCGCAGGGTGTCTGGGCTTTCCCTTAAAGATAGGGTGAGAAGCTCAGTCATCTGGGAGGGGCTCAGAGTAGGGCCGCTACTCCTCCACATCGAGAGGAGTCAGATAAGGTGGCTCGGGCATCTGATCAGGATGCCTCCTGGACGCCTCCCTGGTGTGGTGTTCCGGGCACGTCCAACCGGGAGGAGGCCCCGGGGAAGACCCAGGACACGCTGGAGGGACTATGTCTCCCGGCTGGCCTGGGAATGCCTTGGGATTCTCTCGGAAGAGCTGGAAGAAGTGGCCGGGGAGAGGGAAGTCTGGGCCTCTCTGCTTGCTGCCCATGATAAGCGGAGGGATGGGTGGATGGATGGATATTGTCACACATGTGCATTTGTGGCTCACTCTCCAGGCTTATCTAAGGGGGCACTGGTGCTAACTTTGTCCTCTTCTGTTTCCTCCAGAATACTGAGAAGACACCCAGTGAGGGCAATTGACTCCATCCCTTCAAGTCCTTTACCTTCAATGGAGGCATTCCATTCTGAATAAAACACACTACGGGTGGTGCTCCTACCTGTGAGTGAAATTCCTGGAATTACAAAGCCTGATGTACTCTCAGCTAGCGTTGAGGCTTTCTGTATTGATATTCTCCCATTGTAGCCATGGTTGTTTTTGTTTAGTCTGATTAAATGGGGAAAACTGGGTTGGTGTCCCAACATTTCCTCATGGAACTTGCAGTCCTTTACTTTGCAATCCAGCACTACTGCTACAGTCTAGTCCAGTAACTCTCTTGAGACTGTATAGTCTTTTTATTTCAAAGACATTTTAATATCATCTATACTAATAAAAGGCAAAGCCCTCACTGACTGACTGACTGACTCACTCACTCACTCACTCACTCACTCATTCACTCACTCATCACTAATTCTCCAACTTCCCGTGTAGATAGAAGGCTGAAATTTTACAGGCGTATTCCTTACAGCTTACTTACAAAAGTTAAGCAGGTTTCATTTCGATATTCTACACATAACGGTCATAACGGTTGACTTTCTTATTTATGACCCCATCTTCACGAAATCTGGTAGGCGGCTTCCCTGCGCTAACCGAAACCAACGTACATACTTATTTCGGTGGTATGATGCCACTGTCGGCCGCCATATTGAACTTTCCAACGTCACTAATTCTCCAACTTCCCGTGTAGGTAGAAGGCTGAAATTTGGCAGGCTCATTCCTTACAGCTTACTTACAACAGTTAAGCAGGTTTCATTTCGAAATTCTGCGCGTAACAGTCATAACGGTTGACAAAGTCCGCCATGTTGAACTTTCTTATTTATGGCCCCATCTTCACGAAATTTGGTAGGCGGCTTCCCTGCGCTAACTGAAACCAATATACGTACTTATTTCGGTGGTATGACGCCACTGTCGGCCGCCATATTGAACTTTCCAATAGTCTTTGTTACTTATGGGCCCATCTTCAAGAAATTTGGTACGTGGATTCCCAACGCTAACTGAATCCTACTTACGTACATATATACGTCCATAGCCTGCAGCTCGGTCACTGTATGAGGCGGCGTTGGGTCCCCCATTCCAACGCCTCCCACGTTATTGGCTGCCTGCCTATATAATGCCGTCAATCGCTCCAGTCTCTACATTCCCTTCCTTGCTTCGCCACAGGATTCACGTCTCCCTGCTGACTACAGCCTTTTTATTTAATCCACGGATTCTCCGCTGTATTATTGTTCGTTTATTACGATTATAGTTATTGTGTAGGTATTTTAGACTTCCTTTACATTGTTCAGGTACCCATTTCCTTTATCGTTCCAACCATACCCCTATTAACATGTCTATCGAGGTGATCACCATCGATCAAAGAACTGTCACTTATCGAGTGGTTTCCATGCCCAGAGATGGCACCTACCTTTTCCATTCTCTGTGTTACATATTGCACGGCCATATCAGGCTCACTCTTGATATCCGGAGGAACATTGTGTCTTATGTATTGAATGACTGGGACAAGTTCAAGATGTGGACTGATGACGGTACAGGAGATAATTATACTACACAGGAGCACTATAAGAGTGAAATGCTTAAGCCCTTCACTTATGGTTCTGCATGTGAGTTGATGGCTGCCGCTGAATTGTTTGGTTGTCGCTTTCAAGTGTACCGAAATGGCCAAATATTTTACACCTTTCGACAACTGCTAATACCTCTTAAACATCTTAGATTGACAGGTGACGATTTTAGTAGTGGACACTTTGATGTTTATGAATGTTTAAACTCTCAAAAGCTGGATGTAAAGTTATCGATGAAACCGGTTGTATACTTACAACGCATGACAGATGCCGAATGTCTCTTCAACACAAGTCCTACAAATACTGTCGTAATTGAAACAAACCATGAAACTCAAACCGATTATGACTGCAGCAATCCAAGCTGTGAGATATGAAACAAGATTACTGTTCACATGGCCAACTATATGTTGCATGCTCAAGAGTAAGCTCAGCACAGAGCTTGGTTATATTACAACCGGAGGGCTGAACTCACAATGTGGTATACAAAAAGATCCTTAACAAATAATTATTGGTATATTTTCCCTCAGTTTAAAAAGGTTTAATTTTCTTTTTAATAAAAAATTTAAAGCAGTGCTTCGCCGCTGCAAAGCGCGGGTATTTTGCTAGTACATAATATATTTATTTAGATTTATTCCTTAATGTTGCTACATCTTTTAACGTTTCCTTAAGAATCTGTTTACATTTTGAAAACTAATCAACCAGAACTGATCATATTGATTAATGTGAGATCTCACTGTATATGAATGTCATGCAAGTCAAAAACCAAAATGACTTTTGGTTTTCATCTCGACACACAATTTTTATACTAAGAATAACTAATGCTTCCTAGATTCTTCATCCCTCTAGCTATTTTGTAATCTATTTATGCAGGTTGACAGCACAGGAACTAGAGCCAGCGCCAGCAATAAAAAGAAAAAGACAGAAAATATCCCTGATTAGGGCACCATTCAGTGGCAGGCCTCACATAGATATACACACATACTTACACTGACTCCTGTGGAGCTTTCTCTTACTCAGATGACCACAAAATATACTTTTGGAGTTATGGTGTTTCTGAGTGAATGTATAATGTTTATGCATATTTATCAGCTCCATCAAGCCTTGTGCCATTTACAAACCCATCCATCTATGGATTTAGGACCAAGGCATCCAAACCTGGCAGGAACAGACACAAGGCAGGAATGAACCTTAAGTCTGCTACTAAATACACTAATAAAGACATCCTCAATCATTCCTACTAGGGCAGTTTAGAGTCACTACTTAGCCAACTTTGGACTTTGGAATGAAACTGGAGTATCCAGAGGAAACTTGTGCAAACACAGACAGAGCATATAACTAACACAGGGACCATCCTTCCCAGGAATTGCAATAGTGTCCTGCTGCTGTGTTGTATCTGCCGTGTGGTTAGCAGAGGCTGTCTCAGGCCCTGAAACCCCAGACACAACTACACAAGAAACAGAAATATGTTTCTTGTATTTTTATTTTACTTTATTCTTTTCCATTTCCTCCTCCACTCTTCCTCAGGAGAGCTTTGTTCTACTTCTCCCCTGACTCTAACACATCCGAGTGAGATGGAGTCCTCCTTTTTAAAACTGTACTGAAGAGTATTTTCAGCTGTTGTGCTCCAGCAGCACTGAAATGTCATAAGGTCATCAAAGAAAACAAATCAGTGTCGGAAAAGCACTTAAAATATCCACTGGGGGCAGGAAATTAATACATATTTATTTTCCAAAAATGCTCTGCAAAAATCAAAGCTCAAAGGACCACTAAAATTAGCAATCCAATAGTAAACAAGTCACAAAAGGTACAATTTCAAAGTGTAGTCTAAAAAACAGAGCAAGTAAATCCACAATAAATAATCAAAATCTCACAAACTCACCAACACTATAAGCACGTTGAATGAACCACAAGGGATTGCTTGTTTTTTCTGACTTTTTAGGATTGAGGGCAGTCCTTTGATGGTGATGGGCAGGTGGCACCTCCTCTTGGGGAACCACCTATAAAATACATGCAACATGGTACCACTGGCATAGATATATGGAAATAACATTATATACAAAACTAACACAAAACACAAATTAATTGAAATACATAACAAAAGTAACCATATGAACATGGACAAATTAAGAAATTAAAAATGAGCAAAAAAAACATCAGCGTTATCGCCAGGAAGCATATCTGAGGCAGGCAAAATCTCCAGCTGACAGAGGAACTGCCTCCTATCAGTTGTGTCTAGTGACCACAACAGGGCTGTGATCGAGCCCTCTGGGTTGTCAAAGTGAAGCAAACTATGACACTGGGAAGCAGTACCCCACTGAAATTCTAATATACCAGCCTCATGATCAGGATATGGAAAGGCGACCAACCCAGCCGTGATGCTGTCTATCAATTATTAGGACATCCCAGCTAGGGAAAAGAGCTTTCATCCATCCAGGCCCGGATGCCAGAAAATCCATGTCACCTTTTACAGCTGCCATAAGAAATCTTCTCTAATTTGTATTATACTTCCCTCCTAAGGTGATTTATGTATGTGAGTTTGATGACTCAAAACTAAATTAGGTTAGCAAATGGACAGAGAAGAAATATACCAATAACGTGAATTCAGCAGAATTCAGTTTAATCTAAAATCAAATATTTAAAATGAGTGTTCAAAATTAGGCACAGTCAAGTCCTTGCTAAATTGTGGCCTCTCAATTTTATTTAAACACAACACAATGGGAATGCCACATGAAAAATATAGTGTACTGGGCCTGATCATACTCAACAGCTTTTGAGATGGCTTATTTATTCAAAAGAGTCAACACTGAAGATTACTGTCATGATATTGGAGCTCCTGTTGGAGTTTTATACCAAGGTGGTAAAGGGATTAGTAGTCTAAGGGTTTGGCAGATAGTTTGAGGACAGACTGTGTTAGAAGTGGTAGTCTGCTATCAATGTTCAAGGCGTCATGTCAGCACAGAATGATCCATCGATATTTGTACAGTTGAGGAAAATAAAAAACAGAATTAAGTATTATTATTTTAACAATAGTAAGAAAAGATATGAAAAGAAAATAACAGAACAAAGAAAAGTATGATACAAGGAGAAAGAAAGAGAGTCACATTGTGCATCAAGTAGGCAGAAACTCACAAAATTACAATATTTCCAAGACATTTGAACTTCCTCACAGTATCTCTAGTGACACTGATATCTAGCAATTTTTACAGCAAGAGGTGTAATCTCTACAGAATGGAAGGTTTAAAACCAGGCAGGTTTGCATTCAAGAGCTGCATAGTGGAAAAATATCTCAGGTTGGAGAGCATGGATTCAAATCCTGGCCCAGTCACCATCAGTGTAAGCCACTCTCTTTGTGACTATGGGATTTTCTCCTGGTTTTACTAACACGTCCATAAGGATTATTTGTTAGATGTATTGTTAACGGCGGTGTTTGTGAGTCAGATTCATAAAAATTGTGTATGTGTATACTCACAGCAACTGTAACCCATGCATAGGCTACAATCTGGATGAAGTGGGAAATGACGATACCCTTGATTAAGTAGGGAAATGCAGCCAAATGAACTAAATGGCGACTAATGGATAAAAATTCATATCACATAGCTGTTATTCTAATGTGTGTTAATGTGACAAACATATTGCACCTCAAAAGTTAATAATATGATGACTCTATTTAACTTCCATTTTAAGAGGGCCAATGTTGTGTATTTGCACTGAAGAACATTTTTGGGATTTTTTGTCAGTTTATATTGACTACCTGTTGTCACTTCTCAGGAAACTGGCCAACAGGCCAGCAATATCTTAGCCAAACTTCACTCCATCGTGCCCACTGTGCTGGAGGCCATTAACTGTCTGGTGGGGCTCCACGTGCACTTTTCATATAGTGTGAGTGTGTTTACATAAAATATAACATGTTTTGTCTAGCATAAAAAGGCAACTTGCAACAATGTCCTGTTTTCCTAATATAATTGCAGGAATTGATTGCTCTTGTATTTCAATAAGGGCACCTACTGGATATGTAGTTGCTTTTGTTAGTCATAAGCAGTAACATTTTATTAATGCACAAGTCATCTGTTATGACAAGATGAGACTGATAGGCTCAGTAGCCTGGGTCAACCCATAATTTATTTATTTATTTTATTTTGAGGCAAAGTAGCTTTGACAGATGACTTGGTGAAGGAGCTGTGCACGATGGCTGACATGTTAGTAAGGTAACTAGCTGAACCCTAATTTCTTCATATGGCCTGCTCTACACATTGCAACAGAAATCATGTTGTTATATGTGCCAAGTGATAGCGGCTACCCACTCAAACGCTGGCTGCCCAAATCCCAGAGCACAGTGGAGAGATATGACAATGCTGTGCATGGTCTTAGCATACTCAGTTGTGGAGCAGATTCTTGGGACGCTTCAAATGCAGGTCTGGATGCACCTTGTGGGAGGCTGCTCTACCAGCCAATGAAGGTCTGCAGCATCCTGATTGCATATTGTCACACTTGGGTCACAAAGTTGCACAGCAGCACTTAAGGTTTTCCAAGAGACAGAAACTTTATTCCAGAATAGGCAGAACAAACAAGTCTCTTTCAGGAGTGATCCTGCTGTACAAGGGGCAACTGTCGAACCAACTGCCTTGGTTCGCCTCCTGGTCAAAATAACACAAAATTTTCCTCTTCTAAAGGGGCTCAGCTGCACGGGATCCCTGACCGGAGCAGAAGGAGTCTGGGGGAAGAGAAACAAGGCAGTGAGACACTAGCACAGCCATGGCGCAGTCTTTGAAATGTTTGAAGCCCTGTGCGGCACGGCAGTAAGCAGCAGATTAGCAGCTGACCCTGCAAAGAGGAGACGAAAACCTGTGTTTGTTTCCTATTGAATCACTGTTTAAGAGGGGGTTTTGGAGGAGCAATTGTGTCCCCTTAGGGCTGCTATCACGGTATGTATGAGATTGATTAGAATAGTCCATATACACTGTATGGTTGTTTCGGGAGTGACAATTAGTCAGGGTTTGAGGGGCATTCGTGTACACACATTTACAAGAGGTTGTAAACTATGTAGAAATGTACATATGCCTGGTTTTATCAATTTTTTTGTGTACACATTTTCCTGTTTTTGACATATGCTCACATCCAATACAAAGTTTTAAAAATTAGACTCCATGACTGGATCCTGCCTTATTTTAAGTGCTAGCCAGAAGAGCACCACCACACTCTGCAGTGGAATATGTGGGTTTGATGAAATAGGGATAGTGGGTTTGAGCTTAAAAGATTATATTGAAAAGCAAAGAAAGTTAGTTATGAACAGTATGTACTGTACTCTATAAGGATAAAAGAAGACAGGCCTTAAACAAAGAATCCAGACCAAAGGAACAAATTCGAAATCCCAAGAAGAAAATAGAAACTTTTTGGAAATAGACATGAAGTACTGTAAATTAAAAAGAACAAACTCTAGTGAGGAGATCCTTCTGAAACATTCTCCTTAGCTAAGGTGATTAAAAGAGTAAATAGGTGGTTTCATTGAGGTGAGCAGGATGGCTTAGGTTGTTCTGCAAATCTCTCACAGAGTACAGGCGACATCTGAAGAATGTTCTCAATTTTTCTCTCTCCTTTTCGCATCTCTGTTGGGCAATGAAATGTGAAGTTCAGTTGTACCAGGCTGGAATACGAAGGCAAAGAGAACTGAACAGTGGAGGTAATGGCACACATTTCTAGGGCAGAGAAATTTGTTAAAAGTGAAGAAGGAAAAGATGACTGTGGGGTACAATGCAGAAGGAAACAGGAAGCAGGAAGAAGTTATTGTGAGTGAAGAGTTAGAAAAGAGATGAAGACGGGCAGTGTGGAGCCTAGATGGGAAGAAACATTCAAATATTTTAGAAGGACTGGATGAAATTTGAGCTTTGTGGAAATTGTGTTTATAAATAAGATCCACTTTGAAAGCAGCGAGTGTGAGTAACACTGGAGATTTTAGTGTTATGATATAGTAATGGGGAAATTTCATGGGAATCATAGACCTGATAGACCTGTACATTGTTATCCTGTGGGTATGAACCAAGCTGATTTTCTCATTGAGCCATGAAGATTAAAACCAGAACTTATAGGCAATAGAGAACAAAAATACTGAGGTTAGTTGGGTGAGTTGTACATATTAAATGGCAGTAAAAGGATGTTTTAACTTCATGCTTAAGTTATACACAAACCAGTGTTCCCAGAGATGCCGTTGATTATTCAAAAGGAAAGCCAGGACTGGGGAGCAGCTGTCAATGGATGATGGCAGCATTATGACAGCAGAATGAATGCTTTTGCCGACTGTGAACCTTAAGCAATAGTAGTAGTAGTAGAAGTAGCAGTACTGTCATGTGTACAGAGTACAGTATAGTTCTTACTGGCACGTTCAACCAACATGCAATAACATGTCACCCCACTTTGCTGCCATGATAAACAAGAATGTATAAAACACATATTGTAACTTCATTCCCCTTTTCCTCCCATACTCTGCATCATGATTGGCTCAGTTTCATAGCCTTATACATTTTTAAAATATGCATTGAAATTGAAAGAAGACACCTTTTAAATGGAAAGAACAAAACAATGTAGGCAAAATACAACTGATCCTTATAAAGAATGTTGCCAGAGCTCACCTAGCAGCAGCATATGGACTCTTGTTGTACATCCATTATCCAACTCACTATATCCTAACTACAGGGTCACGGGGGTCTGCTGGAGCCAATCCCAGCCAACACAGGGTGCAAGAAGGTGCAGGAAACAATCCCCGGGCAGGGCGCCAGCCCACCGCAGGGCGCACACACACTAGGGACAATTTAGAATCACCAATGCACCTAACCTGCATGTCTTTGGACTGTGGGAGGAAACCAGAGTACCCGCAGGAAACCCACGCTTACACGATTAGAACATGCAAACTCTACGCAGGGAGGACCCAGGAAGTGAACCTGGGTCTCCTAAATGTGAGGCAGCAGCGCTGCCCACTGCGCCACCATGCTGCCCAACTCTTGTTGTTCTTAAGTTTAATGCTTCCACCATTGTATAAGTGAGCTATTGTGGGAAGACTATCTAAATATATTACATACATGCAAGGTCTTTAATGAGACCTGCATTCACTCCTCTGCAGAGCACTTTATTTTTACAGACACTTTTAAAAGATGGCATTACACACAAGCTGATGGAATTCCCTTTAATGGACTTTTCTGAGTCACTCACTCACTTTGCTACGTCATTTGGCTGCTGCTGTTCCAACCACAAATCAATGAATCCTTGGAGATGCAAGCACCAGATGAAAGTCAACAACATTAAAAGATTATTGCTATTTGTCAAAAGCTGACCGCTGGCCAGACAGCTGTACCCCAGAACTAATTGCAATACAGAATGGTTTTGTCAAGCAACTTTATAAAAAAGGGAATTCTATTCTTATGGTAACATCAACCCTATGGTATTACAGACTTAATCTAAATGTACAGGTAATCCTAAAACATATTGACAGTTTTTTTATTTCCATCGTATGCAGGGAAAACAATGATATACATAACATCCTGAAATTGGCCTAATCAAATTCAAGGGTACAAATAACCAGACCCTATCCTGGCTGCGTCTAGGGCAAGGTTAGAAACCTGTCATGGACAGGGTGCCAGTCCATTGTAGGCTCCAGTCATATAGGTCAGATTTGCAGTTACCAGTAAAAACAACCTGCAGGTTTTTGGAGATATAAGAGGAAAATTGAATTACCTCGAGGAAAATCTACAAAGACAATTGGAAGAATGTGCATATTCTATATTGAGAAGACTGAGAACATCCATTGAGCACCACCCTTGTTTATACTTAAATGTTAAAATACATTTGTATCATTAAATAATAACCTTACAATTGCACATGCTGTATGTCAAACATGTGAGCATAGTGAGTACCTTATGGGGAGGAATTTAATGTTGCAACTGGAGGATTGGAAAGAATGTTACACTTGCTATAACAACAATTTTCATTTCCAGGAAAGAGGAAGACTTGCCCAAGATGTGTTCCAAGAAATCTCACATCTTTCAAACTAGCTGACTTAAAAACCAGACCCAAATAGATCATTTAGACCACAGCAGCCCAACGATGTACATGGGAGATGGGAGGCTAAATACAAGATGATACATCTTCCTACTCTTTTTTTGTAAGCCTAACTGACAACGTTAAGTGAGGTTTTTCCAACCTGGGACGCTGACTGTGTTTGTGGCTTTCTTTTCTGTGGTTTAGTTGGCAAGGATGTTTGGAGCTATGGCAGAGCTGTTAGAACTAGTATGTCAGTTGCAAGTTTAGTTCACAAACCAACAAACCTTTGTAACCACACAGGGGCTCCAGAAAGCCCCAAAACACAGACACAGTAACACAACCCACAATATATGAATAAAATGGAGGATATTTATTCCACAAAGTATATTGACATCCTTCCTTCCAGCAATGTGCCACAATTATACATTACAATAAATGAACAATAAACCAACAATTCTTCCTCCTTCTCCACCTCCATTAAGTGTTGCCCACTGCCTCCCGGTTTTCACTCGTGTGATATGTGACAGTTAGCTCCCTTTTAAGCTGAACCCAGGAATACTTCTAGTGTCAAGCTGTATCTTCCAGGAAGCACTTCCGGGCCATAAAGAAAGTGGAAAGGTCCTACAATGACAGCACCCACTAACGATACCCAGGGACCCTGAAAGGACTGTACTTCTGGACTCCAACTCCCTAGCATTATTGTAGAGTCCCGACTGTGTTCCTATGTGAGGACCACTGCCACATATCATATGGAGGATTGAACTGCTCCTGAATCCCAGCTATCACTGGTTCTTCTATTAATTTACACCTGCTGGGTACAAAGTTATTTATTTTTCCATCTGCATCATTGTGCTGGCCTCCCATCCAGGTAATGGCTTCTTCCTTATCTAATCCAGGATGCCATTTCTCCTCCTACACCATGTTTGCTGAAATGAAAGCCCAGCAGACAGTGTAAGGAGTTTGGAGCATCACAGATGAAATGCCAGACACTAAGATTATGTCAAGGCTTATTTCTTGGAATCTCTCCATCTTAAACAGTGCTAGCTCCAGCATGAATGGGACTTTATGCTAGCTCCATTTCTAATGGGTGACCCAATAAAAACTTACTACAACTTGGATGAAAAGTTGGTAATGGGCTACAAAGTCCTAAAAAGATGCTAACTCAGGCCAGCATCACCTCAGAGCACAAATATTGTGGGGAAGATATTTCTCTTGCTGCAGCCTATGGAGAAATAATAATAGCTGACTACGTGGTTCATGGTCTACTTGAGCCTCTGAACAGGCTAGTACAATGAATGAGATAAAGCCCTTTCCACAAGCCTATCCATAAAGAACCTACCAGAAAATATACAGATGAGAAACAGAAGGAAACACTTTCTCCAGCATGAGTTTGAACATACAGTATAGTCCCAACTGTCCTCATGTAGATGAACCTGTGGAGTCCACCTGGGCCCTTAGAAAATGGTACTGTTGGTTAACTGTTGGAAAATCTTTTTCCTGTGCTTTTTGCCTTGAGGTGGTGGTAAGTGAGTTTCAGGTCAAGGGTTCACAAGACTTGGGTAGCCAATTACCATGGCTCCCTGATTGATTCATCTGAAATTATATACAAACTAACAAACCAGAGTGATCTGTATTCACATTGAGGCTTGCTCTTAAATGTCTGCTGAATGTGTAATCTCCTTCCAGAGTTTCACCTGATCCAAAACTCTCCATACCATGTGACAATAAGTTGGTCTGTGACTAAAAAATGGATGAATCCATATAATCACCTTCAAATATGAACATCCTTAAGAGGATTTCCTCAGAAGGTACTTACAACCCATGTAGGGCATGTTACATGGCCAAAATGAGCCATGAAAGGCATGGTCACCCAATGTGACACTGTTGCACCCAGCTACACTGATGCCACCACTGGACCTGAAGCAGTTGCCAGTATAACAGTGGAGTGTTATGTTTCAGCAAGGGCTTCTCCTCTACCTGGGGTTCAAATGTCTCTTTTATGTTTTGCACTGTAAGGGGTCATCAGTGAGTCCCAAACCCCAAACACATCTGCACCTCCACTTCTCCCAGGTGAGCTTTATCCAACTACATTTTTGAATCTGACTCATCCAGACAAGGTGGATAACTCATTTTCAACCCAGACCTAGAAGTACTTACAGCACATCAGTACTGTACTCGATGAAGCACTTCCAGGTCAGATGGAACCTCCCCTTCCCCCAGTATCTCCATCTAGGTGTACCTGAGGACCCCAGCAACAACAAACCCTATTCTCAAAATGAAATGGTGCATGGTCAAGCATGAGGAACCACACAGCATAGTAAAGATCCATATAGGACCATTAAGGAGCCAGTATTTTTAAGAGTGAACAACTGTAACAAATGAGCCAAAACACTGATGCAGTTGTACATGCCAATTAAAATCTCCCAGAACAAATTGTGACCCAAGGGGTCCACAATCTAAACTTAAAAATAACAAAAACGTCACTGCTAACTTTGCATAAAAAAGCATAAACTTCAAACTCATTACGTTTAGTAGACTACAGATAGATTAAACAACACAAAGTGGTTTCTTGCTTCACACATTTTCATACCTATCTACTTCTATTTAAAACATTTTGTTTAAAAAAAACATAGTTGCAATACCTTAGATGGAAAAACCTTTCTCCACGGTAAACAGAAAATGACAGTAGACTGAAACCATCATTTTTTAAACTCAATTTTCTTAAACTTTTTTTTCGAAATGTAAAATTTTTGGGGTCACTGTTATAAAAAAGGGAAATGCATTTATTCGAAAGTTTCCATTCCAAATTCTATTTTACTGGTTCCAGATTGTAATAAGAGGCATATTTGATCAGAATTAATGTGTGTCAGTGGATGAGTGGGCACATATACAGATGCAGACAGAAAGGCATCATGGTGAAAATAATCAAATTGTGTCAAAAAAATCAAAAGTCAAAATGCTGACTCTGTTACAATACTTTTTCAATGACTACATGTGTTAAAATTAAATTGTCTTGTACATTTAAGAATTTAACACAACATTATTTATTGTTTTTATTATCTAGTAAACGTTTCTCAAACCAGTCATTTTTATTTTGCCTTCTGGCACCTTGACGTATACAAAAGAGTATAAAAAATATCAAATAACAAAATATTTTTAGTTTAAAATCAATATTTAATTAAATTAAAAAGCACATCTGGTATCTAACTAATTAAAATATGAACTGAAAATACACAGGTCACAAATACATAATGAACAGACTTAACTCTTCCAGCTGTAACCGCGTGATCCACTGACAGAAAAGGTTTCACGTTTCAGTTTTAATGAGCCTTTTGTTACATTCATTGTGTCAGTGTATATAAGTCTAATTCCGCAGAACTGCTAACTATTTAAATAGAAGTCACATCTGTGGGCTCTTCAAATGTTAGTCTAGGCCTGTGAAGCAAGCCATCCAAAGCATGCCCCCGCAACGCTGGTCGAGTCCGCTGTGTGACGCGCCTGGACCGCGGAGCTGTCCCGCAGATCTTGGTGCTGAAACCGCCGTACTGCCTCACGGGTGAGCCGCGTCTTTCACCGACTCTGTTCTTTGGTGCCGAAGGTTCAACGTGGCTTTTCTTTTGGATTCTGAAACATACACACTCGTATACATGGAATATTTTTTTATTTTTCATTCTCTAGTTTTCGACTGCACTCAAGAAAGCAGATCACGCCTTGCAGGTTTCACATTTCGATCGGAATATCTCCGAAAGGAAAGGGTATGTGTTTCGTGAAGTCTCGGAGCAAATATAATGTTAACTGCAGGAATCGGCAATTCCAGCTGCATTTTACGCGGATATACAGGGGACAGCGGCTGGAATAACAATTTAACCTACGCTGGTAAAATGAGACTGGAAATAACGCTTAACCGGGAAATGGAACAAGCCAATTACGGTACAAAATAAACCAACGTTGTATGTGCATATATTGCAATGACATAACATTATCAGGTATAATATAAGCTCAAGAAGTCCAAAAAATACATTCATCCGAATGTGAAAGCACACTATACGGGAATTTTAATGCTGTTTTTCTGGAATCCTGGAAAATACACACAGGCATACAGATGGAACCTTGATGTACGAGAACGTTGTATTTTCTTTTAAAAGGGAGGCGATCTGTCTGAGGTTATAGATTTTTGGAGAGGTTACGTTTGCTATTAAAATTAAACTTACTTTACTGCTCATAGGGCTCGTCAACAAGCAACGGTTCCCAGTTTTCTACATGCTAAGTATATATTTGAACACCCATTTTGGCTTCCAGATAATATATACTCTTTTGGCAATAATTTAACTTCTATACATTATTTTTAAAGAAAGTATTACTAGCCTCGCAGACTCGCTGAAATGACAGATTATGTCACAGCATGTGGATTTATTTGAAATGCAGAAGAAATCAATTTACATAACAGATGTTCCACAGTAACTACGAAAGCACTGTGGCGAAAAGAATACATGTGAACCAACATGTTACTGGAAGAAGACCTTCTCTTAAATGTACACGTTGAGCTATATGAGATACTGAATCACAACTAAATTGCAAATGAAACTTTTAGTTTTATATCAAATGTTACACCGAAGCCAGTAATTCTAAAAAAACCTGAAAGCCCAGAGGCTCGAAGAAACAACTTCGCCTGTAACCTTTCTGAGTAACCGTCTCTCTACTGTAACGGAAACAAAAAGAGCACATGTTAGTAGCGGCTGGGATCATTTTATGGTGCTGTGGAATACTAAGTCACGGACAAATGCTGCGCCACCAGGGCTTGCTGAAGAGCCGCTGCTGCGTCTTGTTCAGTGACCTGAAGGTTTTTCTGCTCAGGCCGCCGGCTCCTTCGGCTCCGCCACCTCACTTCATCCCCATGAGCGGCGGAGAGCCACACAACCAAAGCAGCACCGTCTCATCCGCCAGCAGCGCTCACGATAACAATAACACCTTGATAAGTTACCCCCAGCGGGCAGCCTGGGTGTCGCCGACGGTAGGGGGCGCTGCACGGGAAGAGGTCGAGGTCTGGGTCGGACCCGCAGCGGAGCTCTCGGCGTCCCTTGTGAGCAGCTTCTCTTCGGATGATTTGAACAAAACGAAAACGGAGGACCACTTCTCGTTGAGCAGCAGCTCGGAGAGTGGCATCCGGACACCACTGTGCAGGATCTGCTTCCAGGGAGCCGAGCAGGTGAGCAGCAAATGAGGAAGGTGGTCTCGTTTAGAAAGTGGCGGTCGTCTTTTTGTGGGGACTCTGGCTTCCTTAGTTAAATTAGCCAATGGGAAGCAGGTGAACCTTTCGTATTGAAAATATGCTTTAGACAATATATTAACATCTGCAAGGCTATCTTTCCCAAGTTTCCCCTCACGTATAAATATTTATGTACATTGTATAACTTCTGCAATTGTCAGTAACTTTTATTTGTGAGTCTTTAACGCCGAGTTTTAAAGCATGCTGCCAGTTACTTCAAAAGAAGCTGCCTGTGTTTTTTTTAGAAAGTACACATTTGTTGAAACCTGCTTATGAATGTGGTGCCTCTAAGGGAAAACTTGGAGCAGCAATCGTGAATGAGCTGTGCTTTTGATTTTCTCTCCTTCAGAATGAGCAACAAATATGGTAATGCCTCAGCGGTTTGTGGACTGACAACAGGCACAGCATCGCTAATGTTAGTAGAACACTTAATGTGTATCTGTTCAATATATACACTTTAATGGGTAGCTTTACTAAAGAAGTTAATTTAATAACACTGACATTTTTGTTCTGTCTAGCAAAAGCCGTAGCAAATACTCTCCCCGAAAGGACAATAAAACTAATAAAACTAATAAAGTTGCATTTTGAAATAGGGCCAGCTTTTAACTTTCTTTCATTTTACATCATGCCTGAAGAAGGGTCTTTAGCTGCCTCGAAAGCCTGCATATTGTAATCTTTCTAGTTAGCCAATAAAAGGTGTCATTTTTGCTTGATTTCTCACTATATTCATAATAGCTAACACTGCACGACACCCTACTGCTTAGCATGAATTTATATTTGTAAAGGAATTTTAAGAGGAAATTTTAAGTTGTTATGCTGGTTATGCTAGATATTCAATTTAGAAAGTATTTCATAGAAAGTGGAACATTAGTTCAGTTCTTGGTATCTCTTTTTCAACTTCACGGAAGTCAATATCTTTTTAGGTTTAAATCAGACACTTAATGCTGATGCTTATGTAACTGGAAAAATTGCATTTTTGGAAATGTTAAAAAGAAAAGACTGCCATATGTTAACGTGTAATTATATTTAATGGCAGTATTATATTTCTGTTTTTTTTTTGCACAAGTAGACTCTTAAAAATACTGGTTCTTTAACGGCACTATATGGTTCTTTACTATGCTGTACGGTGGGACAGTTTCTTTGCATATGAAGTTAATTTGTTGTGCTTTGAAAAACCTCCTAATATGTAGGAAAAAAATCTTTGATGTGTGGTGGGCTGCAGGACACCAACAGATTAAGAAAACCTGAACTTATCCTGTGTTACTGGATGTATGCAATGAGAAGCCTTGGTATTTCACAAATCTTTTACCATCTATTCCTGGTTATTCACTGTATGGAACCTGTTACAGATCTAAAAAAAGGTTCTTTCTGGAAGTTTCATGTGGATGGGTGTTTTGGGAACCAAAGATGGTTTTCCTACTGTAATGCTCTGAAGAGCTGTTCTGGCGCCTTTATTTTTAAGTGTCTACATTAAATAATAGGGACTTCCTTAGTTATCCACATTATATGCGACAGATTCAATAATATGAATTTCCTTAGTTACCTAAATTATAGCCTATGACAAATTAAAAAAATTTCAGGGAGAGGATAATCTGTGCAAAAACACATTACTACAGATATATGAAATAGGACATCCTTGAGCATGGGAAATTCACAGTATAAATAAAATGTACTATTATTATTATTATTAAAGGTACATAAATTAGTACATACATTTATTAATATTATATTAATTAAATATAAATTAGATTAATGTTATTCTAATTATTCTATTCCAACATATGTGCATGTAACCACCAGAATTTTAAATGCACATTCATATAAACACCAACAGTATATGTTAGTGCTTCTATAATAAAGACTGATAGCTTTGTTGCAAATATAAGGAATCATCTCACAAGGAATCACCCAGAGGTAAGCTCTTGCCCTCACTGGGTGGTTTCTTGGGACTGTGGAGGCAGAAAGTGACAAGGCAGGTAGTAACAATGCCCCCTCTTGGCTCAGAGTGGTATCGCATACCTGGAAAGAGCTTGGATGGTGATCCTTAGGCACACATGCGTGATAGTATCTAATGGTGTCCTAATGTGGTAAAATTCAAATAAAAATGTGTAAGCAAAATTTCAAATGTGTATGTTCCGTTCTGATACAACCAAAGACTTCACTGCGTTTATTAGGGTTACTTGTGCTTCCCAGCAAGCATGGAAAGAGACAGGTCGTCAAATAAAGATATTGTTTGCCCTAATTTTTGAGAGAGATGTTTAGACTATAAGCAAAAGTTACAAATATGACATAATTACCTTAAGTAAATGTATAGTATGTTTGGAACTTCTGCAGAATATCAGGGCTGTATTTCCTTTTATACAGTCATTCCTCCATCTATCCAACCATTTTCCTAACCTGCTTATCCAAGGCAGGGATGCTGCAAGCATTTGGCGCAGGAAAGGAACAACAGGGTTCCAGATCAGTGCAACTTTTCACATTCATACAATATTAATTACTTTAATCTATTGCTCAAGTTCCTCTTCACATGCGTAGAAATTACAGATTTATAGTTTGAGCACTTGACCGACTAACAATTCATTAAGATGTATGTCTGTATTTCAGATCTCTGAATAAAGAGGCTCACAATAATCATGATTAGCACATTTGGCACATGGAAATCAATGCTGCTTTTAGATAGTTCATTAGAATGTAGCATTTTGAATGGTGGGTATGAAATCATCTCATAGAGTAGGTGTACGCACCTTTCTCTATTACCATTCAATGCTTCTATTTTAAAATCTGAGGACCTTTTTCTTACCTTAAAGTGTTTTAATGAATGCGGCATTTACAATCATAAACTGAAAAAATTCACTAAGGCAGGAGAGATTGTTTTTAAGATAAAGAAATAGCTAGGATGCTCGCAGAGTATTGACTGCTAGGCTCACATCGTTATGCATTTCTTTCATGTGCTAACCGAAGAGAAGGCAGCAGATTTGATTTCCCTTGTCTACTTTTAAGAAAATATTCCTGCTTTGAAATACCTGAAGATGAGCACTGAAAGAAAAAAAAAATGACAAGCAAAAGAAAGCTTTGCAGTTGTAACTCAGCTTGTGTTTACTGTTTAGACTTTATGTGCAGTATATCATTCAAAAAGTTGCCCTCACCTTCTGCATGCTATCTCATTACTTTGCCCAGTGATTTAATTGCATGTTCCCTGTCTTCATCTAACTGACAGCCAGTTATTTTAGTATAATTCATTTATTATATCAGAATGTCAGAAACAGTGAAGGCAAAAGACAAAAAGAAGTGGAAAGAATTTTTTACAAATCTGATTAGGTATGCTTGTTTGCTCTTTATGTTAAGTGTTTTGGTGGCATTTAAAGCTGCTGTCACTTTAACCAAGTTAGCTCTCTTGGCTAAGGTATGAAAACTCAGAAAGAGTAGAGACTTCATTGCCATTGGTAACTTTGCTGTGTTTCAGCAAAATCATGGAAACTAAGTCAAACATTAGTACAGAATCCCCACAGAGGGCATTCTGGGTCGCTTTTTGGCCTAATTCATTTCAGTTTTGCTTTGCCTTTTTCTAATGGCCATGACTATCTAAAGTTTATTTTCTCTGGCATCTGTGTGGACTGGAGGCTTTTTTCCCTTAACTTTGTTGATTACTAGCCTTACCATAATATTTGTGCAATTTACTGGTATTATTATCATTTGAGGAATTAAGAACATAATAATTATAATGATAACAATAGTAATATCTATAAATATCACATATGTTATACTGTATATATTTGCTACGTATAGAAATATGTTAGAACATTAGGATATTGTAACATTAGAAAAAATGTGATGAGAACAAGCCTTTCAGCCCAACAAGCTAATTCAAGTTACCTAGATTGTCCAAAAATGACATGAAGTTGAGATGTGAAGGTCCCTAAAGTTCTTCTGTTTACCATACTACTTGGTAATTTACTCCCCGTGTCTCTGGTTCTTTGTGTATAGAAATCCATTCTAACATTTCTGTGAAATCTGCCCTAAACAAGTTTGCAACCATGTCCCCATTTTCTTGTTGCAGAATTTATTTTAAAGTGACAACTGGAATCCACTGTAGTAATTCCCTTCATAATCTTAAACACTTCACTCATGCCCCCTGAAAAGGTTCAACTCCTTTAATCTCTCCACATGGCTCATACTTCTCAGTCCCTGAATCATCCTAGTCGCTGTTCTCTGATCCTTCTGTAATGCTGCTACATCATTTTTTTGTAAAATGGAGAGCAGGCCTGTACACTATACTTCAGGTGAGGTCACACTAATGTGTTATATAACTTAAACCTAACCTCCCATAACTTGAACTCCACACATCCTTATTTATATCATTATATATATACCTTTCTTGTACACTTCTGTACACCTTCTAGATTTAAATAGGGATGAGTCTATTATGACTCTCAGGTCCTTCACATAAGGGGTACTAAATTTCAGACCTCATATTGTGTATTCAGATCTAACATTTCTGTCTCCTACATGTAATCCTTTATATTTAATAACATTACATTTTATCTACCATAAATATAGCTAAGTCTATATGTTGTCCAAGTCCCCCTGTTAATACTGTAGCTCATTCTGTATTATCTCCTCTTCCACTTAATTTGATATCATCTGAAAATGTAACCAGCTGTTGATTATATTTTTCTCCAGATCATTTATGTATACTAAAAAACCAGAAGCCCCAGCAGTGATCCCTGAGGGACACTATGTTTAACATCACCTAATTCTGAGAAAGTTTCCTTCATCATCACCTTTTACTTTCAGAGTTTGAGCCAATTTTGTAGCTGCCTACAGACTGTACACGAAGTTCCCATTTTCTTTTAGTCTGATCGCTATTTCTTCATGTGGCTACTCATCAAAAGCCATCTGAAAATCTAAATGATATCATATGTACCTCTCTTATTGTTTGCTTTTGTTGCTTATTCAGAGAATTACAACATATTAGTGAAAAACAATCTTTTCCATCTGATCCCACACTGAGTATTTGCTAACACACCTGCTCTAGACATGTGCTGTTCAATCATTTCTCTAATAATTAATTGCATTAATTTACCTGTGATACATGTTAAACTTCTGCAGTGGGCTGGTGCCCTGCCCGGGGTTTGTTTCCTGCCTTGCGCCCTGTGTTGGCTGGGATTGGCTCCAGCAGACCCTCGTGACCCTGTATTCGGATTCAGCGGGTTAGAAAATGGATGGATGGATGGTTTCAAGAGTTTATATTTGTACTCGCTAACTTTTTCAAGCATTCAAGAATAAATATTATCTGGTCCGGGTGATCTTTTAGATTGCAGCTTATTTAATCTAAGCTGCACTTCTCTCTCTACAATTTCAAAGGCACTAATTACTTCCTTAGTAGTGATGTTACGTTTGGAATGTTATAATATATATGATATGTATGATATGTTATTTGTACAGCACAGATAGCACAGTGACTTTGCCAACATAACTGCATAGTGTTTTTGTTTTTATTTTATCATTGTTTTGTACAGTGTTCCAATTATATACAGCACATGGAAAATGTGCTACATTCAAGTAAGTTGATCTAAACCGAGTTAAATCAGTGTTTGTCCCTGATTACTAAGGTGGATTCAGAAAGAATTCTGACCTTTTCACTTTATGCACACTTTATTATGTTGTATGTTTTTTCTTTTAAATTGATAGATTTGCCATTTTTTACCATTAATTTCCACTAAATAACCAATGATTATAAAATAAAAACATGATTTCAGAAAGGTTTGCATTTTTTTTAATTAAAAGCTGAAGCCATTCATTTATGTAAGTATTCAGAACTTTACTTAGGTACTCCAAATTGTGGTCAAGTGCATCCTGTTTGCTTTAATTATCCTTTGAAATGTGTCTAGAACTTGACTGTGGAGTCCATCCATCCATCCATCCATTCTCCAAGCCGCTATATCCTAACTACAGGGTTATGGGGGTCTGCTGGAGCCAATCCCAGCCAACACAGGGCGAAAGGCAGGAAACAAACCTCGGGCAGGGCGCCAGCCCACCGCAGGTGGAGTCCACCTGTGTCAAACTAAATTGACTGGACCTCATTTTGAAAGGCACACACTTGTGTCCCACAGTCCATATTGCATATCAGGACAAAAAACAAACTATGGAGTCCAAGCAACTCTCTGTAGACTATTAAACTGTGGTGAGGCATATATCACAGCAATAGAATGAAACCATTTCTGAATTGTGAAATGGAAGAAGGTTGAAACCACCAATGATCACTCTAACAGAGCCTCAGAAGATAACCGCTAAGATCTGTTTTCATTAAAAACATTGAAGAGCTTCTTTCTGTTGATCAATGTTTAAAAAGCCAAACAAATCTACTGTGATTCAATGTTGTATAATGATAAAATCCATAACTTCTAATAGCACACATATTTTTAATACTTCATTATGAGACTGTCTCCAGGAATTATTGTGAGAGACAAGAAACGTCTGGCAGAGAATAACGCAAGGTAAGAGTTGTTAGGTCTAGGCCAGGTAGAAACCAGAAGATCAAAAAGAAACACAAGTGAACGCAGCAAAGGGGCAAACCAAATCAAAGTCAGCAAGCAGATCAAAAGCCGAAAAAAAAACTAGCACTTGACCTACTTACTAACTAACGCTAAAGTTAGTGGTCACAAGCCACACTTCCTGTGTCATGCAAACAAAATAATGGAATAAAACAAAATAAAAGATACATTTTGTGAAAACAAACATTAATGGTTACAGACCTCCAAAAATCAGTTTCACCTGATGAAAAATGAACAAAGACACAAAACCCTCATTAAAAACATGTAATTGCTTCACATTTACAATTCATTTACAAAAAATGTGTTTTTGAGTGGTTTTCTGTTGAGCTTTAAACATCTACTTTCAAACTTGTGCAACCCAAGTTAGGGTCCTTTGAGAGCAAGACCCTATACTGGCACCATCACAAAATTCTTTTGCATAGCCCAACTGTTTTTATTTCCCTCATAATTCTCAAAGCTTTTGTGAAGTGTCCCCTCAGTGCGTGTTTCTTTATGTTGGATACGTTCAACTTCTGAAGCCTTTCTATAGAGTGTCTATGTCATTTGATTTTGGCTTCACCTAGACTAATGCAAAGTGCTGCGCTGTGTGTGTTTGAACTACCCATAAGCCATCACGAACGTGTTGTATTGGGTCAGCTTCTGTTTATTGCAGTTACCATGTAATTTTCAAATTGTCTCTACTTTATGATTTACTGTCGTGTATATCATTCATCATTTTTTACTTAGAAGTTTTAATTTTGCATTCACGTTTTCTAAAACAATTCTTTATCCTAATGTCTCTTTGTGCAGTTTACAGTATTATAGCTGTTACACCCTAATTAATTCCTGACTGTGATTCTTTCTTTGTGGAGTCTGCCTGCTCTCTCTATGCAGCATGGGTAATTCACCGAAGGAGCAAAAATTAGCTTTCTATTCACTGCAAAGACTCAAAAAACTGTGAGAATCTCAACTTGATTTTGTTGTCCATCCTGATATCTATTCTAAAGTAGCATTTATTCTCCCGATGAAACTCCTAAGTGGGTCATTTAGGCATGAGATTTTTCTTAATGCAGTCTGGACACTTTATCTGGTTTGGAGAATTGCTTCACTCAATTAGCAGATGTTCATGTCTGGTCACCCTTGACAAGAGGCAGAATAGACCTCTCTGCAAAATGAGCTGCGGAAAAGATAAGCGTCCATGTAATGACTGTGTTTAATGATTCAGTGAATCAGAACAGACAACTTTTAGATTTAGGTTGCAGTTTAATGGTAATGCCACTCTCTCATGCAATCTAAATATAGTTATCTTAAACTGCTGTTACATGGACATGCTAAATATAGAGAAAGCGATTGTATTTCATTTTTGTATTATGGGTTACGTCAGAGCAGTGAAGATCAGCATGTGAAACAATGGAATTCTAGTCTAGATTAAGCAATACAGGGAAAGAAGGTAATTGCTGATTACACATGCATGCTGTTATTTCAATATCACCAAAAATGGCAAGGTGTCATTTTCTTACAGAAATGAATGAGTGAATGAACAATGAAATGTACTCCAAAGATAAAAAGATTATTGTATTTTTGACATTTTATTTAGTTAAGCATATTCATTTAGAAATCTCTCACCAATAGTCTATTTAATTGGTCTTGATCTGTTGTTTATTTCACCTTATACAATTTCTTATATTAGGAATTTGTTAGTTTTTGCATACCCTTTGGGGGTCAGAGATTGTACAGCACTCCGGGAGCAATTGAAGGTTAAGGGCCTTGCTCAAGGGCCCAGCAGAGTAGGATCTCTTTTGGCAGTGACGGGGATTTGAACTGGCAACCTTCGGGATACCAACGAAGATCCTTAGCCCCAGAGCCACCACTCCGCCCAATCATGTACAATTATGTTTTATGGCCTTTCCCTCTTCTAAGTCCAGATATCTGTTTTTTACCCAAAATAATAGATTAATCCAGAACTTTAGCAGAGGCTGGATGCTAGATAATTAATAAATGAGGCATTTTGGAATGCAAACATTCTTTTAGCCCAGCCAGGAAAAATAAGTTACTCTGATCAAAGTAAGTTGATGAGTTAGGTGCCCCCATTATACCAGAACCCCAAGGGCTATGTGCATAGCTCATGAGTCACTGCCCAAGCTTGCCAAGTACAGATAGGGCACAGGAAAGGGAGAGGACAAATGGCATTTGTGTTTAAAGAGAATGCCAAGTTGTCACATGTCCTACACTGTGCAATATATAGTGCCTTGTGATCTAAGATTACGCACCGGACCCAACAGATTATTTCTATTTGTTCTATTTGTTTATAAAATGAATTCCAGACAAGCTCTCAGTAAAATTATCTCACAGTTGGTTTGTTTATCAGTCCACTGAATCAGTTCCTATCAGTTCCAAATGAATGGGTCAGTAAGTACTTATTGAGCCTACTAAAAGCTTCATGAGGTTTTATTATCAGCAATTAAATAAGTGACAACAATGCTTATGTGTATTAATACCAGTAAGCATTTGTGCAAGTATGAAAGACAGACCTGAAGTTTTTCTTAGAGAGGGTAATAACTGTACACACTAACTGTAACCCAGCACTAACCTCATTCTGTTAATGTTTCAGCCAGGGATCCCCCCTTGCAGGTATTCAAGTTTCTTTTTTAATGTCTTTTTGGTAATTTTTTTATTCTTTTGTTTATGTTGATATTGTGCTTCATGTTTATTATTTGTTTAATCATCTAGTCTTTGTTAATATTGTTGATCATTTAGTTTCTTTATGTCTGTGTATCTACTATTATGTTCCATGTGCTTTGAGGGTGGTTCCCTAAGGCCTATCGTCTTCAAGAGATTGCCCTCATTCCTATAAAAGCTGAAAGAACAAGCAGTCCCTTGCGGTTCATTTGGATGAGCCTAGATGGTCTAGATGCATTATAGAGATTTAACACTCCTTTTTTTAACTTCCTGCATTTATGAAATAAATATTTTTATTAGTCAAAAAAAATCTTCATCTGCCTTTTACGTATGCAAGCCAAATATTGACGGATCCTTCCTTTTGTGAATTTTCTTTGGTACAGTTTGTCAGAACTTTATGCTGCGGTACTCGCAAGTTCATGACATTATCACTTTTCTAACTGTAGCATATTTAAAAAATAATGTTTCTCTGTAAACAAAAAACTAGTAGTGTAATTTGTCTTAGAATCGGTTTACTCTCGTGGCTAAAGCATTGGATTTTCAATAAACAACAACATTAATTTCTATAGCACCTTTTTATACAGAGATGTGACTCAAAGTACTTTATAATAATACTGTAAATTGCTAAAAACAGACTTACTAAAAGAACAGGAGAAACTAAATAATCATTATTTTTAATAGGTTATTTAAGAAGGTAGAAAGGTGGAACACAATTACCAACTTTAAAAAAAGCAATGCTATGGTAGTAGTATTAGTTAATTGCATATGTGTTATTCTGTGTATTCTGGGGTTGTGATTAATGAAGATTTAAATGTTGATCTTTATTTGATTCTTTGGAATTGTATTTTCAACCTTGATATTTGGTAACGTTTCTATTTCTTTATTCACATGACGTCTTGCGGTAGGCCATGTGACCTGGTGAGTCACACTATGACGTAATGAAATGATTTTATAAATATAGCAGTGATTGCACTATGTTTTATCTTCCGGTGGATAACACCCCCTCAAAGAATATATACCGTTGGTTCTGTTACTTCCCAAGTTGGCAACCAGTGCTGTTTTTGGCTTCAACTGTGCTTTGCCTCTGACTTTCGAGTTTCATCTTCTCCTTTAGTTTTGATAGCCCCAGTTTATTTTGATCTCCACGTTCTGACCCTGGATTTGCCTGACCACATGTTGTTCTTGTTATTATTTCCCAGGTTTTTTTTTTCAGAGCTCACAATTATCTTCAGGCACATTGATGTGTCCTTAACAATGGGCATATAGCCAGGGAGGAGAGACAAAATCTAAAACTGCAGCCTGCTGGATTTTGGAAAAAATAAACCTCAGGTGGCAGTGGTGCATGGTGCCTCTGATGTATACCATAAATATAAAAACACACAAAAGTAGTGATTAGTGCCTATAAACAAATAAAACTAAATAGCATTTTATGGTAATAGTCAGTTGCTACCTTCAACTGTGGGAGAAAAAAATAAGAAACAGCCAATTTAAAGATTTAGGTTTTTAGCAGTTTTTGAAAGTATTCAACTATGCATTTTTACAATATTTCAGATTTTTGATACATTAAGACAAAGTGCTATCTCGCCAGTTCTTTAATTCTTCATTCTAAGAATACTGAGCAAGCCAAGGATTACCAAGCATAACACTACAAACAGAAATGGAGGGAGACAAACACTCCAAAACATGAGATGATTGTTTAGATCCTTATATATGATTAAAAATATTTTAAAGCAATCCTAAAGGATACATGCAGCCAGTGCAATAATACAGAGACTGGTGAGATATATTCAGATTTACTATTTTTTTGTTTGAGATTCTTGCTGCCAAATTTTTGGACCAATTGCAGCCGAGTTATATCTTTTTAGGTAATCCTTATATGAGTGCATTATCATAATCCAGACAGCTGAAGACAAAAGCATACATTAGCTATTCAGTGCCCTGCAATGATATGCTTCTTAACTGGAAGAAAGCCATCTTAGTAATGTATTAAACTTGTGATTGATGTTTAGCTCAGAATCCATAATGACACATAGATTCTTTACATCTGGTTTCAGGTGATCTATCTTATTTCTAAGGTCTTCACTTTTTTCTACTAATGATTTAAGGAAATTACTACAATACTACTTATCAGTTAGATTTAGATTTGGATTTGTAGCTTCAGGGGCATGTGGCGCTATCAATAAATAAATCTGTGTTGTCTGCTTAGCTGTGGTAATTCACTTTATGTTTCAAAATAATCAGTCCTAAAGGCAAAATGTAGATTGAGAATAAAAAGAGACCCAAAACAGACCCCAGCAATGTACCACACATAATATCACAAATTCCTGATGTGTGATCACCACAACTGATAAAGAATTATCTTCTAGTTATATAGGAATAAAATCAACTGAGGGTACAGCCAGAAGGGCCCACTGACTGTTTAAGATGGTTAAGAAGAATCCCACCCATTTATTCCTTCTAAAATAACTTCAAATCGAGTTTTGAAAGTCCCTAAAGTCTGTCTCCTCTTCATCTTCTTTTGCTTAAACTGAAAAGGCTCAGCTCTTTTAATCTTTCTTCATCATTCACCCCCTGTTTCCCTGGAATCAGCCTAGTAGTTCTTCTCTGGACCTTTTCTAACACTGCTATGTCCTTTTTGTAGCCTGGAGACCAAAACTGCACACAGTACTCCAGATGAGGACTCATCAGTGTGTTATAAAACTTGAGCATAACCTCCTTGGACTTGTGCTCCACACATCGTGCTATATAACCTAACATTCTGTTAGCCTTCTTAATGGCTTCTGAACACTGTCTGGAAGTTGATGGCGTTGAGTCCATTGTGACTCTTAAATCCTTCTCATAAGGTGTACTTTCGATTTCAGACCTATTATTGTATATTTAAATCTAACATTTTGAATTCCTACATGTAATACTTTGCATTTATTTATATTAAATTTAAATTTTATATTAAATTTCACCTGCCACAAGTGTGTCGAAGCCTGTATGCTATCCAAGTCCATCTGTAATGACTACTACTTTAACTGTTTTAACCAAAGCAGTCTCTGTCCTATGTTTGGGTCTAAAACCTTATCCAGAGTAAATTTGTTTCAAGTAGTCATTTATTTGTTGAAATGCTTGCTTGAATTTTACTCAATAAGGCTAAAATTGTCCAAGAGAAAAAAGTCAGGATTATTTTCCTTAATTAAAAAACAAGCCTGAAGGGTCCGTCCTGCTTCTGACTCACTATATGATTTTTAGAGAGTCAATTACCCCTCCTTTGCTTCTAAATTGAATGTAAATACTTGGATGATCTGTTCTTGTAAAAGGCCTTGGGTCCACAGTCTTCGGAAAGGTGAAATAAAAAATAAGCATTCTTGCCTAGTGCCTTATTCTGTTGGGTTTTGGTTTAAATGCCACTTAATCATAATTTTTGATTAAGGGATATAATAAAAAAGAGAAATAAATTAATCTAATAGACTGTGATATATAATAGGTAGTTAATTAATCATTATTTATTAGTCTAACCCTAAATCATGTCTAAGCTTTAACAGTTTTGATAATACAGAATATTTAGGAAAAACAAGTTTCTGGCAAACCTAGCAATATCACTTCTGTTGTGAACTTGAGAGTACCCAAGCACATAAGTCCCAAAATTACTCAATATGACAACTAGAAGGGGGAAATCACTGTCAAACTCTGGCTAATAATGAGAAGGACCACATAGAATATTTATAAATAAAAAATATATATTTTCACAAAAATGCTCTGTGGCATAATATCCTCTAAAGAACACAAATGCAAAGAAGGAAATGCCTTCAACAGGCAATCCTAAAAGCAAACCAAGTCCCAATCCAAATCCAAGAAGCAGAGTTAAAAAAAACAGCACAGGTTAAAAAAATCCAGAAAGTCACAAAAAATCACAATCAAAACAAGAGAAATCCATCACCACCACGACCAGTGCATTCAGAATAAAGTGTAATGGACTATGGGTGGTTGCTACCTTTATAAGGTTGAGGGCAGTCTGTTGATGGTTCCTTCTGGGGAACCACAATAAAAAACACGGTACACGGTAAAAGGTATCAACAATGTTAACATAAACAAAAGAATCAAAAATAAACAAGAGAGACATACATTTTTTTATTTTATTTTATTTTCTTATTGTGTCTTTTATTTTTCTATTCTTTATTATGTAAAGCACTTTGAGCTACTGTTTGTATGAAAATGTGCTATATAAATAAATGTCGTTGTTGTTGTTGATAAAAATGGCATCTGAATCTCAACCAATGGAGGAACCCTGGCTGAAATACAACAACTTCAGAATGCATAAGTTATATCAGATATCAGATGAACCTCTTCATATTAATGCACTAAGGGTGCTCACAAACAACAAAAAGATTCACTTTGTGTTCAGTGGACTGTTTCTAAGTGAATGATGACCACTGAAAATATTCATTCAATGAAGTGATTAAGTGTACAGTATATATACTAAACACGGTACACAAGTCAGGCCAACAGTTTTACTTTAGACAGCAATGAATTTAGCATAATGAACAAGGACTTCTGTCTCTCTATTTTACCTGTTTTGCCATGCACAATTAAAGCAATTCTGGAATATAGATTTCATTCATTGAACTGTATCATTTTTCAGCAAAGCAAATTTCAATAGCACAAAGGTTGCATTGATAATTTATATACACAAAGCATTACAGAGTGTACTCAACCTTCAGTTTCTAATAGCTGCCAAACATCTGTACTGCACAGTCCATGGATGCTATTACCATATGTAACCACGTGTAAATCAGGTCTTGAAACCCAAAAAATCAATCATAAAATCAGACCCCTACTTATATGCCCGTTGAAATATACGACACTTAAATTTTTTTTTACATCTTCTTGCCTCCTCCAATCTCGCAACAGTTTCTCAGACGCATCAAATTTTGTTGCAGCAGTGCAGTTACCAATTTCTTTCACTACTTCGATGTAATTTAAAACCAGCTTCATATTTTCTTCTGATTGCACACTCCATCGTAGATAAGGGATGCCCTTATAATAAACGTGTATGAGTGGGTGAGATAAAAAAAACACAAATCCATGCAAACGTTGCTTCAGAATAGTTTGAGTATTACCGTGTGGTCACGTAGGCACAATACATAGAAAAAAAAAGGCAGTGTGCTCCGTGGTTACTGTCTCAGGTTAGCATATCATAATCTCCAATAGTGTGAGTTTTCTGCATTAGACTTATATGATAACATTATAAAATACCAGAAATTATACGGTACAATCAAGTCCCAACTTATCCGCGAGAGAACTTATCCACTAGTATATCTGGTAAGTCAGATTTATTTCTGGTGAGTGTGTCTTGTCAGCCATCCTATTTGTGCTAGTCGTGTAAACAATATTAACAGTAAAGTTTGCGCATATCCCTTCTGGAGACCTAGGGATGGTTTTTACATTGGGTAAACTCTATTTCGCTTGTAACATCAAGACAAATGTCTAGCAAATTACAATATGTTGTAGAATAGTGGTCTCAAACACCAGTTTTGGAGGACCACAGTGGCTGTAGGTTTTCATTCCAGCTCTTTTCTTAATTGGTGACCAATTTTTCATGCTAATTAACTCATTTTCCTTTCATTTAGTTGTTGTTTTTTAAGACTTGTTCCCCTGAATTGCTTCATCGTTCCTCCAAATTGCTTAATTTCTTTCCTTAAATGGCACCCAAACAGAAATGAAATGTGAAGTGAGTGAGCCAACAGAAGACCAACTAAGTCAGGGCCACAAACTCCAACCAATTTCACTCCAAACATTATTTTAATTAAACACTGATTCCTGTTGTTAATTAAACACATTGTTTAATTCTATGGCTTGTTGCTGCTCTCATTGTGTAATAGCATACATTTCCAAAATTGTTAATTGTCTTTTTTCTAAGAGCACTGTTAAAATGTTTTGTGGACCTGAGCAGATCAGCATTCCTAAGACTTTCATTTAACTTTACTTTCAGATATCGTATGATGAACACCATTTGCTGGTCATGTTTTGGCACATTTTGTATCTCATTATTGTTTGGCAGCTAATTAAGGAAAAATGAAACCATTAAGGGCTCTGGGTCTTCAAGAGAAAGTCAATTAGAATTAATTCAAAAGAAGTTAATTAGTAGCAAAAACTGGTCACTAATTAAGAAAAGTATTAGAATGAAAACCTGCAGCCACTGTAGCCCTCCAGGACAGGAGTTTGAGACAACTGTTGTAGAACAATACATTTTTCATGTGTTCATTAATCTCTACTCTTTTAAGTTGGTGTGGACTTTTCAATTTAGTCCAACTATGTATTTTGACTGCAAAGCCACTGGTATCCGAGAGTGACCAGAAGGTGAGAATACAAACACGGGCAAGTGGTCAAAACTGGAAAGATAAAAAAAAGCCGTAGGACAATCCTAAACTAAAGATTAACACAAAGTCAAAGCAAAGGTTGGTACATAAAACATTTAACATACTGTACAAAAAGAATTTTCAAGAGCATGATTCGAAAAGGGTTTTATCCACAGCTCCAATAGAAAAGGATCAGCCTAGAAGACGTTTTATGCTGTCAAGGCATGGCTACATGGTAGGCCTGCTCTGATGGAGTAGATGTGTACATGAGTAGACAGGTAACGTGCTATCTGGGATACCAGACCACCCGTTATTGAGTAGGTTGTAGTGATCAAAAACGGTTCCAAGCCAAGGACCAAAAAAGAGGTAGGGTGCTATTTCTGCTTCATTGCACTATTCACATTTTTATGAACTGCAGTCCAAAGGCACATAAGTTGCAAAAGCACTGGATATACCTCCAAAGCCTGGCTAGAGAAACAGGCAAACACAGAAACTTAATAAAAATAATAATGTTTTATTATCCATAAAAATGCTTTGTCACACAGTGAAGCTCCATAGAGCAAAATGGGAAAACAGAGTTGCCCAAAAACACAACGCAATCCAAAGGAAACACAGTCCAAATACAGAAAACCCATACAATGTCAAAAAACAGAGCACAGATGTCAAAAATCCAGAGCTGTCAAAAAACGCAAGCACAGAAGAACTCAACAAAACTCCCCAGGACATTCAAAATGAACCACCAGGAATTATGGGAGATCCTCCAGTTTATAGGGCAAAGGTCAGTTCCTGTCAGTGACTGGCATGTGGCCTCACTTCCTGGGGATCCACCATCTAAAAACTGTTTGTTTTTTGTGCATGTCTGGTGGAATCTTAAAGTCGTTATCCTATAACAGACATTGTAGTCCTGAGCTACAAATGCTCTTTGGCGGAATATGCAAAAAAATTAGTAGCTACTATATGTAATGCATTTATACATAGGCCAGCATTAATTTATATTTCATTGAAACATCTGTCATTTCTATTTTATGTTATAATGTTTTGACACTAATGATTTGTTAATTTTCTAAATTTTTCATTAGGTAGCTGTTAGGATTTTACTTTATGGATAACGAAAACCATACAATGCTCCCAAAAACCAAAACTAACAAAACATTTTTACTTCTTTAACTTCTTTAACAATAATTAGATAAAAATCAAAATATTTTATTAAGCACAGAATAACTAAATATATTGTCTGAAGCTAGAAAGAAACAGGAAAAAAAATTTGGACTTGAGTGTCAGTAGGCTTTGTACTCCAGGAACCAGGTTACCCGAACTATTCTATAACATTTCAGGAATTATTTACCTCTCTGATACTGATCTTTCTGATCATAGAATAGGTCATTATGAATGCAATTGGCAAGAAGAATTCATAATTAATTGCAAAATTACAGTTTTTCAGGGTTCCTCTAGAGAACTTCTTTCTTTTGCACAATTTGCCTCAAAAACTAAACAGCACATTGTCATCTCATAACAGGCTTAACTTTTGAGTTTGGTATTTTTCTGTCCAGGCGTTTTAGCTCTAGACTGTCCTCAAAAAACTGTGACACACAGGCACACACACACACAGACACACACCCATCATTAAGATATTGATGTTTTTGGAATTAGAGGATCCTAAATGTCGACATCCATCGAAAACCAGAAATCTAAATATTTGACGAATCTAAAGTTTTCATTCCTCCCCCATAGACGATAGGTTATGATGGAGGAGGATGCAAAGCAATAATTAAAATAAAATGGAAACTTGTAATTTACCAAGCTGAAATCCACACATGCAGTCTCAAAAACAGAATGAAAAAAGTCAAACCCAGAAATCTTAATTGAGAATTACCATTAAATTCCGAACTCAAAAAAATACTAAAGCCATGGCACTAAACTAAACTATAGCATAAGTCATTTAGCATATAAAAATGATACGTGCCATTTAAACCAAACTGAAAATCATTTATGGTTTTCAAGGACTTACTCTGAAGAGAAGGGAACCAGAAGCAATGCTACAACAAGGAGCTGAGACACACTGGGGTCTGTTGTCTTCCTTTCATGAGACTGGACCTTAATAGCTGGAGCACCTTAGAACATTGCATAAATACAAGGCTTTGTCCATCATGGCTCAAAATTAAGTGAAAAATACTAAAGAAAGAAAACAAATTAGGACAGGGAGATACAAGTGTACAGGCAGAGTCTTGACAGGTATCAATCATATGCTCCAGTAGGAGGAGATCTGGATATATAAGTAGACCAGAATCAAAGTTTCATGGTAGAGATTATGAGAAACACTATATATTAAATTGTGAATTGCATTAAGAGTTTGGTGGAAACTTGTTATTGGAAAGTTCTATTTTATTTTTGCTTGTTTTTGAGAATTGTGACTCCACACTACCTCACAGCTTCTCACCAAGGGAAGTATTGTTCCTGGTTTCACTCTAGGAGAACAGATGTCCTTTCTGTTGCAGTCCAAATACATTGAATCTTTATTCATTGGTTTTACGCTCTAAATGTCTGTAGAATCAATCCTTTCTTATTTCCAGTGAGTAATTGTTTTACACGTGGTAATGGTAGTGGTGAAGCAGTAGCTGCATTTCTTGACAATGTTGTTGATTTACTTGTTGGTATATACTCAGCCTTGTGATACATGTGTTAGAGAGTGAAGGATCATCAATATAAGAGATTGCAATGAGATTACTGTGATTGTTTTGTGTTGTACAAGGTGGAGTTTGGTAATCGAGGAGGTGCATAGAGTATCCCCTAAGATTGCCCCCCATACTATTACCATGAATATTGTATTGGCATTCCCTTCTGTAATCTTTCGAGCACTGTGACATTAACCAGAAGTGGTATAAATATAAGTTAATTGAGAAACAACAAATACATTTATGGTTTAATTTCAGAATTATAGAAAAAAGGTCCCTTATTCTGTGGTGGGCTAGCACTCCGCCCGGGATTTGTTCCTGCCTTGCACCCTGTGTTGGCTAGGATTGGCTGCAGCAGACCCCCGTGCTCCTGTGTTAGGATATAGCGGGTTGAACAATGGATGGATGAATGGAGGTCCCTTATTATTGTGATATATTAAGTGATGACAAATTGAGAAACATAATATTCATAGATATTATACATCAGTGATCCGTAAATGATTGGTTCCTACTTTGAGCCACAGCCTGACAGTTCAAAAGCAGATTTAGAATTTGTTTTAACAGATGGATGAAGCTGCATTTTCCATATGTATCAAACCAAAAATAAAGGGTGCCTTGTAAACTGAAATATCAATCAGATATTGCATTTGTGATGACATATTGGCACTGTGTTCAGTGCTGCTCCAGACTCTTCTGTTCAAATTCCAGCCTTGGGGCTGTTTGCATGGAATTTTCTTTCCATGTTTATATAATTTTTTTCTAAATAATCTACTCCTCACACACATCCAAAACACTTACAGATTAGGTAGACTGGTGATTTTACATTACACTTGTGCGGATGTGTCAGTATGCCCTGTGATAGACTTCATTCCCAGTCAGATTTGACTCTAGTTATGCTGCAAGTATAAAACCCAGTAATAGAAAAGTAGATTCAGAAAATGCATCAATGGCTGTTAGTTCTGTCTTGCCAAATTCAATTTTTTTCCTAAAAGAAATGACCATAAAGACAGAAATGACTCTTTTAGGCAATGAGAGAGCAGTGATTTATATAACAAATGCTGAGAATGCTACCAAATGAGAGTCTAATGAGCTTGTTGTCAAGAGCGAAACAAGAATCTGATAAAAATAATAAAAGCAAGACCTTGAAAAGAAATTGCCCAAAATGTATTATTGTGAGAAAGGAAGGACGGGCAAAGGATGGGCAAAAGTCAAATACAGAGAAATTAAAACAAAAACAGGGAGAAAAGGAGTCAAAGGGTGGAGTGGAGAATACGTGAATTGAAAATATAAAATAAGTCAAAAGCCAAATAAACAATTCTAGCGCTGGGCCTACTTGTAATAAATCCAACTGTCCACTAAGAAATATTGTCTATTCGCCAAGTGAGAAGAAACAACGGGCGTGCAGCCAAATTTATACTGTCAGTTCCATCGACAGCGACAAAACAGTGAACAAAGCTAACTTTGTTATTTTTTATTTATACTTAAGACATAGAACGGGAATCAATTTTTACAACTTCAAAACATTAAATGAATCCAAAACATATGTATAAAACATGTACTGTATGTATATTACAATACTAGTATTCCCATGCTAGGAAAGCTTTTAGTTGAATCGAAGCATAAAAATATGATCACTACCAAAAGCTCATGACATCAAATGCAGGCAAATATAACACTTCATTATGTAACCAAAAAATGTACTCAATATGAAAAATCATACAGAAAAATACCAGCAATCATTATGACAAGACAAAAATCGTATTAGGGTGTGTGTCCAGAGACAGTTTTCATTGTATTTGCACTTTCTTAATCAATTTCATTACTGTTATTTGAATTTAATGTTATTTCATGACAGTGCCATTTTAATTGAGGTTTTCTTAACGGTCAACCCCAGTTTATATGCTGACTTATTGAGTGCCACTATATTGTTTTTAGCTTTGCCAATTGCTGCTCATGTTGGCTTGGTGATAAACAGCTAGACACAACAGTTTTATTCACATGCAAGTCATGATTCCTTACCTTGGAGTGCTTCCAAATGACTCCATTATATCCATCACTTGTTATCTTTGTTTACCTGAAATTGCTGCCGAAAGTAGCTGCTCTAAACAGAGCCTCGTATAAGTAGTACCCTTCACCTGCAAAACACGGGGCTAAAAATCTGCAATAAAACTAACTTCCAACTTGGTTTGGTTGTCATAAACATATTTCCAGAATGCAGAAGGCACATTTTTACAACCAGGAACTTTGCTGCTTTGAACTGGACATATTAGCATTACTTTCACTTAATTAACATGTTAAGAGAAAAAAATGTTAGCAGGAAGAGCAAAGACGTGAGATGCTTAATCCAACACAAATGGTAATGAGTACAACAAGAAAATGAGCGAAAAACTGAAAATGGAGGTGTCCCCTCATTTAGTATGATGCCGGCTTATGAGCACAGAGTGCACTGGATGCTCTGGGATGACATGGTGACTTGTTCACAGTTGGCTTTGCATCCCCTACTTCAAAGATATACCCAGGGCTTCCTGTAACCCTTTAGTTGGACAAAGCAGAAGTGGAAAAGGAATGGAGGAATGAATGGCTACTGAACAGTTGTAACCCAAGTAATACACAGAAGCTAACTATTCTGATCCTGTGCTTTTTAAAATTATTTTTGGATTTCCTGGTCATTTATATATGTTTTTTTTTTTTTATTTAACTTCTCATATTGTTTTTATGGAGAATTTCTGTTTTACTTTATTTTGTAGGCATCATTATTATAAAGTTTAACTTATTTTTTTTGCATTTTGTTTATGCTGTGCCGTCTAGATATCCCATGACCACAATTCACATTAAAAGTACTGACAGTAATACATGACAATGAGCAGGAACGAGCTTATTAAGGAGTAGTGATGTTAGCTTGTGACTCATCTAGTGCAGTCTTAATGTTATGAACACAAGTCAGTGAACAATTGCAAATCAAGCATACCAAACCCCCACCAACCTTCCCAGCAGCAAAATATCTTCATCAGTTAATACTGACTGATGCATGGCACTGTGAAATTCAAAGGAAGCAATTCACAGACTCCCCCAGTGACAGTCAGGGAGAAGCCCCTAATAATCTCGCTTACCCACTCAGTCGATGACGACTTATAAGAACCAAAAGCAGCTTACTGAATTTGCTGATGACAAATGTAGATCAGCTCTCTCCTGAGACTCACAACTGGTTCTTCTGACAGAATATACTCCATGCTGGGTTGTTGCAGCCAGAAAATATCAGACTTGAAGATCTGAGTTACCTCTTTCTTCATTTTTTTGCCAAAACAACTCTCCAGCAGTGTAACACTGTGTCCAGCAAATATGGTCCAGTATTAAAGGAAATGATCTCCACAGGTATTCCCTTTTTCATGTCTAGGGGATCTGCAGGTCAGTATCATACATTTGCACCTTCTCTATAGTTTAATTCAAGCATAGTTAGTCATTGTTAAGTATATCAGAGACTGAATAACACCATGCCTGTTTACATAACCTATTACAAAAAGAAACACAGTAAAAATAATGAGAGAGCAACACATAAATAAAACAGCAGTGCCAACTTCTCTTTCAATAAAAGTGTGGGTGTATGCTTGAGGAATCGATATACAACTTTATGAAGTCTGGTTTCTACTGACATTTTGCTAACACATAATAAAAGACTTTGCTTAAGAGGTGCTCAGAGGTTAAAGAATTCAACGGGTCGAATCTATATATATATTGTTGTAGAAAAGATAGTGGTTTATTGTGCCCACCCAGAGGGATGCCGATAAATGTAGGAATGGAAAGTGAATTTTAACTTGCCCACCCAGTGGCAGTTATAATAATGTGGGAATGGGGAGAGATTTAAGTCTGTTAATAAACTATGGGTCTTGCCTTTAGCAGTGCATATATTTGATTAAATCATTCGGTAAGGTTCCTACTTTATTCTCCTTACCTTTCTCTGTTGTAGTAGGGAGTCCCCAGCCGTTAGAATTATATCAAGGTAACTGAAGTCCACTTGCCTTAAGAAACAGAACAGCACAATTTATGGATAAACCCAAGAATTATAGAAATGATAAATGCAAATACAGTATATTGACATATAAGAAAGGATGTGGCTGGGTTCTTACTTGCTCATTAGAGCATTCATTCATCTTGGCATAGAAAAACAGTTTCACAATACCAAGTTTTAAAAGGTGATGTCTACTGCTGTTTGGAGTGCTGCTTTGTTGTTGCTCCAGGTTCTTGTGGGGGATTCTTCTTGCGTAGGAGTGCACTCTTTATTTTTAGGACGTGGTATGTGGTATGCTGTGCTTTCCTCAGTTAGACCCTTTGCTGTGTCGTCTGCAACTTCATAGGGAATGTCATTGTTTCCAGCACAAGATTTAGATGCTGAAGTTCCTTTCTTGAAATAATGGCTACTTCTCAGCCTTTTCACAGTACTGGCATACAGCTTTGGCTTAGCAGACATGGATCTGAACTTTCTGGTCCACAAAAAGAAAAAGATTATTGGATTCAGCTTCCCAAAGAGAGAAAGAGAAGCTCATCAGATTTTAGTTTCAGATAGGAAAAGTTTGTTTCAGAGATTTTTAGTCATTTCTAAAGAGTGAGAGTAGAACTTCCATGGACGTTCCCTTGAGATCCCTTGAGAGAGCCAGAGAATGTGCCATATTCCCTCAATGGGATGAATGTAAATAATTAGTGATGAAAGGTGGAACCTCTCATGATGGGATTAAAGTCACTTCCAGTTACAATAATCAGAGTTTCCTCATTGGATAGTTCTTCTGTCCATCAGATTAGTCGCTCATTGATTTACAACAACAACAACAACAACAACATTTATTTATATAGCACATTTCCATACAAACAGTAGCTCAAAGTGCTTTACATAATAAAAAATAGAAAAATAAAAGACACAATAAGAAAACAAAATAAGTCAACATTAATTAACATAGAATAAGAGTAAGGTCCAATGGTCACGGGGGACAGAAAAAACAAAAAAAAAAAGCTCCAGACGGCTGGAGAAAAAAAATAAAATCTG